>NC_041385.1:280602014-280754082 GCF_002162155.2 Triticum dicoccoides
ACTGTTCATCCCAAAGGCAACATCGATCGGCTTAGTTAGCAGCAGTAGCGAAGGAATCGCTCGATCAGGTTCAGTTAATACCCATCGATCGATCGCTCGGGTTTAGTAACGCATAGCCTGCAGTGCAATCGCTCGGGTTCAGTTAGAGCCCAACGCCTCGCTCGGGTTCAGTTAGAGCCAATGCCTCACACACACGCGCGTATGTGTATGAGAGAAACGCGCATCGCTCGGCCCCCGACCTCCCACCGTAACCGGGAACTCCTCGAAATTTTCCTCTCCCTCGCTTCTACCACGGTTTTTTCCGTAATGGACAGCCCAAAGAATGTCATGCAGCTGCGCCTCCGGCCCGCCCAGGACAAAAAGCCCATTTTCTGTCATGATTTTTTGTCATAGAAGTAGGAGCCCACCGCATCTATTATGATACCGGGTTTTGTCACAATTATTGTCATAGAAGTGTCATATGTATGACAGAAAAAAATTCGTTCGGCCCAAAATGTCACGGATGTGTCTTTTTTTTGTAGTGACGAGAGAGAGCGAGAGAGGGAGAGAGAGAGAGAGATAGGGATTAAACACATAGCTACTGGTACAAACCCTCAGCGCCGAGGGTGGACTACTCCCTCCTCATCATGGTGGCCGCCGGGATGATGAAGATGGCCATCGGTGATGATCTCCCCCTCCGGCAGGGTGCCGGAACAGGGTCTAGATTGGTTTTTCGTGGCTATAGAGGCTTGCAGGAATATTAGGGAATTTATATGGCGAAGAGGCGGTGCGGGAGGCCACCGAGGTGGGCACGACCCACCAGGGCGCGCCTGGGCCCCCAGGCACGCCCAGGTGGGTTGTGCCCCCCTCGGGGCACCCCTCTGGTACTTTGGCCCATCCTGGGTGTTCTGGTGTGTAAAAATTCTCCAGAAAGTCTCGTGGCGTTTGGACTCCGTTTGATATTGATTTCCTGCGAAGTAAAAAACAAGCAAAAAACAGCAACTGGCTCTAGGCACTATGTCAATTGGTTAGTCCCAAAAAATGATATGAAGTTGCTATAAAATGATTGTAAAACATCCAAGAATGACAACATAACAGTATGGAACAATCAAACAGTATAGATACGTTGGAGACTTATCAATAATCCATATTATCATTTACCATTTTACACCCATGTTAACTAGACTTTGCTCATTTATGCATAAATAGAAAACTTGGTCATTAAGATCCTTTGTAAATTTCTAGGCATGTGCTAGGGGCGCACTCGCATGCATTGTGTGCATGTGTTGCAGTGTGCACGCTTGTGCGTCTACGTTGTGGTGAAAAGGACATAACTTGACCACTTGTAGGATAAAATACCATTGACCACATTGAATTATAAAGATACATTGCTCATAAGTACCTTTCATGTGACACTTAGTGTCTTGCATTGTCTCTTAAGTGAAATCATAGGGCCATTCCTTGTGCTTTTCCAACTCAACGCATGATTTTGTCGCATTTGCAGGTAAATCTGGTTGACTGGTTAAAAATGATGGTTGCTAGCAGACGTTCAGAAGAGGTGGTGGATCCCACCATAGAGACACGACCTTCGACAAGAGTTCTCAAATGTGCACTTCTAACAACTTTGAGGTGTGTGGATCCGGATTCAGAAAAGAGGTCGAAGACTGGTCAAGTTGTGCGGATGCTGGAGTCAGATGACCCAATTCCTCGTGTGGTACGTAATATTTTTTGAAAGATAAAAAAAGCAACTTCATCCTTGTTTATGTCATGCATGTATTCTTAATTACTTTTAATTGATTTTTTGAAACATTTCATGTGAATGTGTGGTGGGATGGAACTCACATATGGGTCACCTCGAGTACTTGCCTATGATGAAGTAGTGCAAGAGCAGCTGCGGCATGACGATGCCACAGTCCTCGAGGAAGATCGTCTCCGGGCAGCTGTACGCCTTGAGGAAGCCGACCTTGTCTTTCGTCTCATTCAGTCCGCCAAGGGTGCATACGAGTTGATGCCGAGGTGGGAAGGCCCTTACCGGGTAGTACGTGCCACCAGACCTGGCGCAGTCCGTCTGGAGACCGAAGATGGCATCCCAATGCAAAACTCATGGAATATTGAGCATCTTTGCAAGTTCTACCCATAAGGTGCGGTTGCCGACCTGTTTTTTCCAAGCATAGTCCCCTGGACTTGTAACCCTTTGTACAAAGCCATGTGCAGGCCCTGTGTATAATTGAATAAAACAAAGTGTTTTCACAAAACTTGCATACATGATTTCTTGTTTGCTTAAATTTATTATGATTACACTAGTCTTAAGATAAGATGACTAGCATGATGTGGAAGGTCATGTGCTACCATCTTTTCTCCTTTTTTCCTTTGATGACAGCAGAAGGATTTCATCACGGATAATTTTTCGGGAAAAAAGGATAAATGCGAACCCATGTGTCGGTGCAACAAACCCTGGGTCTATTGCCCAGACTGTGCACATGCACGGTAACAAAATTATGGCACCAGGCCATGCTAGAGTACAAGGGAGCAAGAACTTCGAAGGACCAACATGCAGATCAAGAGGACCAAGGTCGAGCCAAAGAAGCAAGATACCACCAAGAGAAAAACCTCCCTTGTCAGGCAGACGAGCTTGGCAAGGGCGGGTCGCCCCCGGAAGAGAACATCCAAGACGTCCGGATAGGGCTTTCCGGGACTCACAAAGGCAAAAACCACCTTACCTAACCACTCTGCCATAACCCACCTTGTCAATCAGTGCGGTGTCAAGCCGCAAAGTGATTAAGTGGTAGCCATTCACCACATGGCAGCCTCTTTCTACAGGAAATACCTACAGACAACACCCGTCCTGCGACGTGTCAAGCAAGCAGGCGTGAAGCTGGCAAAATAGCCCGGCAAGGCTTGCCAGGCAAGCAACGATGTAACATTGAGCGACACATTTAATGCGCTCTGTCAACCTGCAAAATTAGGTATGATGGCACTGTTTGCTATCTTATTAGTGCATAATGGCTGATTTTCCATTGTGGTGACCCCTTAATCTATAAAATGAGGCCCGTGGCAACCATAG
The DNA here is from genome assembly GCF_002162155.2 of Triticum dicoccoides. Taxonomy (NCBI): domain Eukaryota; kingdom Viridiplantae; phylum Streptophyta; class Magnoliopsida; order Poales; family Poaceae; genus Triticum; species Triticum dicoccoides. The sequence continues at coordinate 280,605,058 of NC_041385.1, forward strand.
AAGAGGTTAGAAGGTGGGATACCCACACACTCATACACGCGTAGCCACTGTCGCCCATAGGCAACCCTGCCGGGCAAGTGTACTGCGCTCCACCAGCATTCTTCCACCATCAATCCACAAAAGCGGGAGTAGGGTTTTACGCCTCACGACGGCCTGCACCTGGGTAAAATTGCCCATGTGATTTCTGCTGTGCTGCCCCATGCTCTTCTGCTCTTTGTGCGACAAGACATCCCCCTGCCGAACCAGCAAGGGACCCTTGGTCCCATAGGTGCTCGTGGTTTCCCATGACATCTTTGGCGCGCTAGGTAGGGGAATCACTTGCGCGAACCTGAAAGCGTGTGCAGCGCGTCATCTTCATCGCCATCTTCGTCTTCGACGATGCCATCAACCATGGCGCCCAAGAAGAAATCCAGTGCTTTGGCTCACCCATCCACCTCAAAGGCTCCGCCACCCGCAGCCACCATTATTACAGGAGGTGCGGAGGCACGTGCGGATGTGGACGCTGCGAGGGATGTGGTCAGAGCAGGCGGCACCGTCACCACTTCCCCCGCGGCCGAAGCAGGAGCGGGAGACACCGGAGGAGAGAAACATCAGCCACGGCCATGCTCCATGAGGTATAGGTGAAGGGATTAATCCGTCCACACTCCTTTGTCTCGCCGACGGGCACAGCCGCAGCGATGGCGCTCGGTCCGGGGCGAATCACTACCCTTCGGCCACCCCCATCACGGGAGCGACCGCAATGAGTGCGCCTCCCCCGGGGCGAGTCGACCAAGCCGTTGTGCCCAACAGAGCCGCTGGCCCTCAAGATCCTTCGCCACGCCACCATGCCATCCAGGTGGCCGCCGCTCAATAGCAGGGATGTGGTATTGTCGTTGTTGGCACCGTCAGGAGCCGAGCAATGGTACGATCTGTGTCGGGGAAAACCGATCACCTATGGGGTCACAAGGATCCCTTCTACGTTCGGCGAGGGATTAGCTGTACGAAGAGCAGGTCGAGCCGTTAGCACACATGGGATTTTTATCCAGGTTCGGGACACAAAGATGCGTAATACCCTAGTCCTGCTTGTCTGGTTATATGAGTGTTCTTGAGGTTTTGAACTAGCTACGATGCGTGCTCGGTCCAAAAGTCCGAATCCTCTCTCCGTGTGCCTTGGTCCTCCTTTTATACAAAAAAGGGTTGCCATAGTGGCACAGAGGAGGTGGCAAGCTATAGCTGTACGAGCTTATTCCTTGGTCAACATAGGAAAAATGCATTTAATGCGTCGCCTACGTGTCCTCTCATTTTATTGGGGACGGCAACAGAGGCCATCTCATCTTTCACCGCTCCTCCTCGCCTTGACACGCGTCCAGGTCGACAAGGCATGCAGTGCCACGCTGGCTAACTAGCTGCTGCGTTGGCGCAATGGTAAGCTTCCACGAAGATTTGCATGCCGCCATGCAGGCACCTGCTTAGTTGGCACGCCTATCGTTGCACTAGAGTGGTGGTTAGGTGGCGAAACCTTGCCGGGTGCGGGTCTGGCCGTGGCCCAGTCATCGTCCCCGGCAAGGCTTGCCGGGGGGCCTTGGAGTCGTCCCCGGCAAGGGTCTCGCCGGGGGTCTTCGTCTTCTGGTCCCACGTGGATCCGTGGGCTACCAATCTTCATGTGGCACTGCATGCTATCAGGCACGTGCTCTCCAGATCTTGGTCTTAACATTGTCGATGGTGTCAGAGCTCTCAGCCCCAAGGGTGATGGATTTGCTAGTGTTTGTGCAGGTTGTCTTGGCAAGGCCCTTGCCGGGCATGGTCCATCTTGCCCCTCCACTCCTTGTGCTTCGGGTATCTGTCTTGGTAGTCTTCGTACTTTGCCTTCCTCCGCCTCGCCAAGCCCTACCGCAAGTGTGGCTACGACTGCTACAGAAGTACCCATACTTTTGTACACCGATAGGAGCCCCCAGGCCTGGGCCACACATAAGCGCAAGGCGTCGTTGGGCCAGGCCCATGGCAGTGCGCGGGTGGGCATGGCAGAGATGAATCGCCACGATCTTTCTGTCAGTTGCGGTTCCCCACGACGAGCGTCAAGCACGTGACGTGGGTGTCGTGTGTGGGATGGCCTTAGCATGCTTGCGTCATCTCATAGTCGATAGTAAAGAGGCGGCCCGTGCTTTCCTTATTTTAAAAAGAAGGAATCTGCGGGGGCGCTACTCATTTACTAAGTGGACTCGGGTCGCAGCTTGCATCGCGCCGCACCCCACGATCATGGGGTGGAAAACGATCGTCCCACCTATCTTCACGCCCCCTTCCGCTTAGCCACTTATCCTTCATACCTTTGGGAAGGGCACGTGGTGGATGTGAAGGACATGGGCATTAATGCTGAGGTAGAAAACCAGGTGTTTGTTGATTGGGGGAGTGGGTCGGTTCCGATTCCCCACGCTTTCGGAGGCCGTATTGGCTGTGCGGGGCGGTCGCCCCTTGGGCTGGGTGGCCGGGACCCAACCTCGCTTCTTCTATAAACAAGGGGGAGGGGCGGTGTTTATCAACACTCACCCCTTCCCCTCCTTCTGCTTATCATCTTACTCTGATTCACCATGGTGAAAGGGCATGTTGGCGCTTTGACGGTAGCGACGAGGGATTCTGCTCGACAGTGCGTTGCTCCTCCTCCTGAGCCTCCGACGGTAGAGCCTGCCGTGCGGGGAAGAGGAAGGTGACGAGGCCGAGGTTGTTGCGGTGCTCGGGGAGGAGGTGGACAGGGCGGTGCTCCAGCTACGCCTCCGCTGGCGGCCCCTCCTCCGATGGGCGGCCACATCGGTGACCAGCCCTATGAGTTCTTCATCAGGCTATATAAGCATGTGTGCAGTCGTCTCTGGCTTCCGACCCAGTTCGCCCGGGTGATGGAGCAGGATGCCCCGCGGGCCTTGAGGCTTCACATGAGAGGCTGCGGGAATAAGAAAGTGAGGTGCAGAATAAGACTCTTAACGGTGGGTCTATTATGATAACACCCTTAAGAGTCTTATTCTGCACCTCACTTTCTTATTCTGCTAACACCCACCACCGGAACCCCACAGATTGCAAAAACAAAAACAAGAAACCTACCCCAGCCGACCAGCCGCACACACCCCACCCCCACCGAACCCACGTTCTTCCCTGGTCAACCCCCCACCCACCTCTCCCCGATGCCCACGACCCAGCGCCACCACCCCCAATCGCTCCCCAATCCCCACCCCCACGAGCATGGCGCTCCGGTGCGGCGTAGGATCTGGATCGGGCTCAGCACCCCTGCCGCCCCACTCCTCCTTCCTCTGCCCCCGCACCCCAACCTTCCTCCAACTCTGCCGGCAACCACGGCAGCCGCCGAGGTCACCGTGGCCCTCTCCTCACCAGATCCGGTGAGCCCTCCATGGCCCTCTCCTCCCTACACCCCGTCGCGACCGGCCTGCGGCCATCCTCCCCTCGCCGATGAGCTGCGGTGGTCCTCCATCGACAGATCCAGGCCACGGCAGCCCCCCTCACAACGCCCCGCCACCAGAGCCGGTGGCCCACGCTGCCCCTCTGATACGTCTCCAATGTATCTATAATTTTTGATTGTTCCATGCTATTATATTACCCCTTTTGGATGTTTATGGGCTTTATTTTACACATTTATATCATTTTTGGGACTAACCTACTAACCGGAGGCCCAGCCCATATTGTTGTTTTATTGCCTATTTCAGTATTTCAAAGAAAAGGAATATCAAACGGAGTCCAAACGGAATGAAACCTTCGGCAACGTGATTTTGGGAAAGATTATGATCCAGGAGACTTGGAGTGCAAGCCAGGGGAGCATCGAGGATGCCACGAGACAGGGGGCGCGCCCACCCCCTGGGCGCGCCCTACCCTCTTGTGGGCCCCTCGAGGCTCCCCCGACCGACTTCTTTCGCCCATATAAGCCTATGTACCGTAAAAACATCGAAACAGAAGATAGATCGGGAGTTCCTCCGCCACAAGCCTCTGTAGCCACCAAAAACCTCTCGGGAGCCCGTTCTGGCACCCTGCCGGAGGGGGAACCCATCACCGGTGGCCATCTTCATCAGCCCGGCGCTCTCCATGACGAGGAGGGAGTAGTTCACCCTCGGGGCTTAGGGTATGTACCAGTAGCTATGTGTTTGATCTATCTCTCTTGTGTTCTTAACTTCGCACGATCTTGATGTATCGCGAGCTTTGCTATTATAGTTGGATCTTATGATGTTTCTCCCCATCTACTCCCTTGTAATGGATTGAGTTTTCCCTTTGAAGTTATCTTATCGGGTTGTGTCTTTAAGGATTTGAGAACACTTGATGTATGTCTTGCCGTGCTTATCTGTGGTGACAATGGGATTTCACGTGCCACTCGATGTATGTTTTGGTGACCAACTTGCGGGTTCCGCCCATGAACCTATGCATAAGGGTTGGCACACGTTTTCGGCTTGACTCTTCGGTAGAAACTTTGGGGCACTCTTTGAAGTACTTTGTGTTGGTTGGATAGATGAATCTGAGATAGTGTGATGCATATCGTATAATCATGCCCACGGATACTTGAGGTGACAATGGAGTATCTAGGTTACATTAGGGTTATGGTTGATTTGTGTCTTAAGGTGTTATTCTAGTATGAACTCTTGAATAGATTGATCCAAAATAATAAATTTTTGAGGTGGTTTCGTACCCTACCATAATCTCTTCATTTGTTCTCTGCTATTAGTGGCTTTGGAGTGACTCTTTGTTGCATGTTGAGGGATTGTTATATGATCTATCTATGTTATTATTGTTGAGAGAACTTGCACTAGTTAAAGTATGAACCCTATGCCTTGTTTCCTATCATTGCAATACCGTTTACGCTCACTTCTACCATTAGTTACCTTGCTGTTTTTATATTTTCAGATTACAAATACCTATATCTACTATCCATATTGCACTTGTATCACCATCTCTTCGCCGAACTAGTGCACCTATACAATTTACCATTGTATTGGGTGTGTTGGGGACACAAGAGACTCTTTGTTATTTGGTTGTAGGGTTGCTTGAGAGAGACCATCTTCATCCTACGCCTCCCACGGATTGATAAACCTTAGGTCATCCACTTGAGGGAAATTTTCTACTATCCTACAAACCTATGCACTTGCAGGCCCAACAACGTCTACAAGAAGAAGGTTGTGTAGTAGACATCAAGCTCTTTTCTGGTGCCGTTGCCGGGGAGGTGAGTGCTTGAAGGTATATCTTTAGATCTTGCAATCAAATCTTTTTGTTTCTTGTTTTATCACTAGTTTAGCTTATAAAAGGAAACTACAAAAAATGGAGTTAAGTTTGTCTCATACGCTTCATCTTTTTAATATCTTTCATGAATTTGATGAAAAGGAAAATTGTGCTCAAGTGTTAGAAGAAGAAATCTATAGAATGTTTGATACTAAATCTTTGAATGATGAGCATGGTTACAATGTTGTTAGTATGAATTCTTTGAATATCCATAGTACTAATGATGATTGCACTAGTTATGATGAAAATGTCTCCTATAAGCATATCAATTTTTGTGGACAGCATTGGGTTTGCATAGATAATCCAAATATAGAAGATAAATATTGCAAGAGGCATAAGCATTTAGAAACTAAATTGTTACAAGAAAGGCTAGATAAGAGTGCTGAAAAATTATAATTCCTTGGCCGTACTTCTGAACTTTGCAATGAAAGTGGTCATTTACATCTCCGATGCAAGTTGTTTCATGATCGAATCGTGTCCAAAAATTGTGATGATTTGATTTCCCTTGCACATTATAATGAACTTAGTTTGCTTATGGGTTATGAAGAAATGAATCATTTAATTAAGCACCTTCCAGAATTTGCCCGTTATAACCTTCTTGATTGTGATCTAGAGACGATTTATATGTTTTGTGCGGAGAATTGCATTGAAAATCCTAATATTGCCAATTACCTAAAGAAAAGGAAGCCAATAGAAGAAGAAGATAACACTAATTAAAGGGAAGAGATTTCCTACTATCCTCCTATTATTTCTTATGATGAATCAGGTAACGACGAAGAGCTTTCTATTCAACGAATCTCGTCAATAAGGAGCTCAAAGAGGAAGGTTGAACCCACACATAATGTGAAGAAGAAAAAGAAAAGAAGGAGCAACAATGGTATAAAGATATACCTCCTAAATGATGTTGCTCCTACTACTCATTGTGATGATGATAATTGCTATACTATTGGTGCTATCCATATTTTTAATGATGAGAGTGATTATGCTTATGATATGAAAGGGCCCAAGCTTGGGGAAGCTATGTTTGATAAGGATGAAATATTTGAGAATATATTTGCTGAAATTAATGTTTGTCCCAAGCTTGGGGATGCTATGTTGAATGAAGATGATATTTTTAGCCTCCCAAGTTTTGATATGCAAAGTTGTTATGATGATAGCATGCCTCCTACTTATGATGATGAAAGTGGGTTTGGAAGAGTGTCAACTTTAGGAAGTAGTGATCCCACTATTTTGTAGGATGTTGAATCTTATTGTGATGAATATGAAAGTGGATTTGGAAGAGTGTCAACTTTATTTAGTGATTATTCCACTATCTTGGAAGAGGTTTCAATCGATTATGATGAGAACGAAGTACCTACTTATGATGATTATTGTGATGAAACTTATGCTATAAAAAGTAGTGATGATTATATTCATAAAACTTTTCATGATTATGATTACCCTTTTTCTGAACATTACTCTTTTAATGTGGAAACAATTTTTAGTGTTCAAGTCTCTTACGATACTCCCACTATTCCGAATAAGAAGAATTTTGCTTATGTGGAGAGTAGTAAGTTTTCTATGCTTGTAGATCATGAAAAGAATGCTTTAGGTGCTGGTTATATTGTTTAATTCATTCATGATTCTACTGAAAATTATTATGAGGGAGGAAAATATGCTTGTAGGAATTGCAATAATATCAAGTTTCCTCTCTATGTGTTGAAAATCTTGAAGCTATGCTTGTTTTACCTTCCTATGCTAGTTGATTATTGTTCCCATAAGTTGTTTGCTCACAAAATCCCTATGCATAGGAAGTGGGTTAGGCTTAAATGTGCTAGTCATATGCTTCATGATGCTCCCGTTATGTTTCAATTCTTATCTTTTATGTGAGCATCATTGTCATCATCATGCCTAGCTAGAAAGGCATTAAAGAAAAGCGCTTGTTGGGAGACAACCCGATATTTACCCTTACTGTTTTTGTGTGTACACATGATTATGCTACTGTAGTAATCATGTTTTATAGCTTTTGTTTCAATAAAGTGCCAAGTAAGACCGTTAGGATAGCTTACGGTGATAGTTGTGTTGATCCTGCTGAGAATCAGAAACTTTTGCACCCAGTAAATTAGTTTAGTTAATTCACATAAACGTGCTTATGATCTGATTCTTTTTGCTATGGATTGATACACAAATTTCTTAAGTCTTCCTAATTTGGTAGGACGTTTAGAGTTCCATAAGTTTGCGTTAGTTACAGATTGCTACAGACTGTTCTGTTTTTGACAGATTCTGTTTTTCGTGTGTTGTTTGCTTATTTTGATGCATCTACGGCTAGTAAAATAGTTTATAATCCATAGAGAAGTTGGAATACAGTAGGTTTAACACCAAAATAAATAAAGAATGAGTTCATTACAGTACCTTATGTGGTGGTTTTGTTTTCTTTCACTAACGGAGCTTATAAGATTTCCTGTTGAGTTTTGTGTTGTGAAGTTTTCAAGTTTTGGGTAAAGCTTTGATGGACTATGGAATAAGGAGTGGCAAACGCCTAAGCTTGGGGATGCCCATGGCACCCCAATATATTCAAGTATAGCCAAAATCCTAAGCTTGGGGATGCCCCAGGAAGGCATCCCCTCTTCCGTCTTCGTTCATTGGTAACTTTACTTGGATCTATATTTTTATTCGCCACATGATATGTGTTTTGCTTGGAGCGTCGTGTATTATATTAGTCTTTGCTTTTTAGTTTACCACAATCATACTTGCTGTAACACCTTTTGGGAGAAGCCCACTTGATTAGAATTTGCTAGAATACTCTATGTGCTTCACTTATATCTTTTGATCTTGATAATTTTCGCTCTAGTGCTTCACTTACATTTTTTAGAGCACGGCGGTGGCTTATTTTTGAAGAAATTGCTAGTCTCTCATGCTTCACTTATATTATTTTGAGAGTCTTTTAGAACAACATGGTATTTGCTATGGTTACAAATTTGGTCCTAGAATGATGAGCATCCAAGTTGGGTATAATAAAAACTATCATAGAAAGTGAATTGGATGGTATGATCAATTTGATACTTGATAATTGTTTTGAGATATGGAGGTAGTGATATTAAAGTCATGCTAGTTGAGGTGATATGAAAAATGCTTGTGTTGAAGTTTGTGATTTCCGTAGCATGCACGTATGGTGAACCGCTTTGTGATGAAGTTGGAGCACAACTTTATTTATTGATTGTCTTCCTTATGAGTGGCGGTCGGGGACGAGCGGTGGTATTTTCCTACCAATCTATCCCCCTAGGAGCATGCGCGCAGTGCTTGGTTTTTGATGACTTCTAGATTTTTGCAATAAGTATATGAGTTCTTTTGACTAATGTTGAGTCCATGGATTATACGCACCCTCACCGTTCCACCATTGCTAGCCTCTCTTGTGTCGCGCAACTTTTGCCGGTACCATACAACCACCATATACCTTCCTCAAAACAGCCATCATACCTACCTATTATCGAATTTCCATAGCCATTCTGAGATATATTGTCATGCAACTTTCCACCGTTCCGCTCATATGACACGCATTAATTTTGTCATATTGCACTTTGCATGATCATGTAGTTGACATCGTATTTGTGGCACGGCCACCTTCATAATCTTCATACATGTTGCTCTTGATTCATTGCATATCCCGGTACACCGCCGGAGGCATTCATATAGAGTCATATCTTGTTCTAGCTTTGAGTTGTAAATCCATAAAATTGTGATGATCTTCATTATTAGAGCATTGTCGCGGAGAGGAAAGGATGATGGAGACTATGATTCCCCCACAAGTCGGGATGAGACTTCGGACTTTACAAAAAAAAAAGGCCAAAAAGAAAAAAAGGAAAAAAGAAAGGCCAAAGGAAAAAAAGAGAAAAAGAAAAAAAGGAGAAAAGAAAAAAGGAAAAGAAAAAAATAAAATGAGAGAAAAAGAGAGAAGGGACAATGCTACTATCTCTTTTTCCACACTTGTGCTTTAAAGTAGCACCATGATCTTCATGATAGAGAGTCTCCTATGTTGTCAATTGCATATACTAGTGGGAATTTTTCATTATAGAACTTGGCTTGTATATTCCAATGATGGGCTTCCTCAAAATGCCCTAGGTCTTCGTGAGCAAGCAAGTTGGATGCACAGCCACTTAGTTTCTTTTTCTTGAGCTTTCATATATTTATTGCTCTAGTGCATCCATTGCATGGCAATCCCTACTCACTCATATTTATATCTATTAATGGGCATCTCCATAGCCCGTTGATATGCCTAGTTGATGTGAAACTATCTTCTCCTTTTTGTCTTCTCCACAACCACCATTCTATTCCACATATAGTGCTATGTCCATGGCTCACACTCATGTATTGCGTGAAAGTTAAAAAAGTTTGATATTACTAAAGTATGAAACAATTGCTTGGCTTGTCATCGGGGTTGTGCATGATTAAATACTTTGTGTGATGAAGATAGAGCAACAGCCAGACTATATGATTTTGTAGGGATAACTTTCTTTGGCAATGTTATTTTGAGAAGACATGATTACTTTAATTAGTATGCTTGAAGTATCACTATTTCTTATGTCAGTATGAACTTTTATTTTGAATCATTTGGATATGAACATTCATGCCACAAAAAGAAAATTACATTGAGACTTATGCTAGGTAGCATTCCACATAAAAAATTCTGTTTTTATCATTTACCTACTCGAGGATGAGCAGGAATTAAGCTTGGGGATGCTTGATACGTCTCCAACGTATCTATAAGTTTTTATTGTTCCATGCTATTATATTACCCCTTTTGGATGTTTATGGGCTTTATTTTACACATTTATATCATTTTTGGGACTAACCTATTAACCGGAGGCCAGGCCCATATTGCTGTTTATTGCCTGTTTCAGTATTTCGAAGAAAAGGAATATCAAACGGAGTCCAAACAGAATGAAACCTTCGGCAAAGTGATTTTTGGAAAGATTATGATCCAGGAGACTTGGAGTGCAAGCCAAGGGAGCATCAAGGAAGCCACGATACAGGGGGGCGCCCACCCCCCTGGCGCGCCCTACCCTCTCGTGGGCCCCTCAAGGCTCCCCCGACCGACTTCTTTCGCCTATATAAGCCTATGTGCCCTAAAAACATCGAAACACAAGATAGATCGGGAGTTCTGCCGCCGCAAGCCTCTATAGCCACCAAAAACCTCTCGGGAGCCCGTTCCGGCAGCCTACCGGAGGGGGAACACATCACCGATGGCCATCTTCATCATCCCGACGCTCTCCATGACGAGGAGGGAGTACCTCGGGGCTGAGGGTATGTACCAGTAGCTATGTGTTTGATCTCTCTCTCTCGTGTTCTTGACTTCGCACGATCTTGATGTATCGCGAGCTTTGCTATTATTGTTGGGGAACGTAGTAATTTCAAAAAAAATTCCTACGCACACGCAAGATCATGGTGATGGCATAACAACGAGAGGGGAGAGTGTTGTCCACGTACCCTCGTAGACCGTAAGCGGAAGCGTTAGAACAACGCGGTTGATGTAGTCGTACGTCTTCACGGCCCGACCGATCAAGCACCGAAACTACGGTACCTCCGAGTTCTAGAACACGTTCAGCTCGATGACGTCCCTCGAACTCCGATCCAGCCGAGTGTCGAGGGAGAGTTTCGTCAGCACGACGGCGTGGTGACGATCTTGATGTACTACCGACGTAGGGCTTCGCCTAAGCACCACTACGATATTATCGAGGTTGGTTATGGTGGAGGGGGGCACCGCACACGGCTAAGAGATCCAAGGGATCAATTGTTGTTGTGTCTAGAGGTGCCCCCTGCCCCCGTATATAAAGGAGCAAGGGGGAGGGGGCGGCCGGCCTAGTAGGGGCGCGCCAAGGGGGAAAGAGGGGGAGAGGAGGTAGGAAAAGGGGGCCGCACCCCTTGTCCAATTCGGACCAGAGGGGGGCTGCGCGTCTCCTTCCTTTCGGCCTCTCTCCTCTATTCCCGTATGGCCCAATAAGGCCCATATACTCCCCGGCGAATTTCCGTAACTCTCCGGTACTCCGAAAAATACCCGAATCACTCGGAACCTTTCCGAACTCCGAATATAGTCATTCAATATATCGATCTTTACGTCTCGACCATTTCAAGACTCCTCGTCATGTCCCCGATCTCATCCGGGACTCCGAACTCCTTCGGTACATCAAAACTTATAAACTCATAATATAACTGTGATCGAAACCTTAAGCATGCGGACCCTACGGGTTCGAGAACAATGTAGACATGACCTAGAACTATTCTCGGTCAATAACCAATAGCGGAACCTGGATGCTCATATTGGCTCCCACATATTCTACGAAGATCTTTATCGGTCAAACCGCATAACAACATACGTTGTTCCCTTTGTCATTGGTATGTTACTTGCCCGAGATTCGATCGTCGGTATCCAATACCTAGTTCAATCTCATTACCGGCAAGTCTCTTTACTCGTTACGTAATGCATCATCCCGCAACTAACTCATTAGTCACATTGCTTGCAAGGCTTATAGTGATGTGCATTACCGAGAGGGCCCAGAGATACCTCTCCGACAATCGGAGTGACAAGACATAATCTCGAAATACGCCAACCCAACATGTACCTTTGGAGACACCTGTAGTACTCCTTTATAATCACCCAGTTACGTTGTGAAGTTTGGTAGCATCCAAAGTGTTCCTCCGGTAAACGGGAGTTGCATAATCTCATAGTTACAGGAACATGTATAAGTCATGAAGAAAGCAATAGCAACATACTAAACGATCAAGTGCTAGGCTAACGGAATGGGTCATGTCAATCATATCATTCTCCTAATGATGTGATCCCGTTAATCAAATGACAACTCTTTTGTCCATGGCTAGGAAACTTAACCATCTTTGATTCACGAGCTAGTCAAGTAGAGGCATACTAGTGACACTATGTTTGTCTATGTATTCACACATTTATTATGTTTCCGGTTAATACAATTCTAGCATGAATAATAAACATTTATCATGAAATAAGGAAATAAATAATTACTTTATTATTGCCTCTAGGGCATATTTCCTTCAGTCTCCCACTTGCACTAGAGTCAATAATCTAGTTCACATCGCCATGTGATTTAACACCAATATTCATATCTGTATATGATTAACACCCATTGTTCACATTGTCATGTGACCAACACCCAAAGGGTTTACTAGAGTCAATAATCTAGTTCACATCGCTATGTGATTAACACCCAAAGAGTACTAAGGTGTGATCATGTTTTGCTCGTGAGAGAAGCTTAGTCAACGGGTCTGTCATATTCAGAGCCGTATGTATTTCACAAATATTTTATGTCCACAATGCTCTGCATGGAGCTACTCTAGCTAATTGCTCCCACTTTCAATATGTATCCAGATTGAGACTTAAAGTCATCTGGATTGGTGTAAAAGCTTACATCATTGTAACTTTAACGACGGGCTCTTTTATCACCTCCATAATCGAGAAACATCTCCTTAGTCCTCACTAAGGATATTCTTGACCCATGTACAGTGATCTACTTATTAGATCAAAATTGTATTCCTTTGCCAAACACAGAGCAAGGTATACAATAGGTCTGGTTCACAGCATAGCATACTTTATAGAACCTATGACTGAGGCATACGGAATGACTTTTCATTCTCTTTCTATTTTCTGCAATGGTCGGGTCTTGAGTCTTACTCAACTTCACACCTTGTAACACAGGCAAGAACTCCTTCTTCGGTTGTTCCATTTTGAACTATTTCAAAAATTTATCAAGGTATGTACTCATTGAAAAATCTTATCAAGCGTCTTGATCTTGATGCTCAATGTGTAAGCAGCTTCACCGAGGTCTTGCTTTGAAAAACTCTTATTCAAGTATCCTTTCATGCTATCCAGAATTTCCATATCATTTCCAATTAACAATATGTCATCCACATATAATATTAGAAATTCTACAGAGCTCCCACTCACTTTCTTGTACATACATGCTTCTTCAAAAGTCTGTATAAAACCATATGCTTTGATCAACTCATCAAAGCATATATTCCAACTCCGAGATGCTTGCACCAGTCCATAGATGGATCGCTGGAGCTTGCACAATTTGTTAGCACCTTTAGGATTGACAAAACCTTCTGGTTGCATCATATACAACTCTTCTTTAAGAAAACCATTAAGGAATGCAGTTTTGTTTATCCATTTGCCAGATTTCATAAAATGCGGCAATTGCTAACATGATTCAGACAGACTTAAGCATAGATACGAGTGAAAAACTCTCATCGTAGTCAACACCTTGAACTTGTCGAAAACCTTTTGCGACAATTCTAGCTTTGTAGATAGTAACACTATCAGCGTCTGTCTTCCTCTTGAAGATCCATTTAATCTCAATGTCTCGCCGATCATTGGGCAAGTCAATCAAAGTCCATACTTTGTTTTCATACATGGATCTTATCTCAGATCTCATGGCCTCAAGCCATTTTGCGGAATCTGGGCTCACCATTGCTTCTTCATAGTTCGTAGGTTCGTCATGGTCTAGTAACATAACTTCCAGAACAGGATTACCGTACCACTCTGGTGCGGATCTTACTCTATAAGACCTACGAGATTCTGTAGTAAGTTAATCTGAAGTTTCATGATCATCATCATTAACTTCCTCACTAACTGGTGTAGTAGTCACAGGAACAGATTTCTGTGATGAACTACTCTCAAATGAGGGAGCAGGTACAGTTACCTCATCAAGTTCTACTTTCCTCCCACTCACTTCTTTCGAGAGAAACTCCTTCTCTAGAAAGGATTCATTCTTAGCAACGAATGTTTTGCCTTTGGATTTGTGATAGAAGGAGTACCCAACAGTTTCCTTTGGGTATTCTATGAAGACGCACTTCTCTGATTTGGGTTCGAGCTTATCAGGTTGAAAACCTTTTTCATATAAGCATCGCAACTCCAAACTTTAAGAAACGACAGCTTAGGTTTACTTCTAAACCATAGTTCATACGATGTCGTCTCAACGGATTTAGATGGTGCCCTTTTAACGTGAATGCAGTTGTCTCTAATGCATAACCCCAAAACGATAATGGTAAATCAGTAAGAGACATCATAGATCGCACCATATCCAATAAAGTGCGGTTACGACGTTCGGACACACCATAACATTGTGGTGTTCCAGGTGGCGTGAGCTGTGAAACTATTCCACATTGTTTTAGTTGAAGACCAGACTCGTAACTCGAATATTCGTCTCCGCGATCAGATCGCAGAAACTTTATTTTCTTGTTACGATGATTTTTCCACTTCACTCTGAAATTCTTTGAACCTTTCAACTATTTCAGACTTATGTTTCATCAAGTAGATATACCCATATCTGCTCAAATCATCTTGTGAAGGTCAGAAAATAACGATACTTGCCACGAGCATCAACACGCATTGGATCGCATACATCGGTATGTATTATTTCCAATAAGTCAGTAGCTTGTTCCATTGTTCCGGAGAACGGAGTTTTAGTCATCTTGCCCAAAAGGCACGGTTCGCAAGCATCAAATGATTCATAACCAAGTGATTCCGAAAATTCATCTTTCTGGAGTTTCTTCATGCGCTTTACACCGATATGACCCAAACGGCAGTGCCACAAATAAGTTGCACTATCATTATTAACTTTGCATCTTTTGGCATCAATATTATGAATATGTGCGTCACTATGATCGAGATCCAACAAACTATTTTCATTGGGTGTATAACCATCGAAGGTCTTAATCATGTAAACAGAATAACAATTATTCTCTAACTTTAAATGAATAACCGTATCACAATAAACACGATCAAATCATGTTCATGCTCAATGCAAATGCCAAATAACATTTATTTAGGTTTAACACTAATCCCGAAAGTATAGGGAGTGTGCGATGATGATCATATCAATCTTGGAACTACTTCCAACACTCATCGTCACTTCCCCTTCAACTAGTCTCTGTTTATTCTGTAACTCCTGTTTCGAGTTACTAATTTAGCAACCGAACAAGTATCAAATACTCAGGAGCTACTATAAACACTAGTAAGGCACACATCAATAACCTGTATATCAAATATACCCTTGTTCACTTTGCCATCCTTCTTATCCACCAAATATTCAGGGCATTTCCGCTTCCAGTGACCATTTCCTTTGCAGTGTAAGCACTCAGTTTCAGGCTTTGGTTCAGCTTTGCGCTTCTTCGTGGGAGTGACAACTTGCTTGTCATTCTACTTGAAGTTCCCTTTCTTTCCCTTTGCCCTTTTCTTGAAACTAGTGGTCTTGTCAATCATCAACACTTGATGTTCTTTATTGATTTCTACCTTCGTCGATTTCAACATCACGAAGAGCTCGAGAATTGTTTTTGTCATCCCTTGCATACTATAGTTCATCACGAAGTTCTAGTAACCTAGTGATGGTGACTAGAGAATTCTATCAATCACTATCTTATCTGGAAGATTAACTCCCACTTGATTCAAGTGATTGAAGTACCCAGACAATATGAGCACATGCTTACTAGTTGAGCGATTCTCCTCCATCTTTTAGCTATAGAACTTGTTGGAGACTTCATATCTCTCAACTCGGGTATTTGCTTGAAATATTAACTTGAATTCCTGGAACATCTCATATGGTCCATGACGTTCAAAACATCTTTGAAGTCCCGATTCTAAGCCGTTAAGCATGGTGCACTAAACTATCAAGTAGTCATCATATTGAGCTAGCCAAACGTTCATAACGTCTGCGTCTGCTCCTGCAATAGGTCTGTCACCTAGCGGTGCATTAAGGACATAATTCTTCTGTGCAGCAATGAGGATAAACCTCAGATCACGGATCCAATCCGCGACATTGCTACTAACATCTTTCAACACAATTTTCTCTAGGAACATATCAAAATAAACATATGAAAGCAACAACGCAAGCTATTGATCTACAACATAATTTGCAAAATACTACCAGGACTAAGTTCATGATAAATTTAAGTTCAATTAATCATATTACTTAAGAACTCCCACTTAGATAGACATCCCTCTAATCCTCTAAGTGATTACGTGATCCATATCAACTACACCATGTCCGATCGTCACGTGAGATGGAGTAGTTTCAACGGTGAACATCAATATGTTGATCATATCTACTATATGATTCACGCTCGACCTTTCGGTCCCCATGTTCCGAGGCCATATCTGTATATGCTAGGCTCGTCAAGTTTAACCTGAGTATTCCGCGTGTGCAACTGTTTTGCACCCGTTGTATTTGAACGTAGATCCTATCACAGTCGATCATCACGTGGTGTCTCAGCACAAAGAACTTTCGCAATGGTGCATACTCAGGGAGAACACTTCTTGATAATTAGTGAGAGATCATCTTAAAATGCTACCGTCAAACAAAACAGAATAAGATGTATAACAGATAAACATCATATGCAATCAAAATATGTGACATGATATGGCCATGATCATCTTGCGCCTTTGATCTCCATCTCCAAAGTACTGTCATGATCTCTATCGTTACCGGCACGACACCATGATCTTCACCATCTTGATCTATATCAATGTGTCGTTACATGGTCGTCTCGCCAACTATTGCTCTTGCAACTATTGCTATCGCATAGCGATAAAGTAAAGCAATTATTTGGCACTTGCATCTTATGCAACAAAGAGACAACCATAGGGCTTCTGCCAGTTGCCGATAACTTCAACAAAACATGATCATCTCATACAACAACTTATATCTCATCACGTCTTGACCATATCACATCAAAACATGCCCTGCAAAAACAAGTTAGACGTCCTCTACTTTGTTGTTGCAAATTTTACGTGGCTGCTATGGGCTTAGCAAGAACCGTTCTTACCTACGCATCAAAACCACAACGATAGTTTGTCAAGTTAGTGCTATTTTAACCTTCGCAAGGACCGGGCGTAGCCACACTCGATTCAGCTAAAGTGAGAGAGACAGACACCCGCCAGCCACCTTTAAGCACAAGTGCTCGTAACGGTGAAACCAGTCGCGCGTAAGCATACGCGTAATGTCGGTCCGGGCCGCTTCATCTCACAATACCGCCGAACCAAAGTATGACATGCTGGTAAGCAGTATGACTTGTATCGCCCACAACTCACTTGTGTTGTACTCGTGCATATAACATCAACGCATAAAACCTAGGCTCGGATGCCATTGTTGGGGAACATAGTAATTTCAAAAAAATTCCTACGCACACGCAAGATCATGGTGATGGCATAGCAACGAGAGTGGAGAGTGTTGTCCACGTACCCTCGTAAACCGTAAGCGGAAGCGTTAGAACAACGTGGTTGATGTAGTCGTACGTCTTCACGGCCCGACCGATCAAGCACCGAAACTACGACACCTCCGAGTTCTAGCACACGTTCAGCTTGATGACGTCCCTCGAACTCCGATCCAGCCGAGTGTCGAGGGAGAGTTCCGTCAGCACGACGGCGTGGTGACGATCTTGATGTACTACCGACGCATGGCTTCGCCTAAGCATCGCTATGATATTATCGAGGTGGATTATGGTGGAGGGGGGCACCGCACATGGCTAAGAGATCCAAGGGATCAATTGTTGTTGTGTCTAGAGGTGCCCCCCTGCCCCCGTATATAAAGGAGCAAGGGGGGAGGGGGCGGCCGGCCTAGTAGGGGCGCGCCAAGGGGAGTCCTACTCCCACCGGGAGTAGGACTCCCTCCTTCCTTGTTGGAATAGGAGAAGGGGGAAAGAGGGGGAGAGGAGGAAGGAAAAGGGGGCCGCACCCCTTGTCCAATTCGGACCAGAGGGGGGCTGCGCGCCTCCTTCCATTCGGCCTCTCTCCTCTATTCCCGTATGGCCCAATAAGGCCCATATACTCCCCGGCGAATTCCGTAACTCTCCGGTACTCTGAAAAATACCCGAATCACTCGGAACCTTTCCGAACTCCGAATATAGTCGTCCAATAAATCGATCTTTACGTCTCGACCATTTCGAGACTCCTCGTCATGTCCCCGATCTCATCCAGGACTCCGAACTCCTTCGGTACATCAAAACTCATAAACTCATAATATAACTGTCATCGAAACCTTAAGCGTGCGGACCCTACGGGTTCGAGAACAATGTAGACATGACCTAGAACTATTCTCGGTCAATAACCAATAGCGGAACCTGGATGCTCATATTGGCTCCCACATATTCTACTTAGATCTTTATCGGTCAAACCGCATAACAACATACGTTGTTCCCTTTGTCATTGGTATGTTACTTGCCCGAGATTCGATCGTCGGTATCTAATACCTAGTTCAATCTCGTTACCGGCAAGTCTCTTTACTCGTTACGTAATGCATCATCCCGCAACTAACTCATTAGTCACATTGCTTGCAAGGCTTATAGTGATGTGCATTACCGAGAGGGCCCAGA
This sequence comes from Triticum dicoccoides, assembly GCF_002162155.2. Lineage (NCBI taxonomy): Eukaryota > Viridiplantae > Streptophyta > Magnoliopsida > Poales > Poaceae > Triticum > Triticum dicoccoides. The sequence goes on from NC_041385.1 coordinate 280,623,670, forward strand.
GATACCTCTCCGACAATCGGAGTGACAAAACCTAATCTCGAAATACGCCAACCCAACATGTACCTTTGGAGACACCTGTAGTACTGCTTTATAATCACCCAGTTACGTTGTGACGTTTGGTAGCACCCAAAGTGTTCCTCCGGTAAACGGGAGTTGCATAATCTCATAGTTATAGGAACATGTATAAGTCATGAAGAAAGCAATAGCAACATACTAAACGATCAAGTGCTAGGCTAACGGAATGGGTCATGTCAATCACATCATTCTCCTAATGATGTGATCCCGTTAATCAAATGACAACTCTTTTGTCCATGGCTAGGAAACTTAACCATCTTTGATTCACGAGCTAGTCAAGTAGAGGCATACTAGTGACACTATGTTTGTCTATGTATTCACACATGTATTATGTTTCCGGTTAATACAATTCTAGCATGAATAATAAACATTTATCATGAAATAAGGAAATAAATAATAACTTTATTATTGCCTCCAGGGCATATTTCCTTCAATTATAGTTGGATCTTATGATGTTTCTCCCCCTCTACTCCCTTGTAATGGATTGAGTTTTCCCTTTGAAGTTATCTTATCGGATTGAGTCTTTAAGGATTTGAGAACACTTGATGTATGTCTTGCCGTGCTTATCTGTGGTGACAATGGGATTTCACGTGCCACTTGATGTATGTTTTGGTGACCAACTTGCGGGTTCCGCCCATGAACCTATGCATAAGGGTGGCACACATTTTCGTCTTGACTCTCCGGTAAAAACTTTGGGGCACTATTTGAAGTACTTTGTGTTGGTTGGATAGATGAATCTGAGATTGTGTGATGCATATCGTATAATCATGACCACGGATACTTGAGGTGACAATGGAGTATCTAGGTGACATTAGGGTTTTGGTTGATTTGTGTCTTAAGGTGTTATTCTAGTACAAACTTTTGAATAGATTGATCCGAACGAATAACTTTGAGGTGGTTTCGTACCCTACCATAATCTCTTTGTTTGTTCTCCGCTATTAGTGGCTTTGGAGTGACTCTTTGTTGCATGTTGAGGGATTGTTATATGATCTATCTATGTTATTATTGTTGAAAGAACTTGCACTAGTGAAAGTATGAACCCTATGCCTTGTTTCCTGTCATTGCAATACCGTTTACGCTCACTTTTACCATTAGTTACCTTGCTGTTTTTATATTTTCGGATTACAAATACCTATATCTACTATCCATATTGCACTTGTATCACCATCTCTTTGCCGAACTAGTGCACCAATACATTTTACCATTGTATTGGGTGTGTTGGGGACACAAGAGACTCTTTGTTATTTGGTTGCAGGGTTGCTTGAGAGAGACCATCTTCATCCTATGCCTCCCACGGATTGATAAACCTTAGGTCATCCACTTGAGGGAAATTTGCTACTGTCCTACAAACCTGTGCACTTGCAGGCCTAACAACGTCTACAAGAAGAAGGTTATGTAGTAGACATCACCCTCCGCCTACCAGCAGGCGTGGCCTCCCCGTCCACTCGACGGCTACCACGGGATGGTTGGCGGTCTCTCATGGCCTTCTCCCACCTCTGTACTCGCCGGCTGCCGCGCCCACAACCGCCCACCATCCTTTTTGGGCCTCCCGTGGTCTGCGTCGTCAAGCCATCGGTGGCAGCGCCGTGCAGTCCACTGCATTGGTGCACGCAGCACACCCATCATGCACCATGCAGTCCACGCAGTGCAAAAAAGCAATAGCCATCCCCCCGCCACACACACACACACCGCCAACGATGAGCAGAGGAGGAGCTCCACCTCGCTGGCCCGAGCCTCCCTTCGGCAATACAGATGTGGATTGATGGTCCTGCTCGTCTCCATCTGTCCCTTCTGTCCTCATGTCTTCCCGACGAGCTTCCCCCCTCCCTTGCAGTCAGGCCTCCTGGGCTTGCAGTGCGCCAGATCCGGGCCCTCGCACCTCTACCTCGCCACTGACGAGAACCCAACGCAGGAGGATCCCTCTCGAGTGGCTTGGAGTACCATGGCTGGCTTTGTGCATGCCGTTCCGAGGGCGTCGACATGTAGTTCACATTGTAAAAAACCAAAAGAAGACGGTTCATTGTAAAATTTCCTAGGGAAACAAAAATAAAAGCAATGCGGTTTGTTTTCAGTAGTGATGCGGTGTGAAGTGCATTATATTTTCACGTCCTTGAAAAAATTACGTTTGAATAAAAGAAACCATGCAGTTCTCTTACCCGTCTGATGCAGTGCGGTTTTTTGTCCAATGCAGTGCGGTTTTCAATCGGATGAAGTACCCACATCGATTTAGGTGTCGCGAAAAAGAGAGTGTCCGCATTTCGGTAAATTCGAAATTCCTCTTAAACCGTAAAGAATTAGAGAGAGTGTTCTACATAAAAAACTTGCGCCTCGTCGATATATTTCCAACGGCGTATCACCTGAATCATTCCGACCAGCGGTTCGTTAAAATTTCGCGAAAAACCGCTGCTGCGACTCGTCGTCCGCAACACAATTTTCAAAATTAACTTAAAACCGTAGGGAATCTCAAAACCATTTCTACATATGAAAGTTGCGCCCTGTCTGTAGCTTTCCAATGGCATATTGCATGCCTCGTTTCGACAAACGGTTCAAAAACTAGAGCGAAAATAGTACCGAAAATTGCAAAAAATTTGAAAAAACGTGATTCCGCGATTTAGTATTTTTGAAACTGCTCTTAAACCGTAAGGAGTTAGAAAAATTAATAGATATGAAAAAGATGTGCCTCGACGATAACTTTCCAACAGCGTATCATTTGCTTTATTCTGATGAGCAGTTTAGAAAAAATCACGAAAATACGCTCACTGCCACTCGTCATCCGCCGCACCATTTTTGAAACTGCTCTTAAACCGCGAGGAATCTCGGAAAGTGTTCAACATGACGAAGTTGCGTCTAATCCATAGCTTTACAACGGCATATTATATGCGTTGTTCCGATAAGCGGTTAAAAAACTAGGGTGAAAACAGTACCAAAAAACAATGCGTGCAGTTTTTTTCGACACGAAGTTCACTCGCTTGAGTTGTGCAGCACACTTGGTTCAAACAATGATGTGCACTTGCGTTGAGCGTGCAGTGCGGAAGTGTTATCAGAATAGTTATTCTACTAATATTAGCAGAATAGTTATTCTACTAATATATATATATATATATATATATATATATATATATATATATATATATATATATATATATATATATATATAAACATGGAAACTAGCAGGGAACTGGACATGCTAAAAAGCTAAAAACTATCAGGCTGCGTGCAGGATCTGTGCCTGGCTCTGTACATAGGGTTACATGCCTTGCCGGAGCTCCCGGCAACCGCGCCCTATTGGTAAACTTGTGAAGATGTTTTATATTCCAGGAGTTGCTCACTTGAATGCCATCTTCGGTCTCCAAGTGGACTGTGCCGGGCCTGGTGACTCGTATTACCCGATACGGGCCTTCCCACTTTGGCCTCAACTTGTTTGCATTCTTGGCGGACAGAACGCGCTGAAGAACAATGTCGCCTTCCTCAAGGCTTCGAGCGTGAACCTTGCGGCTATGATAGCGGCGCAAGGCTTGCTGGTAGCGAGTGACTTGCACAGCAGCTCGAAGACGATCTTCCTCAAGGAGCGTCGCATCATCTTGGCGCAACTGCTCTTGCTCAAGCTCATCATAAGCGAGCACTTGAGGTGACCCGTATATGAGTTCAGTCGGGGGGAACTGCTTCTGCCCGTAGACCAGGGCAAAGGGTGTCTGGCCAGTGGCTCGATTTGGTGTCGTTCTGATTGACTAAAGAACCATTGGCAATTCATCAATCCAGTGCCTTCGACATTTGCGCAGTCTGTCGAAAGTCCTCGTTTTGAGGCCTCGCAACACTTCAGCATTTGCCCTTTCCGCTTGGTTGTTGCTCCTTGGATGAGCAACATAAGCAAAGCAAACTTTGCTGACAAGGTCTTGGATATATTCCATGAAGGTGCGGCTCGTGAACTGTGTGCCATTGTCGATGATGACTCTGTTTGGCACACCAAAATGGCAAACGGGTCCCTTGAAGAACTTGAAAGCCGACTGTGCTGTCACCTTTCTCACTGGCTCTACTTTCTGCCACTTTGTGAACTTGTCGATCGCAGCATACAAGTACGCAAATCCCCCGATAGCATGGGGGAAAGGTCCCAGTATGTCGAGCCCCCAGATTGAAAATGGCCAGGAGAGAGGGATTGCTTGAAGGGCTTGAGCTGGTTGATGAAGCTTCTTTGAATGAAACTGGCTCGCTTCACACTTGGTTACTAGTGTTGTTGCATTGTGGAGGGCAGTGGGCCAGAAGAAACCATTCCGGAATGTTTTGCGGTCCAGGGCTCTTCACCCTATGTGGGAGCCACATATGCATCTATGTTTCTCTACCTATCAGCATTCTTGGAATGGGGGTCCCCAGACTTGCCTGCCTGCGGCCCGCGGCGTGGCTCCACCAGTGGCCCAATATGGCCCGTCTTCATCAACCATCGCTCAAGACCCTCGCGAGGGGCTAAGCCTCGCGGGTGGACGACGCAAGGCCTCCTCAGGAGCGGCCTCACCAGGCAGGCTCGCGAGGGGGCGGAGAGATCAAGGCAAGGGGTACCTCGCGAGGTTCCCATGACGACCAAGGCCAGGCGGGCGCCAGGCCGCGTAGTTTTCTCGTTTCCTCTTTGGTGCTAAGGGGGAAAGCGCAGGCACGAAGTAACGAGGCATCAGGCAAAAGTTTCCATATCGGTGCAACAAGACCAAGACCAGCAGGACGGTAGGACGGAGGTCATCGTGGAGCCCAAGACGGCGTCATCACCAGTGCCTTTGACAGGCGAAGACCACCTTTAGTCTGGATAGCTTGTACTAGTTGTCCCCTTTCAAAATGGCCGTTGTTGGATCCCTTCCCGCTCAACATTAGGGAAGAGGACTGGGGCCTCTATAAATAGGGCTAGCCACCATAGTAGAAGGCAACGGAGGGAGGAGATATCAAATCCTGTAGGCGTGGAGAGGTCTGCCGTGTGGTGCGACCGAGGCCCGGGGTGCAAGCTGGAAGCAGAAGGGCGGTGCCCCCAAGGCCGCGGCATCCAGGAGCTCGGCAACGCATTCCAGCAATGTGTCCGACCGCTCTCCATCAGCCTGCATCGTAGCAGCTCCCGAGCCATAGTTGGCGCGACTCTCATGTTTGCTTGCTCCCATCGGGTGTGCAGCGCCGTGGCCGCGGCGTGGCTTGAGGCCCTTGCAGCTGCCCGCACCTGCCGGAGTAAGGGCGGGCGGTGTGTGACCGCGCCACCCTCACCCCGCAGCGTTCTGTGGCGCACGAGCTGCCTGGGGCGCGGAGTTGAGGTCTTCTTGGGCAGGCGGCGTGGCTCGGGCTGGCCAGGCCGCCCATCGGTCGGTGTTGGTCATCGGATTGCTAGACATGGATGCGACGATGCGAAGGGACGCAGATCAATGGAAGGAAGACTTCGGCACACCCCTACCTGGCGCGCCAAATGTCGGATATCGGGTTTCGGCAAAACCCTTGAGGTTCAAACACCGGGGTGTGCACGAAGATTTCCCCCTACTGAAACATGCCCTTAGCCTTGCCCCGATCTCTAGCTTAGCATGATGAACTCACAACACAAGAGACACAAGATTTATACAGGTTCGAGCCACTGTTGTGGTGTAATACCCTACTCCTGTGTGGTGGTGGTGGATTGCCTCTTGGACTGATGATGAACAGTACAGGGGAAGAACAACCTCGCGAGGAGAGGTGTTCTTGTGCTTGGCGAACTTGTGTGGATGAGGATGATCTGGATACGTCCCCCTTCTACTGTGGTGGCTATTTATAGAGGCCCTGGTCCTCTTCCCAAATATTGAGCGGGAAGGAATCCAACAACGGCCATTTTGAAAGGGGACAGCTAGTAGAAGCTATCCTGACTAAAGGTGGTCTTCTCCTGTCAAAGGTGCTGGTGATGACACCGTCTTGGGCTCCACGATGACCTCCGTCCTGCCGTCCTACTAGTCTTGGTCTTGTTGCACCTATATGGAAACCTTTTCCTAATGCCTCAGTACTCCGCGCCTGCGCTTGCCCCCTTAGCACCAAAGAGGAAACAAGGACACTACACGGGCTGGTGCCCGTCTGGCGCCCGCCTGGCCTTAGTCGTCATGGCTTGCGTCATGGGTACCTCGCGAGGTACCCTTTGCCTTGATCTCTCCGCCCCCTCGCAAACCTTCCTAGTGAGGCCGCTCCTGAGGAGGCCTCCTGTCGTCCGCCCCGCGAGGCTTGGCCCCTCGCGAGGGTCTTGAGTGTTGGTTGATGAAGACGGGTCGTATTGGGCCACTGGTGGAGCCACGCCGCGGGCCGTAGGCAGGCAAGTCTGGGGACCCCCGTTCCCAGAACGCCGACACTGTTCATCAGTCATCAGCAACGTGCAAGTCACCAGGACCCTCATCGATGGCGACGTAGGGCTTAACGTCCTCTCCATTGAGATGTTCGACAACCTTCAAGTGCCATACGATCAGCTCCAGCCTACGAAGCGTTTCTCAGGAGTTACCGACGGTTCCACCACCCCAATAGGGCAGGTCCGCCTCCCTGTCACCTTCGGACATCACGACAACTACCGGACCGAGCTCATCGACTTCGACGTCGCCCACATCCACCTGTCGTACAATGCCATCCTATGGTATCTAGCCTTGGCCAAGTTCATGGCAGTGACCCACCACGGCTACAATGTCCTCAAGAAGCCAGGAAGCGGCGGAATCATCACGGTCCCCTGCAAAGAGAGAGATGTAGGGGTGCTCCCTCAAGCGTGCCTTCCAAGCTGCAACAATCGAGGACCCAGACAGCAAGGACGAAAACCCTCCTGAGGCCACCCCCAAGAAGAAGAAGCAACCGCTCCGCTCAAGGCCTCAGGAGGTTGGCATCCCGGATGGTGCTGCGTCAGGATCAGCGCCCGTGCCTGGGGCGCCTTCTTCCATCGCATAGGAAGGCGCGCCCGACGCCCTCCTTGGGCAGGGCTCGGGGGCTCTCTTCTAGAGGGCCTCGGACCTCGCCAACATCACGAGGGAGGCGCTCGGGCACCACTTGGAGACGTGCTTCGCAGCACATTTCCCTCAGGAAGGAAAAAGGCGTGGGAAGCCCAACGTTCAGGAGTTCATCGCCAAGACCACTCAGGAGCTTCAGGAAGCAAGGGCCATGCGCGACGACCGCCACCTACCTGGTGCGGCTCCCCATCCAGGCGAGGATGGTGGGCTGCGCGTCTACGTCAACATCCCAGGGCTCAACCAAGCCGCATCTCAGGAGCGCTTCTGGCCTTCGCGTGTGGGACGCTGCAAGGTTCCGCCGCACAGCTATGTTCGCATGCCTTTCGGCCTGCTGAACGCGGTCGCCACCTACCAGCGTCACCTGCGGAGCATTTTGGCGGCTCAGGAGGCCAGGCATCACGCGGTCCTAGCGGAGATGGAGATGGTTCTCAAGGAACCACCTGGACCCCCAAATCCTCCCGAGGTTCAGGGCCTCGGCGGCTCGTGAGGGTCGGCCTCTTCACCACGCATCTCCAAGTTGCTCCAACACCCCCCATCTACAACGGTACCAGGTGACATCTCCCAAGTTCATTTCAGCTGGGAGCGCCCTCAGGGCTGCATCATTCCCAGGCTGCATGGATCCGTCCCTGCGGCATGTATCCCTTTTTCTTATGTCTTTAGCTTATCTTGATGGGGGCGCCCCTCGGGCTGCATCATCCCCAAGCCGCTCAGGCCTGACCCAGTGGCATGTATCCATTCTGCGTTTACCTAAGCTGATTCGCCTTTCATGCCTAACCCACCTGTGATTATCGCCTACTCGATTGACGCCTACCACGGGAGCCGCTCGCGCTGGCATGGTGCTTGCGCACGGGTTCGTCCCTGCAACGGCGACAAATCTGAGCGGTCGAGCTCTGGCCCGTGGCAGCCTTGCGCGCATCACCTCACCAGACCCTCAGTGCCCTTACCTCTCTCTCGGAGCAACCAATGGCCAGCTGACAATCATAATGGCAACCCGTGCTTTTCTTGTGCTGATTTACAGGAACCTCCTGAGGTCTACAGCGGGCGGCACCACGAGCTCCCTCTCTTTCCCATGCGATTCGCTTATGCGCTAAAAGGGGGGCTCCTTAGAATCGCGACTCAGGAGCTCTTACTGGCTCTCCAGCCCTCACCCCTTGGCCTTGAGCACGCCATCGTGAGCTGGCATACCAGCGGCGGCTGAGCTCGCTCGAGGGCCAGGACTTGAGGACGTAGAGCATGAAGGAGCATGTGGGGAAGAAAGCGGAGGCTCACACGGGCCTAACCCAGCTGCCCCACGGCTGCCGACGCGCAAGTCTGGCACAACGTGAGGGAACGACTCCATATTACTGAGATAAGTCTTGTGCTTGGAACAACTAATCGTTGCAATGAGGAATTCTCACTTGATGCGGCTCTGTGACGGCAACATTACCTTCCTTTCTCACCTCTCAGTGGCTGCTTGCACGCTAAAGGGGACCTCCTGAGCATCGCGCCTCAGGGGCTCTTACTGGACCTCGGGCCGCTCACCTCCTGGCCTTGACCACGGCATCGCGACCTGGCATACCAGCGATAGCTACAGCCTGCCTGGGGACCGGGACCTGTCAGCGTAGAGCGCTAAGTGGTTGCGAGGTTAGAAAGGGGGAACCAAACCGGGACAGGACAAGCACTCACACGATTTCGTAATAAGGATAACATCAACAAAAGACATCGCAGACCATTTACATGCCCCCGCGGGGTGTTTTCTCGATTCCTCGCAGGGAACAAAAGACGAGAACTCTGAGGAGCCGCTGGAGGAGCGGACGGCAGGCCCAGCCCCTGCCGCATCGACGTCTTGACTGCCTCCTCCGGGGCAGCACTCCAGGCGGTGGCCTTCCGCGTCAAAGACCTTGAAGGATAACAAGGAGGCTCCATCGTATTCAAAATGGATCACGAAGGCGCCCCCCATTCGGCAGACTCAGGCAACCTCACCCCAGCCTTGGGTCATCAAGATCTTGCCCGGGGAAACGACCTCAACCTCCGCTCCGGTCGCCGGAGCACCATAGTCGGCGTGCTGCAGCCAAAGCGCTAGGGGCCCCCTCGGTGGCACCTCGATGGAGAAGAACGAAGGGAAGCGGATCCGGGTGCTTGGAGGCATCGCCGCGTGAAGCACAAGTTTGCGGGAAGTGTCCACGGCATGGATTCCAGGAGCGACGGTGCGTGCCAAAACGGCGCGCTGACCATGGCTGCGACGCGGGCGGCGCCGCTCGCCGCCCCTTTTTCCGGAGCCCTCGGCTGGGGCGTACTGGGGTAGCAGATACCCGGGAGGTGGCCGCTCGCACCAAGGCCTCGTCATCTCTAGCCTCACGGCCTCGCCACGGCGGTGGGCCAGCCTCTTCTTCGGCGGGAGCGGATCGGGTCCGTCCCGGGGAGCCTTTCCTTTCTCTTTGGCTGAAAATCTATGGATCAGTGCCATTGGCGCCAAGGCTGGAGGTGGAGCAAGGGAGAAGAAGAAGGTGAAGCAAGAAGAGATGGGAGATGGGGGCTCTCGCCCCTCCTCATTTATATCCCAAGGGAGGCCAACCGTCGACCTCCACGATCGCAGGTAATGATGACCCTTTTTGCATGTAGCAGGGACTCGTCAAGTCGGGCAGTCGCCAAGGAAGCATGGGGAAGTGGAGACGCTGATACGTCTCCAACGTATCTACTTTTCCAAACACTTTTGCCCTTGTTTTGGACTCGAACTTGCATGATTTGAATGAAACTAACCCGGACTGACGTTGTTTTCAGCAGAACTGTCATGGTGTTGTTTATTGTGCAGAAAACAAAAGTTCTCGGAATGACCTGAAAATCCACGGAGATAACTTTTGGAAAATATAAAAAATACTGGCAAAAGAATCAAGGCTAGGGGGCCCACACCCTGTCCATGAGGGTGGGGGCGCCCCCTGGATGCGCCCCCCTATCTCGTGGGCCCCCTAATGCTCCACCGACCTCAACTCCAACTCTATATATTCCATTTCGCGGAGAAAAAATCAGAGAGAAAGTTTCATCACGTTATACGATACGGAGCCGCCGCCAAGCCCTAATCTCTCTCGGGAGGGCTGATCTGGAGTCCGTTTGGGGCTCTGGAGAGGGGGATTAGTCGATGTCGTCATCATCAACCATCCTCCATCACCAATTTCATGATACTCATCACTGTGCGTGAGTAATTCCATCGTAGGCTTGCTGGACGGTGATGGGTTGGATGAGTTTTACCATGTAATCAAGTTAGTTTTGTTAGGGTTTGATCCCTAGTATCCACTATGTTCTGAGATTGATGTTGCTATGACTTTACTATGCTTAATGCTTGTCACTAGGGCCCGAGTGCCATGATTTCAGATCTGAACCTATTATGTTTTCATGAATATATGTGAGTTCTATATCCTATCTTGCAAGTCTATAGTCACCTATTATGTGTTATGATCCGACAACCCCGAAGTGACAATAATCGGGGTACTTCTCGGTGATGACCGTAGTTTGAGGAGTTCATGTATTCACTATGTGTTAATGCTTTGGTCCGGTACTCTATTAAAAGGAGGCCTTAATATCCCTTAGTTTCCACTAGGACCCCGTTGCCATGGGAGGCTAGGACAAAAAGATGTCATGCAAATTCTTTTCTATAAGCACGTATGACTATATTCGGAATACATGCCTACATTACATTGACGAACTGGAGCTAGTTCTGTGTCACCCTATGTTATAGCTATTACATGAGGAATCGCATCCGATATAATTATCCATCACTGATCCAATGCCTACGAGCTTTTCACATATTGTGCTTCGCTTATTTACTTTTCCGTTGCTATTGTTACAATCATTACAAAAACTGCTATCTTTACTTTTGCCACTGTTACCATTACTATCATACTACTTTGCTACTAAATACTTTGCTGCAGATACTAAGTTATCCAGGTGTGGTTGAATTGACAACTCAACTGGTAATACTTGAGAATATTCTTTTGCTCCCCTTGTGTCGAATCAATAAATTTGGTTTCAATACTCTACCCTCGAAAGCTGTTGCGATCCCCTACACTTGTGGGTTATCAAGACTAATTTCTGGCGCAGTTGCCGGGGAGCATAGCTCTATTCTTTGAGTCACTTGGGATTTATATCTGCTGATCACTATGAGGAACTTGAAAGACGAAAGAACTAAGATTTTTCCCTTAACTACGAGGGGAGGTAAGGAACTGCCATCTAGCTCTGCACTAGATTCTCCTTCTGTTATGAGTAAGCTTGCGACACCTAAACCTGCTACTGCTATGAATTCTGATATGTCGCATGTTATTGATGATGCCACTTCTGCTATGCATGATACTTGTGACGAAACTACTTCTATGCTTGATACTACTGTGCCATTAGGTGAATATCTTGATGAACAACTTTTTAGGGTTAGAGAGAATGAAATTATTGAAAATGAAATTATTGAAGATAGTGATGATGAGGGTTCTCCCCCTAATTATGAATTGCTTTTTGTTCCTGAGGGTTATGTTATGGATGAAGAAGCTGCTAGAGATATTTTTTCTTGCAACGATAGATATGATCTTAAGAAGTTATTAGCTAAATGGAAGCAACAATCTCTTAATGCTAGAATGAAACATGACCCCACTTTGCTACTTCACCTATCTATTTTACCAATAAGGATTATGAATTCTCTATTGATCCTGAGATAATTACTTTAGTTGAATTTGATCCTTTTTATGGCTATGAATCTAAAACTGTTGTGGCACATCTTACCAAGTTGAATGATATAGCCACCCTGTTTACTAATGATGAGAAGTCTCACTACTATTATATCCTTAAGATATTTCCATTCTCATTAAAGGGTGATGCTAAAACTTGGTTTAATTCTCTTGATCCTGGTTGTGTGTGTAGTCCCCAGGATATGATTTATTACTTCTCTGCTAAATATTTCCCTGCTCATAAGAAACAAGCTGCCTTGCGGGAAATATATAATTTTGGGCAAATCAAAGAAGAGAGTATCCCACAAGCTTGGGGGAGGCTTCTCCGATTAGTTAATGCTTTGCCTGATCATCCTCTTATGAAAAATGAAATACTTGATATCTTTTATAATGGACTAACCGATGCTTCCAAGGACCACTTGGATAGTTGTGCTGGTTGTGCTTTCAGGGAAAGAACAGTCGACCAAGCTGAATTACTATTGAATAATATGTTGACTAATGAAAATAATTGGACTCTTTCTGAGCCAACTCCTGAGCCTATTCCTAAACCAACTCCGAAGAAGAGGGGCGTTTGTCGCATCCCTAGTTCTGGTTTGCCTAGTGCCAGCATCTGGTGTTGCATCATGTTTACTTTCTCTCAGAAACTTGGAAATGGGGATGACAAAACTCCCAGCACCCCCCTAAAACAACTAGGGTTTACTAAAATCATTTTCAATGAATCTGAAATGCCCTTCTAAAATGTCCATCATTTTTGTCTTGCGTTAGAACCTCTGCCAAAATTGGTTCAAATTTTTCAAGGACACATAAGGTCACTGGATTAAATCATTACTTATTTGCATTTGGGCATTTAAATGCTATAAAATATTTTAAATGCTCAAATAATTCTGGAAATAAGTGTGGGCTGTTGGAAATATTCTAAACAAAGCCCCTAATTATTTTCAGGAGTTTTGGAAATGCCTAGCTATTTTTAATAAAGTCACACAATTACAGAAAAATAGAAAAACAACTTAAATGGAAAAGAGCGAGAGATAAAGTCCTCGGGCCAACTTACCTGGCTGGGTCGGCCCACTTGGCCCGTGCCAGTCATCACCTACCTCTGCCAGTAGGCAGAGGAGGGAGACAGCGCATGTGCGTGCGATGCGCCACGCCACCTCCCTGCTTGCCTGCCTCACCCGCGCCTCGAAACGCCTCCGCGGCACCGCCCCGACCCCGTGGACACCTCACATGCCCCCTGCCTCTCTCTCTCGCTCTCTCCTCTCCATGGCCGACGCTGCTGCGCCCGCGCCGCCGTAGTTCTCGCAGCCACTGTCATCCTCGCGCCTCCCAGCCGTGTCCACGAGCTCCGCCATCATCTGTTTTGCCGAGCTAGCCGAGCCCCGAGCGCTCGCACGCTCTGCACCACCTCCATCGACCTCATCTTCACCGAACACCGTCGGAGATCCCCTTCGCCGCCACCGTCGCAGTAGCTCGTCCCCGACCTCGCCGTCTGCTCCACCGTGATCGCCGTGAGCTTAGCTACCTCCCCGTCCTATCTATTGCTCTCGTGCCTCATAGCGACCGCACCGAGCTCGCCCGCACGCACCGTCGCCTCTGCTCATCGCCGTCGTGGCCACAACCATGTTGGCTCGAAACCGAGCATGTCATCGCACTCACCGCGCTCCCAGGATGCCGTAGCACCACTCCCCGCACCTCTCCGTGCCCCCTAGCGACGGGTTCGACCTTGCCCGAACTCCGGCGACCGCCAAGGTCATCGCCGGCGACGATTCGGGCCACCCCAGGTCCACCCACTGCCACCACTCGACGCGGCTCACTCCCCGCGTCATGTAGATGTGCTCCACCGTCGTTTCGATCGCCGGAGCATGAGACCCGCACCTCCCCGTCGTCCCTGGCCTTGCCGGCGACGAGCCCCGGGTCAACTCCGCCGAGTTTGACTCGGGTTGACCCCAGTTTGACCCCCGTGGGTCCATGACAGGTGGGGCCCGCCCTGCTAATTAACCTAGGATTAGGACTAACTAAAATTAGTTAGTCTAATGACACTGACACACGGGACCCACTAGTCAGTTTGACCTGGACCAGCCCTGTTGACCACTGACATCACAGTGACGTCATGCTGACGCAATAATTCTTCTGGAATTTAAATAAATCTTAAATGGTTTATTTATTTCAGAAAATTTATAAACTCCTAAAAATCATATAAAATCAACCGTAACTCAGAATGACATAAGTTATATATGAAAAATGATCAGAAAAATCCAAAATTTCCATCTGTGTTGGTTTCATGCATGTCAGAACACTTTAACCGTGCTATTTAAGTGAAACAAGCTAATGCATTAATATGACTTCATATCATGGGCTTTCATTTGAATCTTTGATTCAAATGGACTCAAACCAACCTGCTTTAGAATGCATTAGCCAAAACACACCCATATTGTCATGTCATAGCATGCATCATATTGTTGCATATTGACATGTGATGATTGTGTTTTGATGTGTCTTACGTGGTAGGTTCTGCCTCCGAGGATACCTACGAATATCCGACTGAAGGGCAGTATCCTACTACCACCCCATCAGGCAAGCAAAAACCCCCGTGTTCATTTCAATACAATCCCACTCTCTCACTCCTGCTCTCTTTTACTGCATTAGGAAAAAAACGACTCATGTGTTACTTGTTGCGGTAGTTGAACCCCTTTTCCTCTGCATAACCTGTCATTGCCACAGTAATTAGATGAAACCCACTACCATGAGTAGGAGTTGTTTGAGCCCTGATGTGCCTACTCATTCTTGCTTGTTTGTCATGCCTGCTACTGCTTAGAGTTGAGTCAGGTCTGATTCATCGGGGATGAATTGGGATGGTGTTGAACATGTCCTACTGTGTGTGAGCTAAGTGTGTGAACACGATTTGGTAAAGGTAGCAGTGAGAGGCCATGTAGGAGTACATGGTGGGTTGTCTCATTGAAGCCGTCCTCAGGAACTGAGTTCTGTGTTTGTGATCCATGAAATAGTTACTACCACGCATTGGGCCCGAAACCAATGGACCCTCTCGGCTTCTTAATCACCCTTGTCCTCTATCCAGGAGTTGCAAGTAGTTTCTGGTGTTTGTAGTATGCTGGAGGCCATGGGCAGCGCTGACCCGAGGGGTGGGTTGTGATGCGGTAGGCACGTGGCCGGGTATGCCGGGCGCCCGTTTGGTGTCGCAGAACCCTGTACACATCGTTCGGGGCCGTATGTGGAAACCTCGGCCAGACTGCCTATGGATGGAACCTGAATAGGCAATAAACCTGGACTAGAGAATTGAATGTTTAGGTAGGCCGATGCCGACACCCTCTTTGGGTTTCCGCTTGAAGGTTGTTGAGTACATGTCGTGTAAACGGCGGTAAGTGGTGAGAGCGTGTGTGAAGAAGTACACCCCGCAGGGTTAACATAATCTATTCGAATAGCCGCGTCCGCGGTAAAGGACCTCTGGGTTGCCTATACAGTTCATAGACAAGTGAAAGTGGATACTCTAAAATGCGCAAGATAAGCGTGAGTGCTATGGATGGCGTTCTCGTAGGGAGACGGAAGCGGATCCATAGTGGTGTATTGATATGGTGAATATGTGGACTCGTGTGCACCACCCCAAAGAGTTACTTGCAGTCGCAGTTCAGGATACCCACCGAGTCAAAGCTGTCTTGCTGCATTTAAACCCCACCATCCTTTTGTTGATAAAGATGCATATGTAGTTAGTTCTGATGTAAGTCTTGCTGGGTACATTTGTAGTCACGTTTGCCTATTTTATGTTCTGCAGAGAGACTTCAGTCTCACTAGTAATTCCGTGTGGACTTCGACGTTTAGCTTGTTACCTCAGCTACGATCTTGTGCCCTCGGCGGGATCTGGTAGATAGTTAGGCTTTTTAGCATTTTTCATTTATAGATGTCTATACCCAGACATGTTAAGCTTCCGCTTGTGCTTTGATTTGTATGCTCTGAATGCTGGGTCGAGAGACCCATGTTTGTAATATCTCGCTCCTCAGAGCCTATTGAATAAAATAGTTGAGTTGTAGAGTCATGTTGTGATGCCATGTTGTATTTGCACATATCGAGCATATTGTGTGTATGTTATTGAAATGCTTGGTATGTGTGGGATCTGACTATCTAGTTGTTTATCCTTGGTAGCCTCTCTTACCGGGAAATGTCTCCTAGTGCTTCCACTGAGCCTTGGTAGCTTGCTACTGCTCCGGAACACTTAGGCTGGCCGGCATGTGTCCTTCTTCGTTCTTGTGTCTCTCCCTTCGGGGAAATGTCACGGGGTGTCTATCGGAGTCCTGTTAGCCTGCTACAGCCCGGTTTACCGGAGTCTTGCTAGCCCAGTTGCTACAGCCCGGATTAACTCACTGATGACCGACACATTCGTTGCTGGGTCATGTATGCCTGTCCCTCTAAGTTAGTGCCACTTTGGGTTCATGACTAGCCATGTCAGCCCGGACTCCTTGTCATATGGATGCTAGCGACACTATAATATACGTGTGCCAAAAGGCGCAAACGGTCCCAGGCCAGGTAAGGCGACACCCATGGGAATACCGTGCGTGAGGCCGCAAAGTGATATGAGGTGTTACATGCTAGATCGGTGTGGCATTGAGTTGGGGTCCTGACAGCGTTCTATTTCTCAGTCCTGAAGATATGCAAGAGGCAAAGAAATCTATGAAAGAAAAAGGTATTAAAGCTAAAGATGTTAACAATTTACCTCATATTGAAGAAATAAATGGTCTTAATATACCGCCTGTTGAAGAAACACATTGTCTTGATAACCCGACACGGGTAGTAAAGGTAAATTCTCTCTATAGATATGATAAAGTTGAAATCCTGTCTACTAAATTTCATAGCCAATGCTTAGATGAATTTGATGACTTTATGGCTAGACAAGAAAGTTTTAATGCTTATGTTGGTAGAGAGTTAAAGAATAATGCTTTCGAGATAGGACGCTTGAGTGATTATATGGCTAGAGTTAAAGGTGAACTTAAACTCATTAGCAAATATGCTTCTATGGTTACCACTCAAACTGAGCAAGTACTTAAAGCTCAAAGTGATTTGCTCGATGAATTAAATAATAAACATGACTTTGCTGTTAGAGTGGCTACTAGAACTGGTAGAATGACTCAGGAACCTTTGTATCCTGAAGGCCACCCTGAGAGAATCGAGCAAGATTCTCAGAGAAATAATTTAGATGCACCTAGTCCTTCTAAAAAGAAGAAAAAGAAAAATGATAGGACTTTGCATGCTTGTAGTGAACCTGTTGTAGACACACCTGAGAATCCCAATGATATTTCGATTTCTGATGCTGAAACACAATCAGGTGATGAACATGAACCTAGTGATAATGTTAATGATAATGTTTATGTTGATGCTCAACCTAGCAATAATAATGATGTAGAGATTGAACCTGTTGTTGATCTTCATAACCCACAATCAAAGAATCAACGTTATGACAAAAGAGAATTTGTTGCTAGGAAGCACGGTAAAGAAAGAAAACCATGGGTTCAGAAACCCATGCCCTTTCCTCCTAAGCCATCCAAGAGAAATGATGATGAGGATTTTGAGCGCTTTGCTGAAATGATTAGACCTATCTTCTTACATATGCACTTAACTGATATGCTTAAATTAAATCCTTATGCTAAATACATGAGGATATCATTACAAACAAAAGAAAGATATCAGAAGCTGAAATTTCCACCATGCTTGCTAATTATACTTTTAAAGGTGGAATACCAAAGAAACTTGGAGATCCCGGGGTACCAACTATACCATGCTCCATTAAAAGAAATTATGTTAAAACTGCTTTATGTGATCTTGGAGCCGGTGTTAGTGTTATGCCTCTCTCTTTATATCGTAGACTTGAATTGAATAAGTTGACACCTACTGAAATATCTTTGCAAATGGTTGATAAATCAACCGCCATACCTGTCGGTATTTGTGAGGATGTGCCTGTTGTGGTTGCAAATGTCACTATCTTAACGGACTTTGTTATTCTTGATATTCCCGAGGATGATAGTATGTCGACTATCCTTGGTAGACCCTTTTTGAATACTGCAAGGGCTGTTATTGACTGCAACAAAGGCAATGTCACTTTTCATGTTAATGGTAATGAGCATACGGTACACTTTCCGAGGAAACAACCTCAAGTTCATAGCATCAATTCTATTGGAAAAGTTCCAACTATCATTATTGGAGGTTTTGAATTTCCTCTTCCTACTGTCAAGAAAAAGTATGATATTCTTATTGTTGGGGATGTTGATATCCCCGTTGAGGTAACCTAGTGTTATTTGAAATTTCTTTGGTTCCATGATATTTGGAATGAGTTTGTTAACAAGACTTGATCAACCTTGTTAGTGGATTCATTTTGATGATCATGAGATGGATGAAACTAGAAGGCACAACCTTCTGTACCCTCTTTTTACTTTCTGTTATTTAGAATAAATAAAGCAAAAATAGTATTATCTGTTTGTTTTCTGAATTATCCATGCAATAAAAAATATCCCGAAAATAAAAGTGCTCCAAATGCTCTGCAAATTTAGTATGATTTTTAATGGATTATTTGAGGAATTTAGGCACTGAAAACACAGCAGGGGGGCAAGCACCTGGCCACGAGGGTGGAGGGCGCGCCCACTCCCCCTGGGTGTGTCCCCCTGTCTCGTGGGCCCACGATGGCCCCCCTACACTTATTCCTGCACCCACACACTCCATCTTCCTCCCCAAAAAAATCACCATCCAGCTCAAGCATGAGTTTTAGCTCATTTTGCTGCAGTCTTCGATCTCCTTGCTCAAAGCTCCATTCACAAAACTGCTTTGGGAGTTTGTTGCTTGGTATGTGACTCCTCCATTGGTCCAATTAGTTTTTGTTCTAGTGCTTTATTCATTGCAAATTTTTTCTGCATAGGTGACCCTGTTCTTGAGCTTGCATGTTAAATTTATGAGGTCCCAAGTAATTCTAATGCAAGATATAGGCTCTAGGCACTTGTGGGAGTAGTTGCTATCAATCTTGTTTAGTTTTATTCACTTTTATTTTGAAGTTACTAAAAATTTCAGAAATTTTCAGAAAATGATAAGGAGATTATTGAGGGGCTCTTCCAACCAAGGCTCCAAGGATAAACAAGCTAAGGAGAAAGAAAAGGCCAAGTACAATCTTCCTCGCGTAGCGGAAGTAAGGACTTGTGAGTGTCCATGTGATAATTTCTTGAGAGCAGCCGGGATTTATGAAGACTTTTATTCATTGGCTAAAAATGCGGACCTCACCGACTTTCTCCACAACCGGATTGATCAGTATCTCTTACTCACCAGTACTTTCGTGCAAAACTTTTATTATTATCCCAAGAATTCACCTCCTTCAGTATCATTTCATTTATATGATGAATTCAAGGAAATGTCATTACGTAATTTTTGCGCGGTATGTAGAATACCCTTTGAGGGCAGCTTAGATGAACCACATCGTAAAGATGTGGATGGTTTTGTTAACACCATTACTGTAGGGGATTCGAAGAAAGGTGCTGATGCGAGAATCACTAGCATACATTTTCCTGTCTTACGCTACTTTGCCATATTTTCTAGTAGATGCTTAATTGGTCGTGGAAATAGTGGAAACTTTAGTGTTCCTAATATTATTATTCTGTTCCACGCCTTGTTTGGTGATAACAGTTTTAGTATGGTGCCGTTATTGCTAAACGGCTAAGCCTGAACCGTACAAAGGGCCCCATCTTTGGAGGTATCTATGATGCACGCCTTGCTAAACATTTTGAGATACCTATTAGGCATTATGAGAAAGAGGAGACAATGTTGCCTCTTTCCTTCTTAGATTACAGAAGCATGGTAGCGCATGAGTTTATTGTTGACAACAAAGATAAGATGCTTCTGTATAACTGAGATTTAATAAGAAACACAATGAGATTATTACCCTGCCTGCGCCTCTGTTGTTTGATTTAACTACAGATAATTATCTTGTCTTGCCGGAAGCGGTGTACTCTCATCGAGGCCAGACATCCGCTCTAGAGCCTGAGCTGGAACCTCCACTGGACCCTTATCGTCCATCATCTTATCAGTGGGATCCGGAGGAGATCACTAGCCAGTGGTATCCTGATGACACTCCTCAGTACACCGGGGAGAGTAGCCGTAGTCCTTGGCACTAGACCAACTTAGGCCAAAAGCCTAATCTTGGGGGAGTACGTATTTCTCACCGACTTTACATTCATGTTCACACACTATTCTAGTTGTCAGTGCTCATACTCTTTCATTGTATTATCCATGCTAGCTTAATTTCTTTTTCTAGCTTTCTTCTTGTGTGTTTGATAAACCTTAAGAAAACCAAAAAAAATTAGTTAGTTTAATTTCCATGCCTATAGTAGTAATTAAAATGAAAACCCAAAAAGATTTCTCGTTCTTCTTTTACTTGTTGGGAGCTTTCCCGTGTAAATAGTTTTATTTTCTTTTCTTTCCTTTGGGGGTCAAGAGTAGAAGACCATATTGAAATTCTTTAGTGGCTCTCATATGCATGATTTTTGATTTAACTTAGAGCCCATATTAATTTGTATTCTCTCTTGAATTGAATGCTTGCAGATTCCAGCTTAGTCCAATGCACGTGCACTATTATTATTATACACACCGTTCGGTCGTGCAAGTGAAAGGCAATAATGAGAATATATGATGGACTGATTGAGATAAGAGAAGCTAGTATGAACTCGACCTCTTTTGTTTTTGTAAATATGGTGAGTTCATTGTTCCTGATTCAGACTATTATGAGTAAACATGTTTGCAATGACATTTAGAGATTATAGTTGCTTATGCCATGCTTAATTAGCTAGGAGCCTATAATGGTTTACCTTGCATGCCAACATGCTATTAAAATGATTGTGATGTGGTATGATGGGATTGTATCCTCCTTTGAATGAATTGAGTGACTCGGCTTGGCACATGTTCACGCATGTAGTTGAAACAAATCAACATAACCTTTACGCTATTTATGTTCATGGTGGATTATATCCTACTCATGCTTGCACCTGGTGTAGATTAATTTTAATGCATGTTCATGACTATTGTCGCTCTCTCAGCAGGTCGCTTCCCAGTCTTTTGCTAGCCTTCACCTGTACTAAGCGGGAATACTACTTGTGCATCCAAACTCCATAAACCCCAAAGTTATTCCATATGAGTCCACTATACCTTCCTATATGCGGTATCTACTTGCCGTTCCAAGTAAATTTGTTCGTGCCAAACTCCAAACCTTCAAATGAAATTTTGTTTTGTATGCTCGAGCAGCTCATGTTTCAACTAGGGCTGTCTGTATCTTCCATGCTAGGTGGGTTATTCTAAAGAGGAGTGGACTCCGCTCCTCATTCATGAGAAAATGGCTGGTGACCGGGATGCCCAGTCCCATGATCAAAATGATAAAAGCAAATCAAAATAGTTAAACAAAACTCCCCCAGGGCTGTTGCTAGTTGGAGGCACTCGTTGTTTTGAGCAAGCCATGGTTTGATGCTTGTTGGTGGTGGGGAGTATAAACTTTACCATTCTGTTTGGGAACCACCTATAATGTATGTAGCATGGAAGATATCGCCATCTCATAGTTGTTGCGTTGACAGTTAAAGTATGCCACTCAAAATATTATTCATCTCTATTTTAAAATCGAGCTCTGGCACCTCTACAAATCCTTGCTTCCCTCTGCAAAGGGCCTATCTATTTACTTTTATGTTGAGTCATCACCCTCTTATTAAAAAGCACCCGCTGGAGAGCACACTGTCATTTGCATTCATTACTATTAGTTTATATTGGGTATGACTTGACTGGATCTCTTTTACCATGAATTACAATGTTTAGTCAGTCCTCGATCTTTGAAGGTGCTCTGCATTTATGTTTTGCGGTCTCAGAAAGGGCTAGCGAGATACCATTTTGTTATATCATATTATGATTGTTTTGAGAAAGTGTTGTCATCCGACTTTTATTATTATTGCTCGCTAGTTGATTATGCCATTGACATGAGTAAATATGAGACCTAAGTGTTATTGTGAATATGGTTAGTTCATAATCTTTGCTGAAAACTTGAATGCTGGCTTTACATTTTACAACAACAAGAGCAAATAGAGTTTGTAAAAGTTTTTCTTTATCACTTTTAGTTTATCAACTCAATTTCTTGAGGACAAGCAAAGGTTTAAGCTTGGGGAGTTGATACGTCTCCAACGTATCTACTTTTCCAAACACTTTTGCCCTTGTTTTGGACTCTAACTTGCATGATTTGAATGAAACTAACCCGGACTGACGTTGTTTTCAGCAGAACTGCCATGGTGTTGTTTATTATGAAGAAAACAAAAGTTCTCGGAATGACCTGAAAATCCACGGAGATAACTTTTGGAAAATATAAAAAATACTGGCGAAAGAATCAAGGCCAGGGGACCCACACCCTATCCACGAGGGTGGGGGGCACGCCCCCTCCCCCTGGGCGCGCCCCGCGGTCTCATGGGCCCCCTGGTGCTCCACCTACCTCAACTCCAACTCTATATATTCCGTTTCACGGAGAGAAAAATCAGAGAGAAAGATTCATCGCGTTTTACGATACAGAGCCGCCGCCAAGCCCTAATCTCTCTCGGGAGGGCTGATCTGGAGTCTGTTCGGGGCTCCGGAGAGGGGGATTTGTCGCCGTCGTCATCATCAACCATCCTCCATCACCAATTTCATGATGCTCACCGCCGTGCGTGAGTAATTCCATCGTAGGCTTGCTGGACGGTGATGGGTTGGATGAGATTTATCATGTAATCAAGTTAGTTTTGTTAGGGTTTGATACCTAGTATCCACTATGTTCTGAGATTGATATTGCTATCACTTTGCTATGCTTAATGCTTGTCACTAGGGCCCGAGTGCCATGATTTCAGATCTGAACCTATTATGTTTTCATGAATATATGCGAGTTCTTGATCCTATCTTGCAAGTCTATAATCACCTATTATGTGTTATGATCCGACAACCCTGAAGTGACAATAATCGGGATACTTCTCGGTGATGACCGTAGTTTGAGGAGTTCATGTATTCATTATGTGTTAATGCTTTGGTCCGGTGCTCTATTAAAAGGAGGCCTTAATATCACTTAGTTTCCACTAGGACCCCGCTGCCATGGGAGGGTAGGACAAAAGATGTCATGCAAGTTCTTTTCTATAAGCACGTATGGCTATATTCGGAATACATGCCTACATTACATTGATGAACTGGAGCTAGTTCTGTGTCACCCTATGTTATAGCTATTACATGAGGAATCGCATCCGACATAATTATCCATCACTGATCCAATGCCTACGAGCTTTTCACAAATTGTGCTTTGCTTATTTACTTTTCCGTTGCTACTGTTACAATCATTACAAAAACTGCTATCTTTACGTTTGCCACTGTTACGATTACTATCATACTACTTTGCTACTAAATACTTTGCTGCAGATACTAAGTTATCCAGGTGTGGTTGAATTGACAACTCAACTGCTAATACTTGAGAATATTCTTTGGATCCCCTTGTGTTGAATCAATAAATTTGGGTTGAATACTCTACCCTCGAAAGCTGTTGCGATCCCCTACACTTGTGGATTATCAGACGCCCACGTCCAATATGTCACTACGCGTCGACCAAGGCCGCAGGCTGTTGGGGCCCACGGCGCTCCGCACTTGCCCTTTGGATTCGCCGCTAAGCCAAGTCCGAGCACGCCTTGGGCCTCGGGGCTACTGTCGGTGTTCTAGGAACGGGGGTCCCCAGACTTTCCTGCCTGCGGCCTGCAGCGTGGCTCCACCTGTGGCCCAGTACGACCCATCTTCATCAACCATCGCTCAAGACCCTCGCGTGGGTCCAAGCCTCATGGGGCGGACGATGCAAGGCCTCCTCAGGAGCGGCCTCACCAGGCAGGCTCGCGAGGGGACGGAGAGATCAAGGCAAGGGGTACCTCGCGAGGTTCCCATGACGCAAGCCATGACGACCAAGGCTAGGCAGGCGCCAGCCTGCGCAGTTTCATCGTTTCCTCTTTGGTGCTAAGGGGCAAGCGCAGGCGCGGAGTACCGAGGCATCAGGCAAAGGTTTCTGTATCAGTGCAACAAGACCAAGACCAGCAGGACGGCAAGATGGAAGTCATCATGGAGCCCAAGACGGTGTCATCGCCAGCGCCTTTGACAGGCGAAGACCACCTTTAGTCAGGATAGCTCGTACTAGTTGTCCCCTTTCAAAATGGCCATTGTTGGATCCCTTCCCTCTCAACATTTGGGAAGAGGACCAGGGCCTCTATAAATAAGGCTAGCCACCACAGTAGAGGGCAACTGAGGGAGGAGATATCGAATCCTTCCGAAGCAGAACACATCACCAGCTCAAGAACACCTCTCCTCATGAGGCTGTTCTTCCCTTGTACTGTTCATCATCAGCCCAAGAGGCAATCCACCACCACACACAGGAGTAGGGTATTACACCACAACGGTGGCCCGAACCTCTATAAATCTTGTGTCTCTCGTGTTGTGAGTTCATCGCGCTAAGCTAGAGATTGCGGTGAGGCTGAGGGTGTGTTTCGGTAGGGGAAATCTTTGTGCGCACCCAAGTGTTCGAACCTCAAGGGTTTTGTTGGAACCCGATATCCGACACTGCCAACAGCTCCAGTCCGTTCTCCCGAGGAATACACTTCAATTTCACGTCGTTCGGCCTTCTTCTGTAAAGGACATCATCTACAAACAGGAACATGCTAGACCGACGAGCTACTTTCTCTGCTTCTTCCTGCTCCTTAGGGAACTCCCCTGTTTGGAGGAAATAAGTTGTATGCTGTGCCCATGCTAGAGCCTGGGGCTCGACGGCAAGGACCAAAGGCATGTTTTCTGCTACGGGGGCAGCCGTCTCGATGGCAAGGGCCTGGGGCCCTGCCAGAGGCTGCTGCTCCTCGGCAAGCTTGGGGTACCTGTCGGATTATGGGTTCCACAAACCCTTAAAAGGTTCGGACTCTGGGGTGCGTGCAGAAATCTCAACCTACCCAGCCTGCCTACTCACGATTCTCCTAAGCCAAGCACGACGAGCTCGAAGAGACAAAGAGACACAGCAGTTTATCCTGGTTCGGGCCACCTTGCGGTGTAATACCCTACTCCAGCGTTTTTGGTGGATTGCCTCGAGGGGCTGAGGATGAACTAGTACAGTGGATAAACTGGCCTCAGGAGGTGAGGTGTTCTTGAGCTCAAGAGAGCTGGTGGGATGTGAGCTAGAAGTCTGCCGGATCCCCCTCTATGATGGTGGCTAAGTCCTATTTATAGTGGCCTTGGTCCTCTTCCCAAATGTTGGTGGGAAGGGATCCCACAATGGCCAGATTTGAAAGGGGACAAGTAGTACAGCTTATCCTGACAAAAGTAGTCTTCGCCTGTGAAAAGCCCCTGGTCATGATGCTGTGGTGGGCTCGGTGATGACCTCCGTCCTGGCGGTCTTAGTCTTGTTGTACCAGAATGGAAACCTTTGGCTGATTCCTCAGGACTCCGCGCATGTAGCTTGCCTCCCTTGCACCGAAGAGGAAACTGGCGCTTTGCGCATCCTGGCGCTCGCCTGGCCTTGGTCGTCACGGCTCATGTCAGCTGAGCCTCATGAGGTGCACCTTGCATAGAACTCTCCGCCCCTCGGGAGCCAGCCTGAAGAGGTCGATCCCCTCGGGGGTCTTGGAATCCTCCTCCTTGTGAGGGTCTTGAGTTGTTGATGTCGAAGCTGGGCCGTACCAGGCCGTCGATGGAGCCACGTGGTGGGCTGCAGGCAGGCAAGTCTGGATACCCCATATCCAGAACGCCGACAGTAGCCCCCGGGCCCAAGGCGCGGTCGGACTTGGCTTCTAGGCGAAGCCAAAGGGCAAGTGTGGAGCGCCATAGGCCCTAACTGCCTGCCGCCTTGATATCTGCCAGGCCTAGTGGTCGCCCGTTGCCAGAACAGCCCGCTCTTCGCAGATCATCGCACTCGGCCTCTGCTTCTTCCTATCCCACTCTCATGATTCCGCGCGTAGATCCGGCATCGGCGTCTCGCCTCGTTTTTTGCCTCCGTAATGGACGCTCAGCCGAGGAGGAAGAAGGGGAAGTCGTGCACCCCGGCCAGGCCCCCGCCAGCCTTCGAGCCGTCTCTCGAGCAGTCGACAGTGATCAACCAGGAGGGGCTGGATAGGGTCCGCCATGCCCTTGCCGCTGATTCCAATGAGTGTAAAGCAACGGCCATCTGTCATGCGTCTTGGCGCGTGAGTGAGATGAGTGCCACTGAGATCCCCATCTACCTCCCTGCTCTCCTTCCGGATCTGGTTCCTCCCTACTCTCCCTTCTTCAACGCTGTAATCTCGCATTACCAAACCCACCCGCTGCATCTGGACCCCCGTTTAGTTATCCTTATCGCTGTCTTCTCCTTTCTTTGCGAGGCCATGGTTGGCATTACTCCTTCCGTGGCCCTGTTTCGCCATTTCTTCTTGCTCCGGTTGGTCGATGCTCGCCAATGCTCAGGATGCGTGGCCTTCGAAGCCACAGCTGGAACCGCCGGCTCGGGGATTGACTTCGAGATTTCGCCTACTGCGAAGGGGTTTCGGAAGCAGTGGCTGCTCATGGATGCCGGCACGTATAGCCCCCTGCTCCTGACTCCTGGGGCGCCGGCCTCGCCTAGCTCCGGTTGGGACCACGTGAAGCTCTCCGATCGGCGCCTTGCTTTCGTCTAGAAGAGGTTGGAGAGGTTGCAAGAACTGGAGGTGACAGCGCCGATGGTGGTGAAGTAATTCGTTACGCAGCGCGTTGCTCCCCTTCAGCGCCATTCTCGCCCAATGTGGGACCTTGCCGGCGTCGAGGATCCCATGAGGCTGCAGAGGCCGTTAGTGGCTGCTGGGACCTTGAGCATGGTGCTTAAACTCCTGACAGGTGAATCCGAGCCCGCTGACCTTCCTAGGGGTGCCTGCCTCCTCTATCAATGCTCGAACAAGGCGGACTTCGTGGGGTAGATGCCCCTATTCGACGAGTGGGGATTGCTTCCGGAGGGCCTTGAGGGGCCTCGCGAGAATCCCGTCTTCGTGGCTTCCCTTCTCCTCAACCTTGCCGCGTGTGCCCCAAGTGTGGAGGCAGGGGGCGCACGCCGCCAGCAGCTGTTGAGGGCTCCTCCGAAAGCCGGCCGCCGATGATGGCCCAGGAGACTGGGGCTCCTGAGGCCCAGGAGAGGGCCACCATGGAGCTAACGCAACCCCGTTCTCTGGAGGCAGAGGTTCCTGACGCTCGGGGCGATGGCTTCGAGGTGGCTGCCGACGACGAGGCACCCACCGATGGCTTTGGAGCCGTTGGCCAAAAGACCCCGTCGGGCACCCCTGCTCTTGGCGCCTCCGCCCCGGACACCCCACTGAGCGCTCCTCCTCCTGAGGATTGCCTGCCGGAGTCCGGTTGGCCCCTCCTGAGTCTTGAATCGCTCCTGAAGAGGAAGAGATCCCCGTGCCGCAGCGATGGCACCCGTCGGCCGCTGAAGTTGAGGAGATATGTGGCTGCCGATGAGTAAGTACCTTTGCTCTTGATTCCTTGCACACCGTGTTTTCTTCTGACTAGGGCCTTGCAGGGCCCCCATGAAGACGAAACCTCGGGAGGCGGGCACCTCCAAGGATTCCAGCTTGGCACCGGCACATAGCTCTGGGCGCCCCGATCCTGCACAGGGCGTGGAGCCAACTCCGGATGCCATGATGCCGCCAGGGGGCCCCGGGCCTGAGCTTCCTGCTCTCTCTCTCTCCGTGACTCAGCCTGCGAGACGGGGGATGCACCAGAGATCCTTCCTTTAGCCATTGCCGGAAGGGGGCGCCCCTTGGGTGGCCTTCATCTTCAGGTTGCGGGGCTACACCGGCCAGCCCCCAGCCGTCGGCAGGCGAGACGCCCAGTGCTTCCTCAGCAGCCTCCGGGGCCGAAGAAGGCCTTGGGGATGCGCTAGCACTTGCACGCGGGTGTAGTGACATGCGCTTCGAGCTCTTTGGTGAGGCGATGCATGCCATGATCCATCTTGGCGGGGAGCTTGCTATTGTCGACACCAGGCTTGAGGCGGAAGGCCGCCGCCTGGCGCATGAGTGGCAGCAGCTGAAGGTTGCCATCAACTTTGGGAGGCTTCAACGTGATGGCGGCCTTGCTTGCGGCTTCTCGCAAGGCTTGCACCCATGCCATGGAGGAGGCTGATGCCGCCAACCGCCGTCGCGAGGCAGCCGAGGAGCGGGAGCGGGAGCTTCTGTCTTCGAATGCAGCCCTTGAGCGAGAAGCTGAGGAGTGTCTCGTCCTCCTGGCCTCCTCACCATACGAGGCGGCCTTTGCCGAGGCAGAGCTCCTGAGGCGCTACGACGACTTGACGCTGGAGACTGTGGAGCACAGTATGGCGCTGTAGAGGCTGGAGGTGAGGGAGCACCAGGCTGTCGTGGCTGAGGAGGCCGTCGCTGCCCAAGAAGCCCAGGTCCAACTGGAGGTGGAGGAGAGAGTGGCGAAGGCGCGTGCCGACTTATCTGAGGGGCACCGCCTGGATCTGGAGCTGCTCAAGGCCGAGCTTGAAGGTAGGACCTCCCCCTGAAGGCGAAGCTGCGATCTGTGGAACAGCGTGAGAATGCCACTCAAGAAGCCCTGACTTCTTCCGAATCTTCCTTGGCCTTTGCCTGCGCCGAACTGTCTTCCCTTCGACAACAGATCAAGGATACCGCATCCCTGGCAGAGAAAACCGCGAACGAAGTGAATCAGCGCCAGACGCTGCAGCGCGAGCACACCCCGATGCTCCAGGATCTCAGAGTCAGAGCTAACTATGCCTTGGGCACCATCTGTGGCGAGAGCGCTCCTCACCCGCACGAGAACGATTATGCGAGCCATCTCAGCTTCTTCACCAACATCATGTCCCGCCTGGAGGATCGGGCCGCGAGGGCTCGCGAGCTTGTAGCGGAGAGGAGCCGGAGTCTTCTTGGGAGCGCATTCTCATGTGTCTTTAGCAACCTTCTCAACCGTGATCCTCACTTTGACTTGAATGTGGTGTTAGCCCCTGTGCCCTCGGTTATTCAGGACAACGTGGCCGGGTGGGTGGACGACCATGTGGATGCCCTGGTAGCAGAATTTGCTCCGGAGGACGACGCGTTCGTGATTGCAGCCAAAGAAGACGGTGCGGGTAGCGACGATGAGGAGGATGGCCGCCACGACGCAGGCAGCGCGAACGGAGGTGATGAAGCAGGAGCACCCAGCTAGGCTCGTGTTTCTTCTTGCTTTGACCTGTATGACAAAAACTTGAACGCATCCTCGTGAGAGCATTTTGAAAAGGGGGGCCCTTATGATGTATGAGATTATGAAATGCTTTTGAAGTAGCTCCCGGAGCGTGACCCAGCAGGGTTGCGGGCTCCCAAGCAGTGTAGTTGTTATGACTTATGTTTGGCTCTGCGGGTCTCGAGTGAGCCCTCGTGTCGCAGCGGCACTTCCTCTCTTGAGGTGAGTCATGTACTTTATGCACTGACTATTCATGTCATGTGATGTGACTACACTCGAGATTGTGTACCATCTGTGATATCAGTAAATCTAGATAGCAATTTTAGGTTCACTACATGGGAGCAACATGCCAACATCCATATAGGGATTAACACATGACATATTCACATGGTGACATCTACTCAAATTAGCTTGATACTTGCGTAGGCTAGTCAAAAGGATATGTAAACACTACTTTTTCTTGAGCTCTAATTCTGGATACCATGTTACTCGGCTTTATTAATATAGCAAGCACTCACTAGAACTTTGTATCCTTATATTCTATTTTTGGCTATCATGTTGCTCGGCTTTATTAATGTAGCAAGCACTCATCAGAACTTTGTATCTTTATATTTTTAAAGAATAAGATTTCTACCTTGAGTCTTGTGTATAATCTGAAAGTTTAATTATAATGACTTCTATCATTTTACTTCAAAACATAGGTAAAATATGGAAACTACAGAAAGTAGAGTGATACATCTCCAACATATCTATAATTTTTTATTGTTCCATGTTGTTATATTATCATTCTTGGATGATTTACAATCATTTTATACCAACTTTATATCTTTTTTGGGACTAACCTATTGACATAGTGCCCAGTGCCAGTTGTTGTTTTTTGCTTGTTTTTTACTTCACAGAAAATCAATACCAAACGAAGTCCAAACGCAGCAAAACTTTTTGGAGAATTTTTTTGGACCAGAAGACACATGATGGGCCAAGGAAGTACCATAGGGGGGATCCGAGGGGAGCACAACCCACCTGGGCGTGCCTGGGGGCCCAGGCACGCCCGGTGGGTTGTGCCCACCTCGGCCGCCTCCCGCACCGCCTCTTTTCTCTATAAATACCCCAAAAATCCAAAACCCCTAGAGGAGTCGACAAAACACAATTCCAGCCGCCGCAAGTTCCAGAAACCATAGATCCAATCTAGACACCATCACGGAGGGGTTCATTCATTGGTGCCTCTACGATGATGCATGAGTAGTTCATTGTATACCTAAGGGTCCGTAGTTAGTAGCTAGATGTTTCCTCTCTCTCTCTCTTTTGATTCTCAATACTATGATCTCTTGGAGATCTATTTGGTGTAACTCTTTTTGCGATGTGTTTGTTGGGATCCGATGAACTTTGAGTTTATGATCAGATCTATTTTATCCATGGAAGTTATTTGAGTTTTGATCTCTTATATGCATGATTGCTTATAGCCTCGTATTTCTTCTTCAAATCTTTGGTTTAGTTAGGCCAACTAGATCAATTTTTCTTGCCATGGAAAGAGGTGCTTTGTGATGGGTTCGATCTTACGATGCTCAATCCCAGTGACAGAAGGGGACATGACGCATTTGTATTGTTGCTATTAAGGATAAAAAGATGGGATCTATTCCTACATGAATAGATCTTGTCTACATCATGCCGTCATTCTTATTGCATTACTCCATTTCTCCATGAACTTAATACACTAGATGCATGCTGGATAGCGGTCAATGTGTGGAGTAATAGTAGTATATGGAGGCAGGAGTCGGTCTACTAATCTTGGACGTGATGCCTATATAATGATCATTGCCTGGATATCATCATAATTATTTGAAGTTCTATCAATTTCCCAACAGTAATTTGTTTACCCACTGTATGCTATTTTCTCGAGAGAAGCCACTAGTGAAATCTACGGCCTCCGGGTATCTTCTTTATCATATTTGCCTTCGGGCTCTAATTTTATTTGCTTTTATTTTCAGATCCATTAATCGAAAAACCCAAAAATACCTTGCTTCATTTTTTTATTATTTATTTTATTTCGCGTTCCCACGAGATCTATTTATCCAATCTACTACATTTTTATCTATCTTTTTACCCGGGAGGGATTGACAACCCCTCTTACACGTCGGGTTGCAAGTATTTGTTCTTTGTGTGCAGGTACCATTTACGTAGTGTTGCGTGGTTCTCTTACTGGTTCTATAACCTTGGTCTCATCACTGAAGGAAATAGTTACCGTAGCTGTGGTGCAGCATCCCTTCCTCTTTGGGGAAATACCAAAGTAGTTCAAGCCGCATCAAAAGGAATTTCTGGCGCCGTTGCCGGGGAGTATCAAGTCAAGATAGTCTCCCGTCAACTTGCCAATCACTGGCGTTGTTGCCGGGGAGACATCACCAACATCTATCTGGAACCTAATCACAAATCTCATCTACTTGCAATTTACATTATTTACTATTTGCCTCTCGTTTCATCTCCCCCACTTCACAAAAAATGCAGTTTTATTCGCCCTCTTTTTCGTTCGCCGTTTTCTCGTCAAATCTGTTTTTGTGCGCAATCTTGTTTGCGTAGTCACGATGACTCAAGAGAACACCAAGTTGTGTGATTTTTCCAATACCAAGAATAATGATTTTATTATCACTTTGATTGCTCCTCCTGCCACCAGTGCGGAATCTTGTGATATTAATGCCGCTCGGTTGAATCTCGTTATGAAAGATCAATTTTCAGGTACTCCTAATGAGGATGCCGCATCCCAACTTAACGCATTCATGGAATTATGCGATATGCAAAAGAAAAAAGATGTGGACAATGATATTGTGAAGTTGAAATTATTCCCGTTTTCTTTGCGAGATCATGCAAAAATTTGGTTTTCTTCTTTGCCTCGCAATAGTATCGATTCTTGGGACAAGTGCAAAGATGCTTTTATTATTAAGTATTTTCCGCCCATAAAAATTATTTCCCTTAGGGCCCAAATAATGAATGTTAAGCAACTTGAGCATGAACATGTTGCACAATCTTGGGAAAGAATGAAGTTGATGTCAAGAAATTGTCCTACACATGGTTTAAATCTTTGGATGATCATACAATTTTTTTATGCGGGATTATATTTTGTTTCTAGAAATCTTTTAGATTCCACCGTGGGTGGTACTTTTATGGAAATTACTTTGGGTGAAGCTACTAAATTTCAAGACAATATTATGAAAATTATTCACAATGGCATACCGAAAGAGCACCTACTAGTAAGACAATTAATTTTGTTGAAGAAATTAGTACGTTGAGTGAAAAAGTTGATACTCTTATGAAATTGGTTGCTCAAAAAAGTGCTCCTATTGATCTTAATTATGTGCCTTTGTTAACTTTGATTGAGCAAAATAGTGATTCCGTAGATGTGAATTTTGTCTTGCGAAACAAATTCAATAACAACGCTTATAGAGGTAATTTTAATCCTAGGCCTTTTCTGGGAAATTCCTCTAATAATTATGGCAATTCCTATGGTAATCCTTCTTATAATAATAATAATAATAATAGGAACACCTCTGATCTTGAGAATATTATTAAAGAATTTATCAATGCTCAAAAGAATTTTAATACTATGATAGAAGAAAAGTTGAATAAGATTGATGATATGTCTAGAAGCATTGATATAATTTGTTCCTAAGGTTGAAGAATCAATTAAATCTGTATATGTTTCTATGGATGAAACTAAGAAAAGAACCGCTATGCTTAGAGCTAAAAGAGAATTTTTAGAAAAGACGTTTTCTAGTGATGGCTTTCATAAAAATGATGAAGATCTTAAAATGATTGGCATTTCTTCTATTGATTCTTTGTTTAGTAAAATTAAGATTGATGATAAAGGAGTGAAGAAGAGTCAACTTTAGCTAGAAGGCATCCCGATAATTTGGAGGGTGAAAATCTTGTTGATTTTTTTTTATAAAAGTGGGTCTGGAGAGGTGAAAACTTTAACTAGTGATGTGCCCACTCTTTTGGATTATAAAGACTTTAATTATGATAGTTGTTCTTTGATTGATTGTATTTATTGGTCGCAATCCATGATAAATTCACCCCATGCTTATGAACAAAATAAACCTTTTACTAAACATATCGTTGATGCTATGATGAAAGCTTTGGAAGAAAAGATGGAATTAGAGATTTCAATTCCTAGAAAATTACATGATGAATGGGAACCTACTATCAAATTAAAAATTAAAAATTATGAGTGTTTCGCTTTATGTGATGTGGGTGCTAGTGTTTCCACAATTCTGAAATCTTTATGTGATGTGCTTGGTCTTACCGATATTGGAGAGTGTTCTTTAAATTTGCACTTGGTGGATTCTACTATTAAAAAGACTATGGGAAGAATTAATGATGTTCTTATTCTTGTAAATAGGAATTATGTGCCCATAGACTTTATTTTTCTTGATATTGATTGTAATCCATCTTGTCTAATTATTCTTGGTAGATTGTTTTTACGTACCATTGGTGTCGTGATTGAAATGAAAGAAGGAAATATTAAATTTCAGTTTCCACTAAGAAAGGGGATGGAACACTTCCCTAAAACAAGAATCAAGCCACCATATCAATCGATCATAAAGGCATCTTATGGATCTAGGAATAAAGATGACAACACTTAGATCTATGCATCACGCCTAGCTAGGGGCATAAAACGATAGCGCTTGTTGTGAGGCAACCCAACGGGTAAAATTTATTTTTGTCTTTTTCTGTCTATTCTTGAGTGTTTGCACAATTATGCTGCTGTTATGATTGTGTTTTGTGTGTAATAATTACAGTTAGTGCCAAGCAAAGCCTTTGGGATCATGTTGGGTGATAGTTGATTTGATCTTGTTGAAAAATAGAAATTTTTGCGTCCAGTAAAACAATTTTCAAAAATCACAGGAGCATGATAAAATCCTGATTTTTGTACACAAGATTAATATACAAATTTCCCACATTGTCCTAGTTTTTCAGAATTTTTCGAGTCATAGAAGTATTCAAAGTTTTTCAGATTACTACATACTATTCTGTTTTTTACAGATCCTGTTTTCTTTGCGTTGTGTGCTTATTTTGATGAATCTATGGTTTGTATCGGAGGGTATAAGCCATGGTAAAATTGTCATACATTAGATATAATGAATAAAATAAAATATGAATGGGTTTGCAACAGTACTTAGAGTAGTGATTTGCTTTGTTATACTAACGGATCTCACGAAGGTTTTGTTGAGTTTTATGTGATTGAAGTTTTCAAGTTTTGGGTGAGATCACGATGGATGAAGGAATAAGGAGTAAGAAGAGCCTAAGCTTGGGGATGAACACGGCACCCCAAGTTATTATACAAAGAGGAACAAGCAACTAAGCTTGGGGATGCCCCCGAGTGGCATCCCCTGTTTCTTCTAACGACCATCGGTATTTTTACTTGGAGCTATATTTTTATTCGTCACATATCATGAGTTTTGCTTGGAGCGTTTTGTATTTTATGAGTCTTTGCTTGTTTTGCATTTTATTTTGTGTCATCTATCCTTGCTAGACACACCTATCTGAGAGAGTCAAAATTATGCCATGATTTGTTAGAATTGCTCTCTACGCTTCACTTAAATCTTTTTGAGCTATGGAATTGCTCTAGTGCTTCACTTATATCTTTTTGAGCTCGGTGTGCTTTATTATTTTTGAAGAAATTCTCTCATGCTTCACTTAAACTATTTTGACATAAGAATTTTTTTATGCTCATGTTATTCACTTAGATTTGTTTGAGCTATCAAAAGCAGCATATGAAATTAGTCTCAAAGTGATAGATATTCAAGAGGGATATAATAAAAACTTTCATGAAGATCATTGGACAAAATAAACTTGATTCTTTGTAATAGTTTTGAGGTATGATGATATAATATGTGAGTCATGTTGATGAGTAAGTATGCTCTAGTAAGAATATTGATGTTAAGGTTTGTGATTCCCTACGCAAGCACGAAAGTCAATAGTTACGCAATGAAATTACATCCTACTTATGGTGCATTATTCGGTGTTAGTTATGCTTAGTGCTCGCTTATGAGATTTTTCGTTTCTTGGTTGGATGCTTCTCAACCTTTTGCTAGCCTTCACTTGTACTAAGCATGATTACTACTTGTGCATCCAAAATCCTTAAACCCTGTTTTTGCCATATGAGTCCACTATACCTACCTATATGCGGTATTTCTGTGCCGTTCTAAGCAAATTTGTATGTGCCATCTCTAATCTTCAAAATAAATTTCCTTTTTGTGTGCTCATACCGCTCATGAAACGATAGGGGGTGGCTGATATTTTCCCATGCTAGATATATTATTCCAAAGATGAGGCCTTGTACAATGGGAGGTGCTTAGAGAGATGCTTAGAAAAATAAAGTGGGTTTTTATTAAGCACCGGTGCCTATTTCTACAGGAGAGACGCTTAGTTAAGCGTCTATCCTATACAAATAAGCACCGGTGCTTAAGAAAAGCATGGTTTACTTCTCTAAGCACCTCCCATTGTACAAGGCCTGAGTGTTTATTGACTTGTCATTGCACGAGAGTACGACAAAGGTATTAGGGATGCCCAGTCCCGATATGAAAAATGAATTTACTTTATGTTGTCAAATAATAAACTCCTTGGAAAGTGTTGGTATGGACGGCACCCATGGATTTGGTTAGCCATGGAATGTGAAATTATGGTGGAAAAGGGAATAAACTTTACTTTCTGTTTGGGAACCGCCTATGATATATCTAGCATGGAAAGTATTGGGAACTACTCGATCGTTTTTGTTGATAGGGAAGGCATGCCACCCAAAATGTTTTATCTCTATCTTTTTTCGCTTTGAGCTCTGCCACCTCTACAAATCCCTACTTCCCTCTGTGAAGGGCCTTTCTATTTACTTTATGCAATTTTTATTTTTATTTGTGTCTCCATCTTCTCTTATAAATCACCAACTAAGGGGAACTATGATCGTACTTGAGCATGGGTGTAGCTAATATGCGAGTGTGTTTCATGAATGGATCAATGATTGAGCATAATGGGCTAGGGATAACTTGCTTTAGTGTTGATATTTTGAAATACATGGTTGCTTGTTGATATGCTTGAGTATTGAAATCTTCATACCAAACTAGACTATTGCTTTGAATCATATAAAAAGTCCAAATGTCCATTCTACGAAAGAAAACAATATGTGATGAACATGATAGGCAACATTCCACATCAAAAATTCTGTTTTATCATTTACCTACTCGAGGACGAGCAATAATTAAGCTTTGGGATGCTGATACGTCTCCAATGTATCAATAATTTTTGATTGTTCCATGCTGTTATATTATCATTCTTGGATGTTTTACAATCATTTTATAACAACTTTATATCATTTTTTGGGACTAACCTATTGACATAGTGCCAAGTGCCAATTGTTATTTTTTTGCTTGTTTTTTACTTCGCAGAAAATCAATACCAAATGGAGCCCAAACGCAGCGAAACTTTTTGGAGAATTTTTTGGACCAGAAGACACACGATGGGCCAAGGAAGTACTCGAGGGGGGCTCCAAGGGGAGCACAACCCACCTTGGCGCGCCCGGGGCCCCCCAGGCACGCCCTGGTGGGTTGTGCCCACCTCAGCCGCCTCCCGCACCGCCTCTTCGCTCTATAAATACCCCAAAAATCCAAAAACCCTAGAGGAGCCGATGAAACACAATTCTAGACGCCACAATTTCCAGAAACCACATATCCAATCTAGACACCATCACGGAGGGGTTCATCATCCTCATTGGTGCCTCTCCGATGATGCGTGAGTAGTTCATTGTGGACTTACGGGTCCGTAGTTAGTAGCTAGATGGCTTCCTCTCTCTCTCTCTCTCTTTTGATTCTCAATACAATGGTCTCTTGGAGATCTATTTGATGTAACTCATTTTGCAGTGTGTTTGTTGGGATCCGATGAGCTTTGAATTTATGATCGGATCTATTTTATCCATGAAAGTTATTTGAGTTTTGATCTCTTATATTCATGATTGCTTATATAGCCTTGTATTTCTTCTTCGAAACCTTGGTTTAGTTAGGCCGACTAGATCATTTTTTCTTTCCATGGGAAGAGGTGCTTTGTGATGGGTTCGATCTTGCTCAATCCCAGTAATAGAAGGGGACATGACAGTATGTATCGTTGCTATTAAGGATAACAATATGGGGTCTATTCCTACATGAATAGATCTTGTCTACATCATGTCATCCACTGATACAACAAGGTGTTATACAAACCGTTTTTAACCCCTTTCCGCGACGGCATTTGGAACCGTCACCAAGTGAGTGTGGGTGATATGGGGGTCCTTCCCACACGACCCAAAAACCGTCGAGGATATGCCCCCCTGGAACACACGCTCGGCAAAATGAGGTTGTGTGCGACCGGCGAGCGATCAAATACGGTTATACGTATAGTAGTGCTAAAAATACAATTATACAGGCGAAATCGTCTCCGGTCGTAAGTATATCCCACACAGTCGCTTCAAGGTAAATGTTTCCGTTCGCAGGTACAGCACACATGATATTAACAATTTTATCGTTTGCATTATTTAATACATCACACATGGTGTGTAGAAGAAACTATGTGTCAAAGGTTGTCCATAACACATAGTTTTTATGTGGTAAACGTTTGCGCAAGGTGGCCTAACGCAAAAAAAATTCAAGAGAAGGCCGTGTGTGATTGTTCATTGATCCAACATGGTTTATTCCCAGAAACTATGTGCGTTGCTTGAGGTCATCGCCCACGGTATTTTCTCAATAACCATTTTCAATAGCAAAACCCAATTAGCAGGCTAATTCGCCAATAGCAGGCTAATTACCCTATTATTAATAATCCATTTATTGATCTAATTGACATTCATATTAAGAACATAATATATTTCATTTCCATATTAAGGAAGCAGGATTTTATAATTGAAATACATCAGAGTACAACATGATATAGCTTCAGCACTCAGCTACCCCATTACACAACTACACCAGCACCAAGTTTCACATGCAACATGTAGAACCTTTCGAAATTAGCATCATAGACGGTACATAGACAGATGCATCCCATATGGAAAACTGCTGAAGCGGAAGGCGAATATTGAGCCTTCATTCATGTTGAAGGTCTTTGCAACTTTAGGCCAGTGCGTGTGGATGATTGACCATCTGTCCTTCGTCCTCTTCAGGAACACTTCGATATTGAACCGTGGGTGTTGTATGAAAACCTTCCTCACCTCCTGGCCATGGAGGTGGTTTGAGAGGTGATCATCAGTGAACTGCTTTGGAAAGGCCTGAAAATAAGGATGTGCATAAATATCTTCTCTATATTGGAAATGGGGCAAAGGAATAAAAAAGGCAAGGTATAATAGTTAGTACCATCTTGTAGTGAACTGATGTCTTCTTCATTGTGCAGACAAAGATCTTGTTGTTTTTTGTCGCTAATTTTTTTATCCTAACAATCTTTCCGAGTTTCTTGACTTGATTGATATTCATGGACAACTCATTTTCCCATATGCAAAAAGGGTCGAACAGTGGGTCAAAACCTCTTACAGCAGGACCTACATGTGCAAGACCAAATTGTTAAAAACCTAAATATTAGAATGGTTCCTGCAATTGCACAATAATGTGCTATTAGACAACGGACCATGCACGTGCTAACCTCAATTTTTAACCTCAGTGCTTCCCATTGTTTCCTTGCAACACATATAAGGTAGTTAGTCATCAGGTTAAGTAAGGGTTCGCATGCTATCAGTAAAATATGTTGATGAAAAATAAGCACATTGCAGATTTATCAGATTAATTCAAGCCACATGGAAAACCCATTTATCCAAACCAAGCATGATTAAGAACTAGGAAATATAGCACTTGTATATGTTTCTCATGTATTAAGTGCAGCCAAATTCGATTTATTCCTCACATGCACAACAATACAAAATTCTACCCACGACAATTGGACATTGCATTACAGAATTGAACCAAGCAGTTAACTAAACACCACAACATATGAACCAAATGTTAACTCAGCACCACATTGCACAATATAACATACTCCTAATAGAAGATCAAATAGCTAACCAAACCAAGCATGCGTAACAACTTGGAAATATGGCAATTGTATTTGTTTCTCATGTATTTACTACAGCCAAATTCAATTTATTCCTCAAATGGTATATAATAACAGAATGCACCCACAACAATTGAACATCGCATTGCAGAACTGAACCAAATAGTTAACTAAACACCACAACAAATGAACCAAACATTAAGTGAGCACCACATTGCACAATATAACATACTCCTAATAGAAGATCAGACAGTTAACCAAACCAAGCATGCTTAACAACTTGGAAAAATAGCAACTGTATTTGTTTCTCATGCATTCAGTATAGCCAAATTCGATTTACTTCTCACAAGGTATACAATAACAGAATGCGCCCACAACTATTGAACATGGCATTGCAGATTGAACCAAATAGTTAACTAAACACCACAACACAAATGAATGAAACGTTAACTGAGCACCACATTGCACAGTGTATAACCAAACCAAGCATACTTGACAAATTGGAAATATAGCAATTGTATTTATTTCTCATGTATTTTGTAAAGATAATTTCGATTTATTTCTCACATGGAAGACAATACAAAATTGGAGCCTGAAGATTTGAACATCACATTTGCAGAATTGAACCAAACAGTTAACTGAAGATGACAACTAATTAACCAAACAGTTAATAAGTGAGCACCACACTACACGACATATAGAACATATAAACTAGAGCAATAGATTGCATGGTAAAATTAGATAGCACAATTCACTAGAATTTGTTAAGGAAAGGCGGGAGAAACACACGCAACGGGTAAACCGAGCATGCTTAACCAGCATAGCTAGAAAATGGAAAGGTGCTCCTCCAAGATCTGGGGGTCGGCACGAATGGCAGCCATCACGACCTCATCCGCGTGTGCGGCCTGGATTTGCTTCTCCGCTGCCAAATGCACTTTGACCTCCTGGCTATATTGCATGCACCATGGCTTAGGGAGGCACTTATTTGGTGGAGGGGTCGATGATTTGGGTGGAAGGTGTCGCGCCGGCGGTCGGGGCATGTGGGATGTGGAACAAGGAGGAGGATGGGGGTCGGGTGTGGATTACCTGCCTGGATAGACGAGGCCGAGTAGCGTGAAGGACGGTCGCCGACGAGGAGGCGGTGATGCAAGAAAGGAGAGGAGGTTTCAACTTGGAAAGGAAGGCAGAAACAG
Organism: Triticum dicoccoides; assembly: GCF_002162155.2. NCBI lineage: Eukaryota > Viridiplantae > Streptophyta > Magnoliopsida > Poales > Poaceae > Triticum > Triticum dicoccoides. The sequence continues at coordinate 280,663,852 of NC_041385.1, forward strand.
GGGAGATGTGGCTTTTGGTAAGGGGAGGGGTGGGGAGGTAGATATTTCCGCGGAAGCTGAAAATTTTGAATCGGTTCAGCGAAAAAACTGGCACAAAAAGTGTCATCAGACACGGTCCCTTATTCAGAACTGTGTACGATATGTGAACATCACAAACAATTCAGATAGCTTAACCCGTGTGTGATGAGTTTGAACGTCAAAAGTTTTGGTTCCAATTTCCCTGATTACAGTGGTCATCCACGTCATTGCATAATTTGGGTACACATCACACCCACACTTCTTAATCGAGCAAGTTCAGCAATTAAACAGAGCTAGCTGGCCTAAACATTACTCTAACGAATTAATGACCGGCGCTCTTAATTAAACAAAACAAAGAGTACTTCTACGACTGGTGCTCATCGATCTCCGCCGCCTCCTCCATGTCCAGCTCGCGCCCGACGGTTCGTGGGGAAGGGGCTCCATGGCATCCATTGCACCATACTCGGCAAGCATCTCGCCATCTGTGTCCACCATCTCTTTGGAAAAGGCAGCCACGAGCTGGGCGTGGGCGGCCGCGATCTAGGCTTGTACGGGCTCCGTTATCGCAAGGTATACGGCAGAGGAACGAATGGCTGCTCGAACGCTCTCGGCGATTGCCAACTCTCCGGTTGTGGGTTGCCGACCATTGTCGGAGAAGCTTCGTTCGATTTGTGCGGTGACCGCCATGAGCTGGGCATGGGCGGCCTCCATCAGGGCTAAGGCCGCAGGTATGGAACGTTCAGCTTTTGTGCCTATCTCGCCAGTTGCTATCCCCAAGGCAGATGTTGCTGTCGCCACCTGAGAAGCAACAGCGGTCGTTTGGGCTGCCTTGGCCACCCGGTCGCAGATTGCAGCCGCGCTCATGCACCTTGTTAGCACGCGCATGGTGGCTGCAGCCACGCTTTCGTCGGAGTGGGCCACCGAAGTTACCCTCACGATGCGGGTCCATGTCCCCATCTTTCATCAGCGTCGATTGAATAGTGAAATGATATTTGGGAAGCGAGCTAGTGTGCTTGACACGCCAGCTATAGACTGTAGCCAATGCACCTTCTCGCGTAAGCCTACACCGATGGTGCTCCAGGATATTTTGTACTGCATCTTGATTGTGTGGTATCTACTTGTTTTTTCATCTTGATTTGAATTACATAATGGGGTCACAGCGGGAATGGACGGTGTTTGAATTGCTAGACCTTTTATCTGCAGTGAACATGCAACTATATGTGTGTCATAAAAAAATTGGAATTATTCAGGGTTTGTTTGGAATTTTTATACATTAAATTGGTTTTCTAGCCATTTCAGGTGCACAATTCAAAATTAAAGCACATGCACATGCTCCGGTGCACCAACATGGGTTGTAAAATCATATATGTGTCCATGGGTTTATGCTTATGTCCCATGCAAGAAATGGGGATGAATTTGGAACACCACGGCACTGTGGCTCTCCGGCAAATGTTGAGGTACTTGCTTTTGTAATTCTAGTAAATCCAAAACCCGTCTGAAATTCATGAACCCTGGCATGCTATCATGGAATGGCATCAACATGCTGGGGTAAAAACTATTGTCCCATTTGGGGCAAGTTATGGTATAAGCTTCTCACAAACCAGAGCTTCTCACAAGAAGCCTCATGGTTCCTTTAGGGAAACGTGTCACCTTTGTGGACAAAACGATATCCGTCGCCTCTTCTTGCTTTCAATTTTTTTCCTGGTGTCAACATAGAACAACAGGAGTGTCGTGTTAAATTTTGGATTTTTTCGGGGATCGTTTGGACAATTTAATACGTTAATTGAGTTTTCTAGGCATTTATGTGCATAATTCAAAATTGAACTACATGCACAGTTGTGGCACCCCAGCTCAGAGCAACCGGTTTACCTTGCATTGCCAACCCAGAGATCATGACTTCTGGCAATACACAACATCTTGGTACAGAAAATCACCACTTTATTGAAACAAGCGGAAGCATAGTGTGATATTACATCAAGTAGCGAGGCCAAGCGGCACACTCTGTGCAACTGAACAATATGTACATTATTTAGTGAACATAAAGGGGCCTCGAGCACGACATCTACACGGCAACAGCACAACGACATAGCGGGACTCCATAGCACAGGGACAATGATATGGACACGATCTAGACATGGCAGCACTCCGATCCAGTTAGACTTTCCTAAAATCTGGCATAACACGCCAGGTCAGTACATTGAATGTACTTGCAAGCTCACAGCAAGCATAACCATAATGACAAACAATATCATGACATTTAATCAAGTTAAATGCAAACAACAACATGCTACTCATGCAGTGAAACCAAAATTGTGTACTGAGTCACTCGGACTCTCTTAACAACGGGTTGCCTCGCAACCAAATAGTGATCATAACGGATCACAAACGGAACCATACTCGGTTCAACGGGTTACCTTGTAAACAAACGGTGATCACTCACGGATCACAAATGATACCACAACAGTCAGCCTCACTGACATCATCATGACTCAACCAGTGCAATGCAAATAACTTAGTGTGCAAGATTTCTTTATAAAAGTTGATCCATGGTGTGACATACTTATGAACTGGGCCCTTATCCGTGGGCGCGGCTATCGATAGATTAATACACTCTGCAGAGGTAGCGCATTTACCCACACCACGGAACCCATGGCCTCGCACTCCCATTCGGGCGGACCAACGACATTCCGACAGAACTCTCCCATTGCCATGACACTCTTTCGGCCACTTCGACCAACTCCCCACTGGGATAAGTTATGGGTGGCCCCAGTCTACCAAAAGGCAACAAAACAACCACCATCGTGGCAAATAAATGGTCCCAAACAGGGACAAGGTACCTGAGGGAGTCCTGTACTATGGGGTCCTCGGGAAGCCGTCCTGTGTGACATGGGCCAGACTGATGGGCCGTGAAGATATGATGTCTACTACGCAACCTTCTTCTTGTAGACGTTGTTGGGCCTACAAGTGCACAGGTTTGTAGGACAGTAGCAAATTTCCCTCAAGTGGATGACCTAAGGTTTATCAATCCGTGGGAGGCGTAGGATGAAGATGGTCTCTCTCAAACAACCCTGCAACCAAATAACAAAGAGTCTCTTGTGTCCCCAACACACCCAATACAATGGTAGATTGTATAGGTGCACTAGTTCAGCGAAGAGATGGTGATACAAGTGCAATATGGATGGTGGATATGAGTATTTGTAATCTGAAATAATAAAAACAGCAAGGTAACTAATGATAAAAGTGAGCGTAAACGGTATTGCAATGGTAGGAAACAAGGCATAGGGTTCATACTTTCACTAGTGCAAGTTATCTCAACAATAATAACATAGAAAGATCATATAACAATCCCTCAACATGCAACAAAGAGTCACTCCAAAGCCAATAATAGCGGAGAACAAACGAAGAGATTATGGTAGGGTATGAAACCACCTCAAAGTTATTCTTTCGGATCAATCTATTCAAGAGTTCGTACTAGAATAACACCTTAAGACACAAATCAACCAAAACCCTAATGTCACCTAGATACTCGATTATCACCTCAAGTATCCGTGGGCATGATTATACGATATGCATCACACAATCTTAGATTCATCTATCCAACCAACATAAAGTACTTCCAAGAGTGCCCCAAAGTTTCTACCGGAGAGTCAAGATGAAAACGTGTGCCAACCCCTATGCATAGGTTCATGGGCGGAACCCGCAAGTTGATCACCAAAACATACATCAAGTGGCACGTGATATCCCATTGTCACCACAGATAAACACGGCAAGACATACATCAAGTGTTCTCAAATCATTAAAGACTCAATTCGATAAGATAACTTCAAGAGGGAAACTCAATTCATCACAAGAGAGTAGAGGGGGAGAAACATCATAAGATCCAACTATAATAGCAAAGCTCGCGATACATCAAGATCGTGCCATAGAGAGAACACGAGCGAGAGAGATGAAACACATAGCTACTGGTACATACCCTCATCCCCGAGGGTGAACTACTCCCTCCTCGTTATGGAGAGCGCCGGGATGATGAAGATGGCCACCGGTGATGGGTTCCCCCTCCGGCAGGGTGCCGGAACAGGCTCCCGAAGGGTTTTTGGTGGCTACAGAGGCTTGCAGCGGTGGAACTCCCGATCTATCTTCTGTTTCGATGTTTTTAGGATACGTAGGCTTAGATAGGCGAAAGAAGTCGGTCGGGGGAGCCTCGAGGGGCCCACGAGAGTGGAGGGCACGCCAAGGGGGGTGGGCACGCCCCCTTACTCGTGGCTTCCTTGATGCTCCCCTGGCTTGCACTCCAAGTTTTCTGGGTTGCTTCTGTTCCAAAAATAACTTTTCCGAAGGTTTCATTCCATTTGGACTCTGTTTTATATTCCTTTTCTTCGAAACACTGGAATAGACAATAAAACAACAATATGGGCTGGGCCTCCGGTTAATAGGTTAGTCCCAAAAGTAATATAAAAGTGTATAATAAAGCCCGTAATCATCCAAAACACATAATAATATAGCATGAATGCTTCATAAAGTATAGATACGTTGGAGACGTAATAGGATACGAGATAGAAGGACCTCCCCCATGTCCGGATGGGACTCTCCTTTGCGTGGATGGCAAGCTTGGCGTTCAGATCATGTACCTTCCTTTCTCTGTAACCGAATCTGTATAACCCTAGATCCCTCCGGTGTATATATAAAACGGAGGGTTTTAGTCCATAGGGGCGATCACAATCATACAGGCTAGACATCTAGGGTTTAGCCATTATGATCTCGAGGTAGATCAACTCTTGTAACCCCTATACTCATCAAAGTCAATCAAGCAGGAAGTAGGGTATTACCTCCATTAAGAGGGCCTAAACCTGGGTAAACATCGTGTCCCCTGCCTCCTTGTTACCTTCGATCCTTAGATGCATAGTTCGGGACCCCCTACCCGAGATCTACCGGTTTTGACACGGACATTGGCGCTTTCATTGAGTGTTCCACAGTGTCGTCACCAGAAGGCTCGATGGCTCCACCAATCATCCACAACAATAGCGCCTTGAGGGAGACTTTTCTCCCCGGCCAAATCTTTGTATTCGGTGGCTTCGCATTGTGTGCCAATTCGATTGGCCATCTGGAGCAGATCGACAGCTACACCCCTGGTCATCAGATCAGTTTCAGAAACCTAAACTACGTTGCTGATATCCGAGGAGACTTGATCTTCCAAGGGTTCACGGCGTCAACCGCAGCTCCGGCCTCAGATCCGAAACTCCTTGCCGAGTCCGAAGACGGGAGTTTAGAGCCCGCTAGACTCTCCGCAAACATAGAGCTCAACACTGGAGATACGGAGGGGATCGTTTCATCGGCCAGCCCAGAATCACTCTAGGCTCCCTCTATCCTCATCGAGCCGGACTCACCTCCGTACACCAGCTCCGAACTCTCGAGGTCTATGTTATACGAGCTCGGCCAAGGAACTCATGTCCCGCCCCGCTCCACAGATTCTCGCTTCCCTGTCCAAACCTCACCCTTAAACGAGGCTCTGGACTTAATGCAATCTCTCGCCATTACTCTGAAGACATCGCCGGCATGGACGACAATGCCGGAGAAGAGCAAAGCCAGAACCCTCTTACCGGACGCTGGATAGCTACTTCCACATATGACGTATACATGGTGGACACCCCGAAAGAGGATGACGGTGAAGGGGGGAAGGGTTCACTCGAAAACAAGCCTCCCATGGCACCACCAAAGCATCAACATAAACGGTGCAGCTCTAAATGGCGGCACGAAAAAGACAGCAATACCGGTACAGGAGACAACATTACTCTAGATAACACCGAAGATCAAGAAGCCCCTATCGAACCAACATCCGAGCATGATGATTGGGAGGAAGGGCAAGTCAACCCCGACGATTCCATCGGGAACAAGGGCTCAAAGGATAGTAATTACTTACCAACCTCCGAAGAGGAAGAGAGCCTCAGCGATGAAGAATTCATCGTGCCAGAGGAACCCCTCAAACAAGAGCGCTTTAAGCGCTGGCTAATAGCCATTGCAAGAAGCCTGAAAAAGAGGCAACAACAGCTTCAAGCTGTCAGGATCTGCTCAATGACAGATGGACTGATGTCCTGGCAGCCGAGGAATATGGCCTCGAACGCCCAACCAAGAGTTACCCAAAGCGCAAGCTGCTACCCCAATTTGACGACAAGGCCCGAGAGCCTATACCGCCAACGCGAAACGCTATAGACGGGAGTGACCGACCACCACGCAGCCAGTACAGAGTGGCATCTCAAGCGGAACACTAGCCTGCACCACCCCGCCATAAAGGCAGAGAGACAACACAGCTGCAAGATACCCTTACCTACGACAGGACCTCGCTAATAGAGCCGGTCAGACTAGATCAATATATGGATCAAAGGGGCGTGCCCCAACGCGAGAAGATGGCCATCAAGCCTGGTGCGACAAGCACAACTTCACTCGGGCCGAAAACCGCATACGGACTCCATCCGAACTGCATCGTGACGTTGCCCGATATAGAGGCGCCGCATATCCCCTATGCTTCACTGATGAGGTAATGGAGCACCAGTTCCCAGAACGGTTTAAACCCGTGAACATCAAGTCATACGATGGTACAATAGATCCTGTAGTGTGGATTGAAGATTTCCTTCTCCACATTCACATGGCCCGCGGTGATGATCTACATGCCATCAAATACCCCCCCCCTCAAACTTAAGGGACCAACTCGCACTGGTTAAACAGCCTCCCAGAAAACTCTATTGGAAGCTGGGAAGACCTGGAGGATGCCTTTAGAGACAACTTCCAGGGCACTTATATCCGGCCTCCAGACGCTGATGACCTCAGTCACATAGTCCAGCAGCCCGGAGAGTCAGCCAGAAAATTCTGGACTCGGTTCCTAATCAAAAAGAACCAAATTGTTGACTGTCCGGACGCCGAGGCTCTAGCAGCCTTCAAACATAGCATCCGCGACGAATGGCTTGCCCAACACCTCGGCCAAGAAAGTTCGAAGTCCATGGCAGCCCTCACATCACTCATGACCCACTTTTGCGCAGGCGAAGATAGCTGGCTTGCCCGTAGCAGCAACAGTACCAGCAATCCTGGAACTTCCGAAGTAAGAAACAGAAACCGCAGGCCCCGACGCAATAAAAACAAGTGTCGGAGCAACACTGAAAATGCTAAAGACACAGCGGTCAACTCTGGATTCAGTGGCTCCAAGACCGGTCAACGGAAGAGGCCATTCAAAAGAAACAAAGATGGTTCATCTAGCCTAGACCGAATACTCGATCGACCTAGCCAGATTCACGGAACCCCTGACAAGCCTGCTAACCATACCAACAAAAGTTGTTGGGTCTTTAAACAGGCTGGTAAGTTAAACACCGAGCACACAGGGAAAGGGTTGCCCAGTGAGGATCATGATGAGGAGCCTCGCCCACCAAACACAGGGGGACAGAAGAAATTTCCCCCCGAGGTCAAGACGGTGAACATGATATACGCTACTCACATCCCCAAAAGGGAGCGCAAGCGCGCGTTAAGGGACGTATATGCGATAGAGCCAGGCGCCCCAAAATTCAACCCATGGTCAGCATGCCCGATCACTTTTGATCGTAGGGACCATCCGACCAGTATCCATCATGGAGGTTCGGCCGCATTGGTCCTCAGAATGAAATAAGTTATATATGAAAATTGATCAGAAACCCAGAAGAAGGTCATCACCGGAGAAGATGGCCAAGAAGAATGGCAAGGAGGCCAGAGGTGGCTTGCGTCGTAAGGGTGCTTCGGACGCTGTATCCAAAGACACAGAGACCGCCTCCTCTCATGACGAAGATGTAGAGGAGGAAGAGAGCAACTCTCCCCCTAAGGGGGGGAACAAGAAAAGAGCAGCTTCTGCGGACCTGGAGGCAGAGTTGACCGAGAAGGGAAAACCCTCCCTTTTCGACGATTCCAAAGTGGATGCCGATGCCATCCCTGAGTGGCACCCTAGGCCGAAGCCCTTGGCCGGATCGTAAGTATCACTGAGTGGCACCCCCATCTATCTTTTTCTTAACATCATTTTCCATTTTCAGGTTCCTTACAACCCACATCACCTTTTCATGGTGTCAAGGGCCCTTTTACCAGCCCCTTATGAAAACTTATTCATTAATCCTCTCAAAGGATCACACACCAAGGCGAAAAGCAGCACAGATGTACGGCGGAGTACCTAAAGGATCTTTCAAGATCACCTCCTCTCCTTTTCTAATACATGTGCATAGCTTTCCCTTTCGCTCGGCATGTAAAATAGCCTCAATGCTTATAGCATTATCTTTACAAATACGTTTTGACGTATCAATTAGACTATAGTGAAACAGTTTTTCGCCCAAACTATTTGGTATTGGCTTATTCCCTATTCTGTATACTTTCTTCTTTTTCATCTGATTGCCACGTACACCTAGGCATGACCTAAATTGCCAGGGGCTCCATTCAGCCGCGTACATTTCTTAAATTTACCATAAGTCCGAACACTTCCACAAGTGTAATTTGGCGTCCCGAATCTAGCATTATATGCATTGGCTCCGAATCATATTCTGGGTCAATAGTTGGGATGGCCAGCTCCTATGATTACTACCTTATGTTCCGATTGTTCTGCTAAGGAAGTAAAGGGGGAACTACTGTGATTGTGTTATCTGGTTAGCCGGATAAACACCTCAGTAGAGAAAGCCGAAAACTGACTGACATGATGCAGCGAGAGCTGGTCAGCTATTCGGTGACTTAGTATAAATCTCTTGCGATTTTTTTCGTGTCATACGAAGGAATGGTTTTTACCTGGTCAGGTGTCTATAGCACCCGAGTTCGGATCACCGAACAATACCAGGGGCTGCGCCTACAGTCTTATTGTCAAACTCCTATGGCTAAGTGAGAGCGATAAAGCCGTATAGTCTGATTGCCTGGTTCGCCACACTAGCACCTCCTTCAAGGACCAAGTCGTTGGGTTAAGTGTGTTTTTGTGCTGTTCCGAACACCCCCGTAGTATCTACGTGAGGGGCTAAAGTCGATGACTGGCCAACTCTCAGATTCAATAAACGGCCACAATGGAGGATAAATAATTTCAAATGAAACAAGACTAAAATTACACAAACACCCTGTTTTCATTATACAAAGTTTGGGCAGCATGGATACATTCATTCAAAAATGATGTCCTTCGAACACAGGCCCTCTACAATGCGGGATCCTTCAAGGACGTCGTTGAAATATTTCTCCGGCGTACGATGCTCCTTCCCTGCGGGTGGTCCCTCGGTGGCAAGACTGGTGGCATTCATCTTCGCCCACTGCACCTTGACACGGGCGAAGGCCATCCAGGCACCTTTGATACAGACTGACCACTTTATAGAATCAAGCCATGGGCAGGCAGCGACCAGCCGCTTTAAAAGCCCAAAGTAGCTACTAGGTATTGGTTCGGCTGGCTAAAGACGTACTATGACATCCTTCATGGCTAGTTCGGCCATCCTATGTAGCTCGGTCAGCTGTTTTAGCTGATCACTAAGGGGCAAGGGCTGCTCTGGCGCAAGGTACTGCGACCAGAACAGTTTCTCTGTTGAGCTTCCCTCTTCAGCTCGGAAGAAATTCGCAGCATCCGCAACACTTTGGGGCAGATCCGCAAACGCTCCTGGAGAACTCCAAATGCGTGTCAGAAAGGTGTACTTTCTCCTTACGAATTTGCTTTGCATATTAAAAGCTTTACCCGTCGCGATCTGCTTGGCTTCTCGAATTTCCTGACAAGCGCCTTGGGCTTCAACCCGGGCCTCCTTCACACTTCGGATCATTGTAGCAAGTTCAGAGTCTTGATCCGACACCTTGCGCTCCAAGGACTCACATTTTCTTATAGCATCAGTGAGCTCTTGTTGGACTTCATCCAACCTTGCCTCATGCTTTTGGCGGGCAGCTCGTTCCTCGTCCGCCTCCTTTTTGGCCTTGGCCAGCACGCTCCTGAGGGCCTCGACCTCCGACGTGTCAACTATGAGCATAATCATAACAGTCAGATAACAAATTGGATGTCATATTATTTTAGATATGCTTTAGTATTGCATACCTTGCTTTTCTTCCAACTTCCTCCTTAGTTCGGACACTTCGGCGGCATGCGAGGTTGTCGCTCACATCGCAGCATGTTCATCAAAATAAACATATATGTTAGCTCCTGCCAAGTATTATTCGATCCTTTGTTCTGCCTTTCTTCACAAACGCCGAACAGAGTCTCATGGGCTACTATCTATACATAGGTTTTCCTTTTGCAAATAGTCAAAAATATATTACGTCACATACCTCAAAGCCTCTTAGAAGGCTGGTGTAGGCTTGGTTTAATCTGCTCTTAGTGGGCCGAACCCTTTCAACCACTGTACCTGTAAGGGTATGGTGTTCCTCCACGATGGAAGCACTATGAAGTGCTTCCACCAGGGTGTCCGGCGCCTCCGGATTGACAGAGGACGCCTGTGGAGATGGCGCGGCCCCTGCCCTCGAAGAAGACCGCTGGTCCGATTCTTAAGCTGTATGGGTCTCCGGAATAATACTCGGTTGGGGGCCGAATTGAGCATGGCCCCCGTCGTCGGTCTCCATGGGGGTTGATTTCCCCCTCTCTTCGGCAACAAAGGTATTACCCTCCGTTGCCACCTTCACGGCCTCCTGTACCTCCCCATGACCTAGAGAAGTTCTTTGGGACAACACTTCGGTGTTGTCCGTAGCAGTGGGTGGAGAGATCTGCGGAGGCGACTCGCTCTCCATCGCGTTCGGCCCTAGCGAATTCCCAGACGACGATGATCACAGGGGAAGATCATGAGCCGAACTACAAATATGCAACTTAGTATGTTAAAATAAAAAGGCATAAATTCGGATATATATACGATGTCTTCAGATACTTACGATCCGGCCAAGGGCTTCGGCCTGGGGTGCCACTCAGGGATGGCATCGGCATCCGCTTCAAAATCGTCCGAAAGGGAGGGTTTTACCTTCTTGGTCAACTCTGCCTCCAGGTCCGTGGAAGCTGCTCTTTTCCTCTTCCCCCCCCCTAGGGGGAGAGTTGCTCTCTTCCTCCTCTACATCTTCGTCATGAGAGGAGGAGGCCTGCGTGTCTCTGGACATGGCATCCAAAGCACCGTTACGACGCAGGCCTCCTCTGGCCTCCTTGCCCTTCTTCTTGGCCTTCTTCTCCGACGCCTGATACGGCGTCGGAACCAACATCTTCCTCAGCAAGGGGGTGGCCTAGTCCTCGGGCAGCAGAGCCGAACATTTGATCTGCTCCGCCTTCTTCATCCAGCCCTATGGGAATAAGAAAGTTCAATATACTCCTTGGATTTGCAAATAAAAGTTATCATAAAACTTACGGGAGTGGTCGAACGTGCGTAGTCAAGGCCGCGGTCTTCCCACGACTTTTGAGCCTTGAAGAGCAGCTTCCATATGTCTTTGTGCGTCGTGCCGAAGAACCGCTGCAGGTCCGAGGACCGGCCGTGTAGAATTCCCAAATATGTTGAGTCTGGCGTTGACAAGGGAGAATCCAGCCAAAAAGCATCACCTGGATCACACTGGTGAGGCTAGTGTTCTTGTTTATCATGCCAGTGACGCGGCTCTCCAGCGTAGTCACCTTGTCAGGCGAATCCCAATCTAGGCCTTTATTGATCCAGGATGTAAGCCGCATCGGGGGCGCAGATTTGAACTCAGGAGCGGCGGCCCATGTGGCGTTGCGGGGTTCCGTGATATAGAACCACCCCTGCTGCAATCCCTTGACGGATTCCACAAAGGTCCTCTTTGGCCAGGTGACATTGGGGAGTTTGCTCACCATGGCTCCGCCGCACTCCGCGCATTGGCCTTCGACCACCTTCGGCTTCACATTGAAGACCTTAAGCCATAGGCCGAAGTGGGGAGGGACGTGGAGGAATGCATCGCACACGACGATAAACGCCGAAAGATTAAGGAAGGAATTTGGGGCTAGATCATGAAAGTCTAACCCATAGTAAAACATGAGACCGCGGGCGAAAGGATGAAGGGGAAACCCTAGTCCACGAAGGAAATGGGGGATGAACACTACCCTCTCATTAGGCTTCGGACTGGGAATGATCTGCTTTTTGGCAGGGAGCCGGTGGATTATATCCGTGGCCAGGTACCCAGCTTCCCGGAGCTCCTGGATGTTCTCCTCTGTAACAGAGGAAGCCATCCACTTGCCCTGTGCTCCAGATCCGGACATGGCTGGGGGATTTGGTGGCAACGGAAAAGATTAGGACTTGGGCACTGGAGCTCGAATGGCGAATGAGATGAGGAGGAATAAGGAGTGGGGTAAAAAGACAGACCCTTATCTTCTTATAAAGGCAATGGATGTCAAGCTCCCCCTCACAAGCCTTAAATCTCGCCTATTCCCAAGGGGACGTGTGAATGACACGGTTAGATTACCCAAACCCCTGTTAATGAGAATCCCGTGATAAGAGGACATGGTCTCTCCTTTGACAAGACATGTCAATGGCCGTGCCACGAAATGCGAAACGGGGCTGTAAAACGGTTTAGAATGCTAACAAGGCCAGGACATAACGCCTCGCTGGAAAAATCGCCTATGGACGTGACTTATTCCGTTTCGCATATTTTTCCCCTTATACCTTAAGGTCGTAATTGTCTAATAAAGTCGGATACAACTATTTTGCATGGAGGGTTGCGTTGGAGTATTCAGAGAAGGAACCTGCCTTGCAATGTCGAAGACAATCTATGCGCTGAATATATCGTCATTGAAGCCCTGTTTAAGGGCTACTGAGCGAGTGCTGGGCTATGGGGTCCTCGGGAAGCCGGCCTACGTGACATGGGTCGGACTGATGGGCCGTGAAGATACGAGATAGAAGGACCTCCCCAGTGTCCGGATGGGACTCTCCTTTGCGTGGATGGCAAGCTTGGCGTTTGGATCATGTACCTTCTGTTCTCTGTAACCGACTCTGTACAACCCTAGATCCCTCCGGTGTCTATATAAACCGGAGGGTTTTAGTCCATAGGGGCGATCACAATCATACAGGCTAGACATCTAGGGTTTAGCCATTACGATCTCGAGGTAGATCAAGTCTTGTAACCCCTATACTAATCAAAGTCAATCAAGCAGGAAGTATGGGATTCCATTAAGAGGGCCCGAACCTGGGTAAACATCGTGTCCCCTGCCTCCTTGTTACCTTTGATCCTTAGACGCATAGTTTGGGACCCCCTACCCGAGATCTGCCGGTTTTGACACCAACAGTACCATAACAACAACTGGCTCACAAGGTTATGTCTGCTTACTGGGCCAGGGTAACACATGCCCATAACCTTCCCTCATTGGAGGCACCAACAAAAGGCATGGCAACGGGCCGACTAATGGCCTCCCCATACTAAGGAAAATGTGGTTATACTTGTCAGCCTGATTCAGTGGCACAATGACCCGACCAACTTTATGTTCAAGTTCAATTATCATCAGGTTTAACTTGAAATAAAATGCTCGTGTCACTATATGACATGCTTATGCAACCATATATCATGCATCATATATCATTTAGAAACAACAGATCAACCTCATTCAAAGTTCTACTTGCACAAACTCATCTTTCAACATTTCTAGTCCTTACTTACTGGTCATTTATACTCACCACTTTTTAGTTGGCATTTATCATACGAAACTCATCATGGATATAAGGAAAATAATACTAATGCTCATATTACTAAAGTCATGACAAACTCACTTAGTAAAGTCATGAAAAACTCACTTAGTCTCACTACTCAAGCTATATCTCACTAGTTCAAGCATTCATTTATGTTAACTAAGCATCTTGATCATGACAAAATAATAACACAAGCATTATTTATTTCAATACCATATGCAATGAATATCATATATATTCAAGTGGAAAATCATGGATATTGCAAAGACACCATGAAAATGTTGTTGTGGCTTGCCTTAGTGCAGAGGGGCTTCACAGTCCTCCATGATGCCTACAAGACAAGCTTCACCTTCTGAAAATAATTCAAATGACAAAAAGAAAATATCAAGAACACTTCTGAAAATTACCAGAAATTCTAGACAGTAGAGAAAAATCTCATCTTGGGTGTGCTGTAAGGATTTTCCAGTAAGAATACAATGCAAAAAGAATCAACTCATTTGGACTTGTAGAATAAAAGTTATTGCATTTCAAAGTTTCTGTTATACTTCGAAATAGAAAAGAAAAAGAAAACGTGGGGGGTGACGTCGAAGGCGTAAACCAGCGGGGTGCCACCACTTATACCGCTTCGGGCGTGGCATGAGTGGCTGACAGCGGGCCCCAGCGGTCAGGTCGGAGAGGGAGGGGGAGAGAAGCAGAGTCGAGCGGCGCGGCGGCATCACTTTCTCCGGAGAGGAGTGACCGGCGATGAGATATGAGAGGATAGGAATGAACAAGAGATCGAGGCGCACCTACCCGTACCCGTAGCGTGGCTAGGGGTGGCTGGACGGGGTCGGAACGAAGCTCTCCAGCAGCGGCAGTGGGCGGAGCTCGTCAGAGATGGTGATTCCGGCGAGGCAGGGCCAGTCCAGCAGCTCCAACGGCACCAGCTCGCACCAGTGGACTACCACGGACACACCGGAGAAGTCAGTAGAGTTCGAGCGGCTCTGGAGAGGGAGGGGGTAGTGGACGGGGATCGCCGGCGAGCTCGGGGCGGGAACGGCGGTCAGACGCCTGCCCGGCCGGGCTGCGGCTTCCTACGGTGTTGTGGAGGTGTGGTGAGAGCGTGTGTGGAGAGAAACAAGCTCGGGGGGTTCTATTTATAGGCGAGGCCGAGGCGGGGATCGAGAGCTCTTCGGAGCTCTCTGGAGTGGTGCCCGGCAACGAATGGCGTCAGTGAGAGGGGGAGAAGGCGCCGGAGATCACACAGGGACTGTAGGCGAGTAGCGACGAGCATAGGAGCGTGGTACTCGATGAGCACAGGGGCACGGGCGCATTGTTGGCTTGGCCGCGCCGTGCCCGTGCTCGCTGTGGCAAGCTCCGGTGTCGGCGAGTGCCAGGGCGGGGTTAAGGAGGTGCAGATGAGGATGGGGGCACGGTTTGGCAAGGTGCAGCGGCCGCGGCATCGAGCACATGCAAAACAGAGACGCTGGCGCACCGCAGAGCATGTCGGCCGCATGCGAACCCCCTTGGACGAACGTGGTCACGACGTGAACTTTGGCATCAGGAGCGCAAACACGATGTCTAGCGTGTAGTCCTTATTGGTTTTGGTTGTTTTGCATGGTTGGCTGGGTCACAGGTGAACTGTGTGAGTGGGTTTCTTCCTAGCAAGTTTCTGGACAAAAACTTGTGAGCTTTACTAAGAAAAATCTACTAAGAATTAAGGGTTGTGCTTTGGGGTTTAGCAATCTCTTAGGAAGGTAATGAGACTCATAAAAGATCAGCCCCAAAAGATCAAGCAAAAATATACTTGATGTGTTAAGTGTTCATTCTGTCCAGAAGAGAAATGATTTTATGTCGCAAAAATATTCCAAAAAGTTCTGCAATATTTTTTCTCAAGAAGGTTCCCTAGGGTTCAAAGAATATTTGTGAATTTATTCAGGATTTTAGGAGCAATAAAACTAGGGTTTTCTTTGGAGCATACTTCTCTAAAGTGATTTTCACGGAAGAAAATGAATATTTTTCTTTTATGAAAAATATTCCTTGTGCTTTCGATGGAGTTTTTCAGAGAAGGAAAGGCGAGTTAGAGGTGGATAGGTCACTTGGGTGAAAGTCAATGGTAGGACCAAGTGATCAAGTCCATGTGAATTGATTCAAAACTCCAAATCCAAAGCAAATGCAAAAGAAAGTCCAGAAAAGGAGAGAAAGCAAATCAAGGCTGTCACAAACCTCCCCCACTTAAGATGAATCTCGTCCTCGAGATTCAGTTGCTTCGGAAAACAATTCTGGGTAGGTTGTCCTTAAAAATTCCTCTCTTTCCCAGGTTTCTTCTTCTTCGGTGTAATGCTTCCAGTGGACCTTGTAAAACTTGATCGCTTTGCTGCGTGTGACCCTTTCTGCCTCATCCAAGATTCTGAACGGTCTCTCCTCATAAGTTAAATCCTTGGCAAGCTCAATTTCTGACATATCAGTCCTCTTCTTGGGTTGTGAAATACACCTTCTCATCTGTGATACGTGGAACACGTTGTGTACTTCCGACAATTCTGGTGGCAATTCCAACTGATAAGCAACTGTGCCAACTCGGGTCACGACTGGGAACGGACCAATATATCTTGGTGCAAATTTTCCCCGGGTCTGAAATCTCTTGATTCCATTCATGGGTGTGACTCGGAGATACACGTGTTCACCAGGCTCAAAACTGACTTGCCAATGTTTGGCATCATAATAACTCTTCTGCATGACTTAGCCAGTTGCATTCTCGAATTTCCTTGACTTGTTTCTCTGCCTCCAATATTAAATCAGTACCGAAGATACGGTTGTCTCCGTTTTGAGACCAATTTAATGGAGTGCGGCACATACGACCATACAAAGCTCCGAATGGTGACATCTTCAGACTGGTTTGGAAACTGTTGTTGTATGAGAATTCCGCATATGGCAGAAAATCTTCCCATTTGGGCCCATGGGCTAAAGCACAAGCTCGAAGCATGTCTTCCAGGATTTGATTTATCCGCTCAGTCTGACCGTCTGTCTGTGGGTGATAGGCGGTGCTGTATTTGAGTGCGGTTCCCAAAGCTAGATGGAGTTGGGACAGTGAACCTCTGTCCGAAGTGATTGTTTTCGGCACTCCAAGCAAACTGACAATCCGGGATACATATAAGTTTGCAAGTTGATCAGCACGAAATGTGGTGTGGATGGGAATAAAGTGAGCCACTTTAGTCAGCGTGTCCACTGTGACCCATACAACATCATTGCCTCGGTGAGTCCTGGGTAGAACGGTGATAAAGTCCATGCAGACATCATCCCATTTCCATTGCGAGACGGGTAGAGGTTGGAGAAGTCCGGCGGGTTTCTGGTGTTCTGCCTTTACTTTGTTGCAGATGTCACAACAAGCGACAAAATATGTGATGTCCCTTTTCATTCCATCCCACCAAAATATCTGGCGAAGGTCTTCATACATTTTAGTGCCGCCGGGGTGTATCGAATATGAAGACTCGTGTGCTTCTGCCAAAATTTTATTTCTCAAGTCTGCTTGCTCGGGTACACATATCCGTCCTTGGAACCTAAGTGTACCCAGTGCGTCTTCAGAGAAACCCTGAGTCTTGCCTTCTCGCAAACATTTGAGATGTCCTTGCAGAATCTTGTCGCCATCATGTAACATGCGAATCTCATCCTCGAGAGTAGGAGTTACTTCCAAAATATTTGCAAGACCGGCATTTACAATTACCAAGTTGAGCTGAGCGATCTCTTGTTGGAGTTCCAGAGGCAATGACTCCATCATGGCATTTAAACTGGCAGGCTTGCAACTGAGGGCATCAGCAACAACATTGGCTTTTACCGGATGGTAATTTATTCCCAGATCATAGTCCTTGACCAACTCGAGCCATCTTCGTTGTCGAAGGTTTAAGTCTGGCCGGGTAAATATATATTTGAGACTCTTGTGGTCGGTAAATATTTGACATCTTTTTTCAATGAGGTAATGTCTCCAAATCTTTAGAGAGTGCACAACAGCGGCTAGCTCCAAATCATGTGTAGGATAATTTCCTTTGTGAGGTCGTAGCTGGCGAGATGCGTAAGCTACCACCTTGCCGTCTTGCATGAGTACGCACCTAATACCCTTTCTGGATGTGTCACAATACACATCAAAGCTGCGGTAAATGTCTGGGAGAGTCAGTACTGGTGCTGATGCCAATCTGGTTTTTAACTCGTTAAAGCTCTTCTCGCAATCCTCAGTCCATTCAAACTTCTTGTCTTTCTTGAGGAGTTCTGTCATTGGCTTGGTAATTTTGGCAAATCCTTCGATGAACCGACGGTAGTATCCTGCTAATCCAAGAAAACTCCAAATTTTGGATACCATCATGGGTGCTGCCCAATCAAGCCCATCTTTTACTTTGCTGGGATCCACAGCGATGCCTTCTGCTGATAGAACATGTCCCAGAAATCTGACTTGTTTGATCCAAAACTCACACTTGCTGAGTTTTGCATAGAGCTGATGGTCATGGAGTCTCTGTAAGACTGCTCGGAGGTGTTCATTGTGTTCTTCATCACTTTTAGAGTATATGAGAATATCATCGATGAAAACAACCACAAACTTATCCAAGAATTCCATGAACACCTTATTCATCATATGCATGAAACAGGCAGGGGCATTTGTGAGACCGAAAGACATCACCGTATATTCATAGAGACCGTAACGGGTAGTGAATGCGGTCTTAGGAATATCTTCCTTCTTGATCTTGAGTTGATGATATCCGGTCCTTAAATCAATCTTGGAAAATAGTTTTTCCCCCTTGAGATGATCGAACAAATCATCAATCCTTGGTAGTGGGTATTTGTTCTTGATGGTGACATCATTCAACCGACGGTAGTCCAGGCACATTCTGAGACTGTCATCTTTCTTGTCTACGAATATTGCGGGTGATCCCCATGGTGACGAGCTTGGGCAGATATATCCTTTCTGCAGCTTCTCATCCAACTATTTCTTTAATTCCATGAGTTCGAATGAAGGCATTCGATAATACTTTTTGTACAATGGTGTAGTTCCAGGTACAAGATCAATTGCAAACACAAGCTCTCTGTCTGGAGGCATTCCGGGCAATTCCTCGGGGAATACATTGGGAAACTCACTGACCACGGGAATCAGATCCAATTCTTCGGCTACTGCTGTGAACACCAGTTCTCCTTTGGGTATGCTTTTGCAGGCATAAAATTTTATGGATCGCCCTTCCTGATTTGTCAAGGTGACTTCTCAGCTTGCACAATATATGCATACTTGATATTGGGTCAACCAGTTCATTCCCAAAATAACATCCAACTTGGCAGACTCGTTGACTATCAAAGCGATTGGAAAACGGACTCCCTTGATATCAGTTTCCAAATTTTTGCAGACCAGATTGCTTTTGAGTACGGATCCCGGGGATTGAACCATCATACTTTTTTCCAAAAGCGAGCAAGGAAATTCGTTTTGAGCAATGAAACTCCAAGAAACAAAAGAGTGGGAAGCCCAGAGTCAAATAAAATTATTGCGGGTATGTTATTAATGAGAAACATACCAATGAAAACTTTGGGGTTTTCCTGGGCTTCGTCTGCGGAGAGGTGATGAACTTGCCCTTGGATGATCTTCTGGGTATGATATGGCCCCATGTGATTGACTTGCGGTCGGAACGGGGCATTTCACTTCTTGGGACACTGCCTAGCATAATGCCCGGTCTATCCACAATTAAAGCAGGCATTGTTGCGTTGACGCTCCTCATGCACTGTACTACTCACGACATTCTTGACTTGAGTAGTGGTCTTGTTCACATTCTACTGCCAATTTGGTTTGTACTCCACTTGAGTCTGTTGCCAGGTACGGGCCTTCTGCACGAGTTGTCCATCCTTCTTTGGCTTTAATTTATGCTTGTGGTCATTATTTGCGGGTCAGTTGTCTTACACACGCTTGTACTCTCTTTCTGCGATGAGGGCCTTGTTCACGAGAGACTGAAAATCTAGAAAGTCGAGCATTCATAGAGCACTCCTGAGGTGTTGATTTAATCCTCCAAGGAACATGTCGATCTTCCTTTCTTCCGTGGCCACATCATAGAGGGAATAACGGGCTAGATGGTTGAACTTGTGCAAATATTCGCTTACTGACATACTTCCTTGAGTGAGACCAAGGAATTCACGTTACTTGACCTTCATGATACCAGATGGAATATGGTACTTGAAGAATTGGTCCTTGAAATTCGTCCACGTGATTTCTTCTCCCGCAGGCCATAGAGCTTTAGCATTATCCCACCATATAGCAGCGGCTCCTTCGAGATAGTGGGTAGTGAACGGAACCTTGTTAGCTTCGTCAGTGCGAGAAATTTCAAGTTTCTTCTCAATAGTTCATAACCAATCATCTACTTCCAAAGGGTCAACCACTTGACTGAAACTGGGAGACTTAGTCCTTTCAAAATCTGATAGCTTGGAGTGATGTCCATTTTGATTCCCATTCTGCCCAACCATAGCTTGCACACTTTTTAACAGCTCAATCAGATCATTGTTCCTTCTTTCTTCAAACATGCGCATAATTTGTTCAGTGGAGGGTGGATTTGGCGGTGAAGGCGGTGGTTGCGGATACGGCTCGGGGGAGTGTCCTGCCTGTCTTGCTGAGCGATGAACAGGGACATCCTCACAAGCCTGCGTGTTGCTGCCTCCCTGCGTCATCCGACTGTTTATTTTTTCCAATAAGAGCAACCGCGATGAGCAACATCCAAACAGGGGAAGAAAAGCCAGCGACAAACCTGAAAGAGCAAAATGAACGAATCGAGAAACATGGCGATCGAATAAAAAGCTTCAACATAATTATACATAGACTCATACATGAAAGATAGACATCATGACTGGTGCGACTACTCGCATTCATGCAATGATACATCATGGCTCATATAACTACATCCGTACATCACATGACCACTGCGGATACTCCGACGCTCTAGGACTCTGCCGGTGCTGCCGGATCCTCTCCTGAGTCAGACCCAGATCTTGAATTGACGACGCTAACCAAGACCTCTGGGTTAAAGGTAACACGACAATGCTGCCTCGAGGGTTCTCCTTTAGGGGTAGGCGCGGGATGAGAAGGGATCATGGGAGCTGCGGGGGTAGCAAGAACAGACGCCCACTCCACAGGAGCACTGTGTGGGTTCACAATCGAGGTGCCCGAGCTACTCGGGGGAGTAACTGGGGAAATAGGCGAGCTAGAAATGGGCACTAAGGAGTAAATCCCATAGGAGGTGGAGTAGGGTAGGATCTAGCGGCGGCTAAAGCAGAACGAGCACGATTCAGCTCTCGAGCCAACTCGTGCATCAGAAGATAACTAGCAGTGATATATCAAGAAAGGTGGCTAGTGTCACTATCGGACGCCGGATCAACGGAATGAAAGCGAACATGACCATCATAGTGCAAAGATGGGTAGAAGCGAAAACCTGGGTGGTTTTGCATCCGAGCCTCTGTATAGCGTAACTCAACAAGAATCTCCAAAGCAACATACTAGACAGTCTAAGCGGCGGTGGATGCATAACCGCTATGAGAGGTACGAGTGTAAGAGCCTGCTCACGAACTGGTGCGCAGAGTAACCACGGCGTGATACTCATACACGGAGTCGGCTAGACGCTCCCGGTACACCTGATGTGCTGGGTCGTCACCGTGAGGGTACAGTCGATGCCACACGTTATGAAGGAGATGCGGTGAAGTGTATGGCATCAGCTGCAACTGACGCAGGTACGACACCGGGGCCATCTACACTCAGAACCATTAACTGGTTAGAAATAACAATAAGTCTAATGCATGCAATGCAGCATCCAGATTCAAACACTAACGATGCACAATTACCAAACTAACTAGCGTTTACTTCACGTGTCAGGGTCTAGGGTGTCCTACAGTCAGCGCGGCTCTGATGCCAAGCATGTGGCACCCGACTCAGGGCAACATGTTTACCTTGCATTATCAACCCAAAGATCATGTCTTCTGGCAATACACAACATCTTGGTATAGAAAATCGCCGCTTTATTGAAACTAGCGGTGGCATAGTGTGATATTACATCAAGTAGCTAGGCCAAGCGGCACACTCTGTGCAACTGAACAATATGTACATTATTTAGTGAACATAAAGGGGCCTCGAGCACGACATCTACACGGCGGCGGCACAACGACATAGCGGGACTCCATAGCACAGGGACAATGATATGGACACGATCTAGACACGGCAGCACTCCGATCCGGTTAAACTTTTCTGAAATCTGGCATAACACGCCAGGTCAGTACATTGAATGTACTTGCAAGCTCACAGCAAGCATAACCATAATGACAAACAATATCATGACATTTAATCAAGTTAAATGCAAACAACAACATGCTACTCATGCAGTGAAACCAAAATTGCGTACTGAGTCACTCGGACTCTCTTAACAATGGGTTGCCTCGCAACCAAACAGTGATCATAACAGATCACAAACGGAACCATACTCGGTTCAACGGGTTACCTTGTAAACAAACGGTGATCACTCACGGATCACAAATGATACCACAACAGTCATCCTCACTGACATCATCATGACTCAACCAGTGCAATGCAAATAACTTAGTATGCAAGATCTCTTTATAAAAGTTGATCCATGGTGTGACTTACTTACGAACTGGGCCCTTATCCTAAGGCACGGCTATCGATAGATTAATATACTTTGCAGAGGTAGCGCACTTTACCCACACCACGGAACCCATGGCCTCGCACTCCCATTCAGGTGGACCAACGGCATTCGGACAGAACTCTCCCATTGCCATGACACTCTTTCGGCCACTCTGGCCAACTCCCCACTGGGCTAAGTCATGGGTGGCCCCAGCCTACCAAAGGCAAAACGGCCACCATCGTGGCAAATAATTAGTCCCAAACAGGGACAAGGTACCATAACAATACCGGGCTCACAAGGTTATGTCTGCTTTCCGGGCCAGGGTAACGCACGCCCATAACCTTCCCTCGTTGGAGGCACCGACAAAAGGCATGACAATGGGCCCACTAACGGCCTCCCCATACTAAGGCAAATGTGGTTGAACTTGCCAGCTGATTCAGTGGCACCATGACCCGACCAACTTTATGTTCAAGTTCAATTATCATCAGGTTTAACTTGAAATAAAATGCTCGAGTCACTATATCCCATGCTTATGCAACCATATATCTTGCATCATATATCACTTAGAAACAATAGATCAACCTCATTCAAAGTTCTACTTGCACAAACTCATCTTTCAACATTTCTGGTCCTTACTTCCTAGTCATCTGTACTCACCACTTTTCAATTGGCATTTATCATACGAAACTCATCATGCATATAAGGAAAATAATACCGATGCTCAAATTACTAAAGTCATGACAAACTCACTTAGTCCAACTACTCAAGCTATATCTCACTAGTTCGAGCATTCATTCATGTTAACTAAGCATGTTGATCATGACAAACTAAATAACACAAGCATTATTTATTTTAATGCTATATGCAATGAATATCATATATATTTAAATGGAAAATCATGGATATTGCAAAGACACGAAGAAAATGTTGTTGTGGCTTGCCTTAGTGCAGAGGAGCTTCACACTCCTCCTGGATGCCTTCAAGACAAGCTTGACCTTCTAAAAATAATTCAAATGATAAAAAGAAAATATCAAGAACACTTCTAAAAATTACCAGAAATTCAAGACAGCAGAGAAAAATCTCATCTTGGGTGTGCTGCTAGGATTTTCCAATAAGAACACAATGCGAAAAGAATTAACTAATTTGGACTTGTTGAATAAAAGTTATTGCATTTCAAAGTTTCTGTTATATTATGAAATAGAAAACAAAAAGAAAAACTGGTGGGTGACGTCGAAGGCGTAAACCAGCGGGGCGCCACCACTTATACTGCTTTGGGCGCGGCATGAGTGACTGACAGCGGGCCCCAGTGGTCAGGTCGGAGGGGGAGGGGAAGAGAAGCAGATTCGAGCGGCGCGGCGGCGGTGCTTTCTCCGGCGAGGAGTGCCCGTCGATGAGATCTAAGAGGATAGGAATGGAGAGGAGATCGAGGCGCACCTTCCTGTACCCGTAACATGGCTAGGGGTGTCCGTACGGGGTCGGAACGAAGCTCTCCAGCGGCGGCGGCGGGCGGAGCTTGTCGGAGATGGTGATTCCGGCGAAGCAGGGCCAGTCCAGCAGCTCCAACGGCACCAGCACACACCAGTGGACCACCCCGGACACGCCGGAGAAGCTAGTAGAGCTCGAGCGGCTCTGGAGAGGGAGGGTGCAGTGGACGGGGATCGCCGGCGAGCTCGGGGCGGGAATGGCGGCCGGAGGCCTGCCTAGCCGGGCTACGGCTTCCTACGGTGTTGTGGAGGTGTGGTGAGAGCGTGTGTGTGGAGAGAAACGAGCTCGGGGGGCTCTATTTATAGGCGAGGCAGAGGCGGGGATCTAGAGCTAGTCGGAGCTCTCTAGAGTGGCGCCCGGTGACGAATGGCGTTAGTGAGAGGGGGAGAAGGTGTCAGAGATCACGCGGAGACTGTAGGCGAGCAGCGATGAGCACTAGAGCGCAGTATGCGACGAGCACAGGGGCACGGGTGCACTGTTGGTTTGGCCGCCGTGCCCGTGCTCGCTGCAGTGAGCTCTGGTGTTGGCGAGCGCCAGGGCGGGGTTAAGGAGGTGCATACAAGGATGGGGCGCGGTTTGGCAAGGTGCGGCGGCCGGGGTAGCGAGCACGCACGAAACAGAGACGCTGGCGCACTGCAGAGCGCATCGGCCGCATGTCAACCCCCTTGGACGAACGTGTTCACCGCGTGAACTTTGGCATCAGGCTGAGCTAAGCGCAAATACCATGTCTGGCATGTAGTCCTTAGTGGTTTTGGTTGTTTTGCACGGTTGGCTGGGTCACAGGTGAACTGTGTGAGGGGGTTTCTTCCTAGCAAGTTTCTGGACAGAAACTTGTGAGCTTTACTAAGAAAAATCTAGTGAGAATTAAGGGTTGTGCTTTGGGGTTTAGCAATCTCTTAGGAAGGTAATGAGGCTCAGAAAAGATCATCCCCAAAAGATCAAGCAAAAATATACTTGCTATGTAAAGTGGTTATTCTGTCCAGAACAGAAATGATTTTATGTAGCAAATATATTCCAAAAAGTTATGCAATAGTTCTGCTCAGGAAGGTGCCCTAGGGTTCAAAGAATATTTGTGAATTTATTCAAGATTTTAGGAGCAATAAAACTAGGGGTTGCTTTGGAGCATACTTCTCTGAAGTGATTTTCAGGGAAGAAAATGAATATTTTTCTTTTATGAAAAATATTCCTTGGGCTTTTGATGGAGTTTTTCAAAGAAGGAAAGGTGAGTTAGAGGTGGATAGGTCACTTGGGTGAAATTCAAGGGTAGGCCCAAGTTATGAAGTCCATTTGAATTGATTCAAAACTCAAAATCCAAAGCAAATGCAAAAGAAAGTCCGAAAAAAGAGAGAAGGCAAATCTAGGCTGTCACAACATGCTCCGGTCCATAAAAACGGGTTGCAAAATCAAATGTTTGTCCTTGGTTGCAAGATTAGGTCACATGCAAGAAATGAGAACGAATGTCAAACACCTTGACACTGTCGCTCGGCCGCTAACATTGAGATACATGGTTTTAAAATTCTAGTAAATCGAAAACTCATCTGAAATTCATGAAACTTGACATGATATCATGGAACGGCAGTGACATGCCGTGGTAAATATAATGTCCCATCTGGGGCAGGTGTGGGTATAAGCTTCTCGCAAACCATTGCTTCTCTCACGACAAGCCTGATGGTTTCGGTAGGGTACGTGCCACCTTGGGGGACAAAATGATATTTGTTGCCTCTTCTTACTTTCAAAATGTTTCTCGTGTCAACATAGAACAACATGATTGTTGTGCCAATTTTTGGGATTTTTTGGGGTTCGCTTGGACATTTTTATACATTAACCGAGTATTCTATGCATTCATGTGCATAATTCAAATTTGAACTACGGGCACATGCTCTAATGCATATAAATTAGTTGAAAATTCAAATCTGTGTCCTTGGTTGCATGCTTAGGTCCCATGCAAGAAATGGGAATGAATGTCAAACACCCTGCCATCGTCACTCGGTCGCAAATATTAAGATACCTGGTTTTTAAATTCTAGTAAATCCAAAGCTTGTCTGAAATTCATTAAATTTGGCATGCTATCATGGAGCGGCATCAACATGTCGTGGTAAATTGTTTCCCATTTGGGGCAGGTTTAGGGATATGCTTCTCACAAAGCAGAGCTTCTCACAACAAGCCTGATGGTTTCAGTAGGGAACGTCCCCCCTTTGGGGACGAAACGATATCCATTAACTCTTGTTGCTGTCAAAAAATTTCTCGTGTCAACATAGAACAACAAGAGTGTTGTGTCAATTTTTGGGATTTTTCGGGGTTCGTTTGGACATTTTTATGCATTAATTTAGTTTTCAATGCATTTATGTGCATAATTTAAATTTGAACTACATGCACATGCTCTAATGCATATAAGTTGGTTGAAAAATCAAATGTGTGTCCTTGGTTGCATGCTTAGGTCACATGCAAGAAATGGGAATGAATGTCAAACACCCTGCCACCGTCACTCAGCTGCAAACATTGAGATACCTGGTTTTTAAATTCTAGTAAATCCAAAACTCGTCTGAAATTCATGAAACTTGGCATGCTATCATGGAGCGGCATCAACATGTCGTGGTAATTTTTTTGTCCCATTTGGGGCAGGTTTGGGTATATGCTTCTCACAAACCAGAGCTTCTCACAACAAGCATGATGGTTTTGGTAGGGAACATCCCACCTTTGGGTATGAAACGATATCCATTGCCTCTTATTGCTATCAAAAAATTTCTCGTGTCAACATAGAACAACAGGAGTGTTGTGTCAAATTTAGAATTTTTCGGGGTTTGTTTGGACATTTTTATGCATTAATTGAGTTTTCAATGCATTTATGTGCATAATTCAAATTTGAACTACATGCACATGCTCTAATGCATATAAATTGGCTGGAAATTCAAATATGTGTCCTGGGTTGCATGCTTAGCTCCCATGCAACAAATGGGAATGAATGTCAAACACCCTGCCACCGTCACTCGGACGCAAACATTGAGATACCTGGTTTTAAAATTCTAGTAAATCCAAACCTCGTCTAAAATTCATGAAACTTGGTATGCTATCATGGAGCGGCATCAACATGTCACGGTAAATTTTTTGTCCCATTTGGGGAAGGTTTGGATATAAGCTTCTCACAAACCAAAGCTTCTCACAACAAGCCTGATGGTTTCGGTAGGGAACGTGCCACCTTTGGGGACGAAACGATATCCACTACCTCTTATTGCTTTCAAAAAAATCTAGTGTCAACATACAACAACAAGAGTGTTGTGTTAAATTTTGGAATTTTTCGGGGTTCGTTTGGACATTTTTTATATATTAACTGGGTTTTCTAGGCATTTTATGTGCATAATTCGAATTTCAACTACATGCACATGCTCCAGTGCATATAAATTGGTTGAAAAATCAAATCTTTGTCCTTGGTTGCATGCTTAGATCCCATGCAAGAAATGTGAATGAATTTCAAACACCGGGGCACTGTTGATTGCCGGCAAAACGTTGAGATACTTTGGTTTTAAATTCTAGAAAATCCAAAACTCGTCTGAAGTTCATGAAGCTTGGCATGCTATCATGGAATGGCACCTGACATGTTGTGGTATTTTTCATGTCCTTTTTGAGAGAAGGCGCACTCGAATAACAGCCAACAAAGGCATTTTGAAACAAATAGTTGCCACTCTAACATCACAAATGTTTGTATAATTCAAATCGTGTGCGTCATGTTAACCATTCATGTGATGCCACGTGTCTTGGTTTTAATGGCTATAGGAGGTGTCGTGCGGACAGCTGCTTGACTAAACGGGAGGCGTGCGAGCGTAGTCCGGTGCGCAGGCTAACCGAGAGGCGTGCAAGCTGTCCTCCAATGCGCAGGCTCACTGGGAAGCGAGCCCTTTGACTTCCATGCCCGCCTGCCTTCCTCTCCATTAATGGAGCTCGAGTTGCTGCATAATACGGACGTCCTTACTGTTTGCCTCCCATTCCCCTCCCTCCCGTAGACCTCCACCAATGGCATGGCGCAAAAGGATCATCTGCCACTAGTCTTCATGTTTGGTGAAGTCGACTCCGAGCCGGAGGAGATAGAAAATATAATGAGGAATGGGGCCTCATGGACATGGCCCAGAACGAGCTGGTTGCGGCGGTTGCTGCCCTCGCTCCCGTCCCAGCTCCCATCCCCGCACCCGCGCCAGCGACCATCCCCATCAGCGAGGTCTCCGCGGACCCGCGTGAGCTTGTGTACATGCTAGCGCTAGCGCCCGTGCCCATCTGTGCCCCTCCACACACCATGGCGCTGGTCCCCGTGCGTGCACCCCTCTCAGCTGCATGGGACACCGCCATCGACCGCTACCTCTCAGCACCGCGAGCTGTCGCCCTCCTGCGCCCCGCCCATCGATCGTGCGACGACATGATGTTTGATTTACAAGTGAAGAACATTTTGTGCTACATTGAAGACTTCAACAACGGCGTCCCGGAGGACGACAACGACAACACCGCCGGAAATAGTTTTTTTTCTTGTGTTTAATACTGTATCTCAATCATATGAATATAAATTTGCAGTATGACTGAATGAAAGATATGGTTTGAGCGAACTTGTGTTTTTCTCTCTTAATGTACAGACTTATCAAACAATTTTCTTTTGAAAAAAATGTCAATGGTTTCTAAATATAAAACACTCATCACAAACGTTTTACTTAGAACACCCGTATGCAAACCGACAGCTTCCCTAGGAAGCCAAGGGAAAATGTGCCGAGCAGGATTTGTGCAGCTCTTGATCGCAAATGTTTTAGATAGAACACCCGTATGCAAATTGAGAGTAGGATTTGTGCATCTCTTTAATGCAAATGGTTCTTTTGGATGACCCGTGTGCAACAACTTACAAACAATTTGGTAAGATTTGCATCTGTCATATTGGGTATGTTGCCATTTGTCAAACTGAAAAGATTGACATTTGTTGATCTAGTAACATTGCCATTTGTCAACCTTGTAACACTGCGATTTGTCAAAATATGAAGCTAAAAATCACTAGCAGTATCTAATTTTTGCAACTAAAATTCAGTAATTAAGCATAGATTTCATTCATAGATTAAGCAGTCATTCTTTATACAAACTGTTCAACTCGACAGCTGAACCGATCAAACTTTTCACCAATTGTTGCCAACCACATACTGGAATAGCTAGTTCTACTTTATATACTAGCTAATTTTAAGTACGTTGTACAGTTCCACCACATCTAGTCAGATGAACTACCACTTGGCCACAAGGCCTTGCGAGCGTTTATCCAGGTTTATCAACAGCTCCGACTATAATTACGCTACGGTGGACACCACCAACGATCTAAAAGCGCTCAAGGTTTCAAACTTGAAATGCCAGAATCTTGTCAACGTCCAGGACCACTACAAGGTCTGGGGCGGTGACAACAGCAAAAAGATCTCCCTGCTTGACCTCGCCTCGGTCATCATCGACCCCTACTACATGAAGATGAAGGTTGAGAGCAAGAAGGATAAGAACGCCTGGCACAGTGTCTGGCATGAGAGACTGGATGAACAACACGTCACGTATGTCGCCAAGGACACATACACAAGCTACGAGATGTACAAGCGGATCGTTGACATGAGGGAGTGTCTTCTTCCTGCCCTAGACGAGGGATCGAGCCACAAAGCAGTGGCGGGAGCATCACAAGAAGTAAATGACTAGACGATCGTTTCCCCTAGTTTAGAATGCATACAATTGTTTATTGAGGTGTGTGTGAATTATCTGTATAGTCACTTATGTAATTCTGTTGTAGACAGAGCAAATCACATGGCTTATTAGTAGAAACTGTCTGTGTTATTATTTGTCTTCACACACATTTCTTATTACGGACCTGTCTGCCGCGTATCACACACATCTTATTCAGTTGAACAGTTTCTATTGTGTTGCCTAATCACAGACAGTTCATCCTAGTGAACTGTATACCGTATATCGCACACGTCCTCATCTGGCTGCCCATTTCTATTGTTCTGGATCATCGCAAATAGTTCTCCTGAATTAACCGTTTGCCACTCATTGCACATGTAACTCCAATATGAACCGTGTTTGATGTCACCGCCATCGCAAACGTTTTGCATATTTTTTTATGGTTTTATTACATCACCATTTGTGATTGATGCATCACACACAGTTTTGTCGAAAGGTCTCTGATTCGACTGTCGCATTTGGACCATCCTGTAGTAGTGATCATTCTTATTGCATTACTCTGTTTCTCCATGAACTTAATACACTAGATGCATGTTGGATAGCGGTCGATGTGTGGAGTAATAGTAGTAGATGCAGACAGGAGTCAATCTACTAATCTTGGACGTGATGCCTATATAATGATCATTGCCTGGATATCGTCATAATTATTTGAAGTTCTATCAATTGCCCAATAGTAATTTGTTTACCCACCGTATGCTATTTTCTCGAGAGAAGCCACTAGTGAAATCTACGGGCCCCGGGTCTCTTCTTTATCATATTTTCCTTCGAGATCTATTTTTATTTGCTTTAATTTTTAGATCTATTAATCCAAAAACCCAAAAATACCTTGCTGCAATTTTTATTATTTATTTTATTTCGCGTTCCCGCGAGATCTATTTATCCAATCTACTACAATTTTATCTATCTTTTTACCCGGGAGGCATTGACAACCCCTCTTACACGTCGGGTTGCAAGTATTTGTTCTTTGTGTGCAGGTATTGTTTACATAGTGTTGCGTGGTTCTCCTACTGGTTCGATAACCTTGTTCTCATAAATGAGGGAAAATACTACCGTAGCTGTGCTGCATCATCCCTTCCTCTTTGGGGAAATACCGACGTAGTTCAAGACGCATCATAGAGCTACCAGAAAAAAAAATACATAGTAAAAAAATTGAAATCAAATCACTTAGAGATGCACTTTGATAGCATGTGAACCATTTAGTTTCTTTAGCAAAGAATTTGTACATGTGGCACACAAATGAAAATTTTGTGAGCATTTCAAAGTAGACTATTGGTAACAAAAAATAATATGCAAGAGATGAATACTCCCTCAGTCCGGAAATACTTATCGGACAAATCTGACAGTGTGAGCCCCAATTATGTAAGACAAAATTGAGATATCTGCTGATCACCGTAGCAAAACAAAGCACCTCCTGGGCTTGTGGTAAGCAACAAAAACATGACATAAGCAAACAAGGAATAACCACCTTTATTATCCAATTATTCAGAGACATCATATATCATTGGATTTGCTAATTGCTACGACCGCCCGTGATATAGTTCGCCATATATTAGCTCTTCACATTGACTAAATGACAGACGGCCGGCTCATATGGTTTTTGTTTGAGATCAAAATGAAATCGCTGTCATCTGTTGATGGTTACAGGCCCCTCTTATACGTCCCGGAGAGACACGACGATCCATTGCGAGGGGGTGTCGGTTCCAGGGAATCGAAGGGAGGCGTCCGTTGCGGGAGCAACCGCATGACGGTTGGGCAAGGGAATATTTCCCCCTAATTACATAATTAGTTTTGATCCCCCTAATCTATGCTTGACCATGTAGAACCATCTTCGCGATTGTTCGGGAAGCTCTATCATCTCAAAAGATTCTCCTCCGAAAGTTCTTCATAAAATCTTTGATGAGATCCTGAAACATATACTCACAAAGAGAGATAGCGTAATATGATGTTTGAACAAGGATATCTCAAGAAGAGACTCCCCCTGATGCTTGCAAGTCCCAAAGTCGTCGCATACCAATTCCATGAACATATTTCTGGAATGTAGAATTTGGTAGAGACTTGGTAATTAAATCAGCAAGATTTTCGCATGATTTAATTTGCAAGACGTTTATTTCCCACTTTACTGAAGATCATGGGGGAAAACCACTTACGAGAAATATGCTTAGTGATATTACTCTTGATGTATCCTGTTTGAATCTGTGCAACACATGCCGTAATATCTTCATAGATAATGGTTGGTGATCCTATCGAACCAATTCCACATGACTATTGTATGTGGTTTATCATTCTGTGATGACATACACATTCGCATGTTGCTTCAAATAATGAAATTATTTTAGAATGATTGGTAGAAGTTACCACCGGAGTCTGTTTCGAAGACTTCCATGATATAGCAGTACCACCATGTAGGAACACGAAGCCGGTCTGTGATCTGGCATTATGGGGATCAGACAAATAGCTGACATTTGCATATCCAATCATATCGGAGTCCTGATTTTTCTGTAACTGAAAAAAATATACCAAGATCCTTTGTGCCTTGGACATATCGAAAGATATTCTTCACTCCAGACCAGTTACGTTTGGTACGAGCTGTGCTATGTCTAGCAAGTCACTACTGCAGGATGCTGCTAACACGACTCTACGATCAGATACCCTTTGATGAAACTATGTGTGATGCATTCATCGCAAACGGTGATGTAAAAAACCGTCAAAAAAGGTGCAAAATGTTTGCGATGACGGATGCATCAAACACGATTCTGATGTTAGTTGTGTGTGCGATGAGGCGCATATAGTTCAGTTCAATGAACTATTTGCGATGAGGCAAAACAAAAGAAACGGGCAGCCAGATGAAGGCGTGTGCGATATACGGTATACAGTTCACTTGGATTAACTGTTTGTGATGAGGAGGAACAACAGAAACATGCAGCTAGATAAAGGTTTGTGCGATTGAGGGCATATGCTTCAGAAGGATTAACTGTTTGTGATTAGGCAACAGAAATGAAATGGTCAGCCAGATCAAAGTGTCTACGATTGATGGCATACACTTCACACGAATGAACCGTTTGCGATTAGCCACAACAAACAGAAACAGTTAGATAGATCAGCGTGTGTGCGCTAGACGGGCACACATTCTAATTAAAATAAGCGTGCGCAATGGTAATAATGAGCGCGCACGGTTGTTGGAACAAGATGTGTGCTGACATTGCCTATTGCAGTGTACCCTATGGTGCGAACGCCACGTACGTGGCCGAGAAAGCGTGCCCACATTACGCCATCCGGGAATAGTGCCGCACTTAGAAATGATAGAGCCGTCCATAAATTTTATGCCTGTGTCCTGTCACATTCCAAATTACTACCACGCTATATTTAATTGCAAACCTATTTACACCGATCAAAACCTAAACGGTTTCCCACTTAGGAGCATATTAGTACTCGGTTATAAATACTACTACTCCAAGATGACTGCACATTCCTCCTCAACTCCTCATCCACAAAAACAAACAAGTCATTCATCATCGTTCCCTCACATCTGCAATGGCCAGCGTGAGTTCTGGGTCGAGAGATTGCCACCAGGGAGAGGCGAGCATGGAAGAGGAAGCATGAGAGATGTCCCGCCTCACCATAAAAGCAGCCGACATGTCCCGCCGCACGGCCGTAGTAGCACAGAGGCCCCGCAGCTCCACCGAGGCAACACGGAGGTCCTGCCACACCGCCGATGCAGCAGACTAGCCCAGCCGCCCTGCGGAAGCAACAGAGATGTCCCACCGCGCCGCGAATGCAGCAGAGATGTCCTCCGGAACCGCGGCAGCAAGGGAAAATGTCTCACGGGCAGGCGAGGACACTTACAGGCGCATGCATGCGATTGTCCATAGCCATATGGATTAGATCTCCGGATGGGCAAAGTTGCAGGACGACATGAAAGCCTCGTTTGAACAGGCTACCAGCGTCATCCGACAACTAAGGGAGAGCAATGCGAAGCTCCGGGCCGAGCGCGACCTGCTGAGGGCGAAGATCACTGGAAGTGCGGAGCAGCAGGAGGAGACCACTGCCTTGCTGAAGAGGACTGGCGTCATCGTCGAGAAACTTATGGACGAGAATGCCATGCCGCATCAAGCGCAGAAGGCTGGTGGAGGAATCTGTGGATGCTCTCAAGTAGCATCTTGAGGAGAAGAAAGCGCTCATCGCCGCTCGCCGCGGAGACTAGTTCCCGCGGCCTGCAGCAACGCATCAAGAAAGTAGAGATCAGCAAGCCAGATCATTATCTTCCTTCTTCTTTTGCCCTTGTGTATTTTGCGCGTTGCCGCATGTGGATTTTTTGTTCCTAAATATGTAAGACAATTATTATCCACTATCATCGTTCTTATATTCACCAGTCTTGCTATAAATCGCAGTCGATGCTGTATAGGTCCATCGGATCTTACATCAAGATTCGTGCAAAGTTTTCTTTTCAGATTTTTCTTTTTCTCTCTTAAATCTCAGTCTAGTGAGACATAGCCAGGCCATGAAACAGGGGCTCGGGCGCCATTAATGGAGACGCTGGGAGGGAGGTGCGCGGTGGATAGAGGTCAAAGGGCTCTCCTCCCGATGAGCACGCGCAGGGGTCTGATTGCACGCCTCCCGTACTCAAATAGCTACCCCGCACGACACCTCCTAGCCAAAAAGGGGGCGCGTGGCGGCACGTAATTGGTACGTAGAACACCCATGGTTTCAATAATACTTGTGTTTCTGATTTGTAATGTAAGAGCACTTGTTCCAAAATGACTTTGTTGATTGTTATGTGTGCGCCTTCGCAAACTGGACAGAAAAATTACCACAGCATGTTGGTGCCATGTCATGACGCCATGCCAAGTTTCATGATTTTCAAGCGTGTTTTGGATTTACAGGAATTAAAAAACCAACTTTCTTAATATTTCCAGCCGAGCCACGACGCCCACGTGTTTTAATTTCATTCCCATTTCTTGCATGGGACCTAGAAATTCACCCAAGGACACACATGTGAGTTTTCAACCAACTTTGGTGCACTGGAGCATGTGCTTGTAGTTCAAATTTGAATTATGCACATTAAATGCCTAGAAATTCAAGTAATGTATAAAAAAGGCCAAACGAACCCGCAATAATTCCAAAGTTTAGCATGATACTTCTATTTGGTCTAATCTACTTGTGTAAAAAATTAAGGCAGGAGAAGGCAGTGTATGTCGTTTCGCACACGGAGGTGACACGTTCCCTCTCGGAACCATGAGCCATCTTGAGAGAAGCTCCGGTTTGCAAGAAGCTTATACAAAAGCTTGTCCCAATTCGGCCAAAAAAATTACCACAACATGTTGGGGCCATGTCATGACACCATGCCAAGTTTCATGATTTTCAGGCGTGTTTTGGATTTACATGAATTAAAAACCAAGTTTTTCAATCTTTTTGGCCGAGCCACGACGCCCAGATGTTTGAATTTCATTCCCATTTCTCGCATGGGACCTAGAAATTCACCCAAGGATACACATGTGATTTTTAAACCAACTTTGTTGCACTAGACCATGTGCTTGTAGTTCAAACTTGAATTATGCACATTAAATGCCCAGAAATTCAATTAATGTATAGAAAAAGCCAAACGAACCCGAAGTAATTCCAAAATTTAGCACGATACTTCTATTTGATCTAATCGGCCTGTGTAAAAAAATTAAGGCGGGAGAAGGCAGTGTACGTATGTCGTTTCGCACATGGAGGTGACACGTTCCCTCTCGGAACCACGAGCCTTCTTGAGAGAAGCTCCGGTTTGCAAGAAGCTTATACCAAAGCTTGTCCCAATTCGGCCAAAAAAATTACCACAGCTTGTTGGTGCCATGTCATGACACCATGCTAAGTTTCATGATTGTCACGCGTGTTTTGGATTTACATAAATTAAAAACCAAGTTTCTCAATCTTTTCGGCCGAGCCACGATGCCCAGATGTTTGAATTTCATTCCCATTTCTTGCATGGGACCTAGAAATTCACCCAAGGACACACATGTGATTTTTCAACCAACTTTGGTGCACTGGAGCATGTGCTTGTAGTTCAAATTTCAATTATGCACATTAACTGCCCAGAAATTCAATTAATGTATAAAAAGGCCAAACGAATCCAGAATAATTCCAAAATTTAGCACGATACTTCTATTTGGTCTAATCTGGCTGCGTAAAAAAAATTAAGGCGGGAGAAGGCAGTGTATGTATGTCATTTCGCACATGGAGGTGACACGTTCCCTCTCGGAACCACGAACCTTCTTGAGAGAAGCTCCGGTTTGCAAGAGCTTGTACCAAAGCTTGTCCCAATTCGTCCAAAAAATTTACCACAGCATTTTGGTGCCATGTCATGACACCATGCCAAGTTTCATGATTTTCAGGCGTGTTTTGGATTTACATGAATTAAAAAAACAACTTTCTCAATCTTTCCGGCCGAGTCACGACGCCTAGGGTTTGAATATCATTCCCATTTCTTGCATGGGACCTAGAAATTCACCCAAGGATACGCATGTGATTTTTTAACCAACTGTGGTGCACTTGAGCATGTGCTTGTAGTTCAAATTTGAATTATGCACATTAAATGCCCAGAAATTCAATTAATGTATAAAAAAGGCCAAACGAACCCGGAATAATTCCAAAATTTAGCATGATACTTCTATTTGGTCTAATAT
This sequence comes from Triticum dicoccoides, assembly GCF_002162155.2. Classification (NCBI taxonomy): domain Eukaryota; kingdom Viridiplantae; phylum Streptophyta; class Magnoliopsida; order Poales; family Poaceae; genus Triticum; species Triticum dicoccoides. The sequence goes on from NC_041385.1 coordinate 280,699,978, forward strand.
ACGTGTGTAAAAAATTAAGGCGGGAGAAGGTAGTGTACATATGTCATTTCGCACACGGAGGTGACACATTCCCTCTCGAAACCACAATCCTTCTTGAGAGAAGCTCTGGTTTGCAAGAAGCTTGTACCAAAGCTTGTCCCAATTCGGCCAAAAAATTTGCCACAGCATGTTGGTGCCATGTCATGACACCATGCCAAGTTTCATGATTTTCAGGCGTGTTTTGGATTTACATGAATTAAAAAACCAAGTTTCTCAATCTTTGCGGCCGAGGCACGATGCCCAGATGTTTGAATTTCATTCCCATTTCTTGCATGGAACCTAGAAATTCACCCAAGGACACACTCATGATTTTTCAACCAACTTTGGTGCATTGGAGCATGTGCTTGTAGTTCAAATTTGAATTATGGACATTAAATGCCTATAAACTCAATTAATGCGTAAAAATGTCAAACGAATCCGGAATAATTCCAAATTTAAACACGACACTCATGTAGTTGCATGTTCACTGTACATAAATGTTCTAGCATACACTTCATCATCCTTTCCCTCTATAACACCATTTTGTCTTTCAAAACATAATGAAAAAAATCAGGTATACTACAAATAGTTTACTAGAAAGAATCGTGTGGGATGTGATATAAAATATCTTGGTGCACCATCTTGTCTAGCTTACGCAGGAAGCTTCATCATCAACAGTCCACCACCCCCACTCGAACCACACTTGCGCGCCAGTTTCTCACTACACCGAGCAAATTTTTCTGCCACCGCGGAAATTTCTATCTCCCCGCCCCCTTCCTCCCACCAAATGCCACATTTCCACTGTTCCTCCTTGCTTTCCATGTTCAAACCTTCACAACTGCTTACTGGCAGCTCAGCCTCCTCGCCAGCGACCCTTCTTCTTGCAGTGCTGCTTCCTTGCCGGCTACCCTTCTTCTTGCAGCGCCGCCTCCTTGCTGGCCACCATTCTTCTTGCAGCGCCGCCTCCTCGCCAGTGACCCTTCTTCTTGCTGCGCGGCCTCCTCACCGCCGACCCTTCTTCTTGTTGTGTGGCCTCATCGATGTAGTCAGGTAATCCACACCCCACCCACACCATCCTCCTCCTTCCCTGTCCCACATGCCCTGACCGAAACCGCGACACCTTCCGCCGAAATCACTGCCCCCCTCCTCCAATTAAGCGCCGCCCACATCCATTTTGCACGCAGTATAACACGAAGCTCAGTAGCATCTGGCAGCGGAGAAGCAAATCGCGACCGCACGCGGGCACGAGGTCGCTATGGCTACCATGCATGCCGACCGCTAGATCTTGGAGGAGCACCTCGTCTTCGAGGCCACCATCGACACCGCCACACGGTTGTCTACTTTAAAATACAGTTTGTGTTGTTTTCTCAAGGCCACCGCCAGTGCCTTCTAGTGATTTGTCCTTTGTAATGTTAATATGCAATCTGATGTTCAGTTAACAATTTGGTCCTCTGAAATGTAATGTTCAGTTAACAGTTTAGTCCTCTGAAATGTAATGTTCAGTTAACAGTTTGGTCCTCTGAAATGTAATGTTCAGTTAACAGTTTGGTCCAACAATTGCTACATTTCGTAGTACTGTTCTCAAGCATTCTTTGTTTTGTTAACTGTCTTATCTTCTAGTACATGATCCTATTCGCAATATCGTGCTCAGTTAACTGTTTTGGTTCATTTGGTCTGCAGTCCATTTAACTGTTTGGTTCAATTCTGCAATTTGATTTTCATTTGTTGTGGGTACAATTTTGTATTGTTATGCATGTGAAATAAATCGAATTTGGTTGTACTCAATACATATTCTACTGATAGTATGGCAACTCCCAGTTAACCTGATCAAGATCTTCCTTATGTGTGTTGCAGGGAAACAATGGGAGACACTGTGGTCTACCATCGAGGTTTGCTCATGCATGGTCCTTTCGCTAATAGCACATTATTATGAAGTTGCAGGAATCATTCTAATATTTAGGTTTCTTACACTTTGGTCTTGCACATGTAGGTCCTACTGTCAGAGGCTTAGACCCACTATTCGACCCATTTTGCATATGGGGAAATGAGATGTCCATGAATATCAGTCAAGTTAAGAAACTCAGAAAGATTGTTTGGATGAAGAAACTTGTGACGAGTAACAGTAAGATCTTTGTTTGCACAATGAAGAAGACATCAGTCAACTATAGGATGGCACTAATGTGACAGCCTGGTTTTTGCCCTCCTTTCTCTTCTGGTTTTCAGTTGGGTTTTGATTTGAATTTTGGAGTTTGAATCATTTCAGTTGGACTTAAAACACTTGGGCATCACCTTGGCTTTCACCCAAGTGGCTCACTCCTCCTCCAAACCCTCATTTCCTCTCTGGTCTACCTCAAAATAAGGTTATGGATATTTTTCTTTAATGAAAAATATTCATTTTCCTCTCAAAAACCCTAAACAGAAACTTGTGCTCCGAAGCAACCCCTATTTTCCTTGCCCACAAAAATCTGAGAAAATTCACAAAAATCCTTTGAACCCTAGGGCACCTCTCTGAGCAAAAATATCACACCACTTTTTGGAATATTGTTGCTACAGAAATTATTTTCTGTTCTGGACAGAAATGGTAGTTTCTACAGCAACTACCATTTTACTTCCTCCATTGGTGCTGCATTTTCTTGTGCATCACTACCCTCCTAGATCATTTCTAACCACCAAAGCATAGCTCCCAACTCCCAGCCATTTAACCTCAACAAGCTCTCAAAGTTACTGTCCAGTAACTTGCAGTGAAGTAAAAATCATGTTTACTACGTTTGAGCTCAAACCAAAATGTGGTAACCTCTAAATCTACCACGGACAACACGCCAGACATGAAGTTTAGGATTAGCTCAGCCTGACGTCAGAGTTCACGCGGTGACCGTGTTCGACCAGGCGTGCTGGCATGCAACCCACGCGCTCTGTGTCGCGCCCTCGCTTCTGTTGCTCGCGTGATCGCTTCCCCGCCTGCCAAACCTTGCCAAACCCCGCCACCATCACCGTCCCAACGCCATTAACTTCACCCTAGTGCTCGCCGACGCTGGAGCTCACCGCAGCGAGCACGGGCGCGGTCCGGCCAACCCAACAGTGCGCTACGCACTGTGTTCGTCGCCATCCCCTCGCTCCTATGCTCGTCTCCGCGAGCCCACAGTTCCAGCATGAGTTGCGTCGCCTTCCCCCTCTCTCACTGACACTGCTCGTAGCCGAGCGTAGTGTCCAGGTGTCCTCTAGTGGAGCCCGAGCACCTCTCATCGCTCGTCTATAAATAGAGCTCTCCCAGCCTCCTCGAGCATCATCCACTCCTCACACACACTCCACAAACCTGTAGAAAGCCGTGGCCCGGCCGGGCAGGCCTCGGGCTGTCGTCCCTGAGCTCGAGCTCACCGGTGATCCCCTATGTCCATCCGCACCACTCCAGCGCCTCCCAAGCTCAGGCGACCCTTCCAGGTCCTCCGCCGTGCCTCGGTGGTGTCATTCCGCCCGGTTGGAGCCCCCGGTGTTGCCTCTAGTCGCCGTCATCTTCAACTCCGGTGACCTTTGCCTTATGTCGCTGCTGGAGAGGCCATTTCCGACGCCGTCCGACCACCCTTAGCTAACCTATGGGTACGGGCAGGTGCGCATCCGTCCCCTCTTTCGATCCCTCCCTCTAGTTCTGGCCAAGGCGCCCTCCTCATTGGCGTGTGCTCCGGCGGAGCCCGGCCGCCCTCTGTCTCTCTCTCCCCTCCCTCTCACCTGACTAGCGGGGCCCGCTAGTCAGCCACTCTGTACGCGCCCGAAGCGGTATAAGTGGAGGCGCCCCGCGGGGTTTACACCTTCGACGTCACCCCCCCTAGTTTTGTTTATTTAAATTCAGAATTTAAATAATTCCAGAACACTTCAAACAGCCACAACTTTTTAACCTTAAGTCCAAATGGATTGATTCTTTTTGCACTGGGTTCTGTGTGAAAATCTCTAGCAGCACACCAAAGATGGGATTTTTCCCTGCTGCCGAGATTTTCTGGTAAATTTCAGAAGGGTTCTTGATGTTTTCTTTTTCTGTTAATAATTGTTTTCAGAAGGTGAAGCTTGTCTTGAGGATCACCAGGGAGAGTGTGACCCTCATCTGTACTAAGGCAAGCCACAACAACATTTTCATGGTGTCATTGCAATATTTGTGATTTATTTTTGAACTTGAATGGTTAAATTAGTTCATGCATTTAAATCACCTAGTTAAATAATTATTTTCATTCTGTTGCAAGCTTATTCATGTGGGTATGTTGATTTATAGAAAGTTATGAATTAACTAAGTTAGATTTAAGTTATTATAAGTGATGATAGGCTATGGAGAAATAATTTTCTTATAAAGAGGACTAGTTTGAAGAATATTTTCTTGAGTAAGAAAAGGATTATGCTAAGTTTTGCCAAGCTTAGTTGCTGCATAAACACAACCAGAAAAGTGCCATGAGGTTCTGAATTGTTTGATTAGTGCTTGATATAAGTTGACCCGGTATGGTTCTGATGATTAGTGAAGCATGTTATATGAGTGCATTTGCATGGCATGTCATGACACCGGTCATTTTTATTTTAAGTTGAACCAGATAATAAATCAACTTGAACATATCGTTGATCGGATCATGGTGCCACTGAATTGAGTTTTTCTAGCGCAACCACATTTGCCTTTATGGGAAGGCCTCTATTCGGTCTGTTGTCATGCCTCTGGTCGGTACCTCCAATGAGGGAAGGTTATGGGCGTGCGGTACCCTGGCCTCGTAAGCAGACATAACCTTGTGTGCCCGTTGATGTTGTTATGGTACCTTGTCCCCGTTTGGGACCGTTTTGCAACGATGTGGCCGTTTTGCCATGACGTTGGCCGTTGGTGTCTGGGATAGACACGGGGCCACCCATGACTTAGCCCAGTGGGGAGTTAGTCGGAGTGGCCGGAAGAGTGTCGTGGCAATGGAGGGGTTTTGTTGGAATGCCGTTGGTCCACCCGAATGGGAGTGCGAGGCCATGGGTTCCTTGGTGTGGGTACAGAGCGCTACCTCTGTAGAGTGTATTAAATCTATCGATAGCCAAGTCCAAGGTTATGGGCACGCTCGTAAGTAGGTCACACCATGGGTCAATGTTTCAAATAAATCTTGCACACTAATTTAATAACATGGCACTGTTGGAAAGAGGATGGTCGGCGAACCATGTTGATGTTGATGACCAAGTTGTTGGTCCATTTGTGATCCGACAAAGATCACCGTTTGGTTGTGAGGCAACCCGTTTGATGACCAAGTTGTTGGTCTATTTGTGATCCGAGAAAGATCACCGTTTGGTTGCGAGGCAACCCGTTTGATGACCAAGTTGTTGGTCTGTTTGTGATCCGAGAAAGATCACCGTTTGGTTACGTGGTAACCCGTTGCTAAGCAAGTCTGTGGGACTTGAGGCACGAGATTTGATCCACTGCATCCATAGCATGATTTTGCATTGATGATTAAATTTTTTAATATCATGATATTGTTTGTCATTTTGTTTATGCTTGTTGTGAGCTTGCAAGTACATTCAATGTACTGACCTGGCGTGTCATGCCAGATTTCAGGAAAGGTTTGTTAGAACGGAGTGTTGTTCGAGTCTAGATCGTGTTCACATCGGTGTCCCTGTGCTATGGAGTCCCGCTTCGTCGTCGTTCCGCTGCCGCGTAGTCGTCATGATCGAGGCCCCCTTATGTTCATTAAATAATGTACATATTGTTTAGTCGCACCATGGTGTGCCGCTTGGCCTCCTAACTTGTTGTAATATGAACTATGTTCCGCAACCATCAATAAAGCGGTTGTATTCTATACCAAGATGTTGTGTGTTGCCAGATGATATGGTCTCTGGGCTGGCAATGCAAGGTAAACCGGTTGCTCTGAGCCGGGGTGCCACAACGCTTGGTATCAGAGGCAAGCTGACTGTAGGACACGCTAGACTCCCGCCGCATTACTGGACGTTAGTTAGCGTAAAAGTTGAGTGATGACAGTATTTTTAGCTGGTTGTTGCTTTGCATGCACTTGGTTATTTTATTTCTAACCTACTAATGGCTATGAGTGTAGATGGCTCCGGTGTTGTATCCGTGCCAGTTGCAGCTGATGTCGTACATGTCGCCCCATCTCCTTCGTAACGTGTGGTGTCGACTGTATCCTCACGGTGACGACCCAGTCTATCGGGTGTACCGGGAGTGTCTGTCAGATTCAGTGTATGAGTATCACGTTGTGGTTACTCTGAGTACCAGTTCTTCCTCCAGCTCTTACACTCGCACTTCCAGGAGCGGTTACGCTTCTACCGCTTCTCAGGCTATCCAGTTTGCTGCATTTGAGGTCCTTGTCGAATTACGCTATAACGAGGTCCAGATGCAGAACCATCCAGGTTTCTACTACTATCCCTCCCTGCACGACAATGGTCATGTCCATTTTCCTACCATTGATCCGGAGTCCGATAGTACTGCTAGCCACCTTTCTCGATATATTACTGCTAGCTACCTGCTGATCCACAAGTTGGCTCAAGAGCTGACTCATGCCCGTGTTGCTATAGCTGCTACTAGAGCTATCACTACTCCATCGTCTACGGGATTTACTCCTTATCTTCCATCCAGTTCTAGCTCACCAGTTTCACCAGTTGCTCCTCCGAGTAGCTCGGGCACCTCGACTGTGAACCCTCTTAGTGCTCCTGTTGAGTGGGTTTCTCTTCTCGCCACCCCTGTAGCCCCGATGCTTCAATCTCATCCTGCACCTGCTCCTGACGGAGATCCCTCGAGGCAGTGTCGTCATGTTACATTTAACCCAGAGGTCACGGTTAACGCAGTTAGTTCAGGATCCGAGTCCGCTTCAGGAGAGGACACCAGCAGAGCATTAGAGCGCTCGAGTATTCGCAGTTGTCAGGATGATGTACAGATGTAGTCGTACGAGTCATGATGTTTCGTTCGATGTATGAGAGTAGTTGAACTTATTATGTCATTTATCCTTTATGTATGGGTCTATGTATAAATATGTTGGACTTTCTTCTATTCGATGGGTTTTCTTCGGATTTTCGCCTTCTTTCGGGTTTTGTCGCTGGCTTTTCCCCACTGTATTCCTTCTTGGATGTTGCTCATCTCGATCGTGTTGTCTTGGGAAAAACAATAGGATGACGCGGGGAGGCAGCAATAGCGACACTTGTGAGGATACTCATGTTCGTCGTTCCGCATGATAGACAGGACACTCCCCCGAGTCGTACATTCCACCACCGCCTCCACCGCCAAATCCACCCTCCACTGAGCAAACTCTCCGTATGTTTGAAGAAAGGCTAAATAATGATCTGCGTGAAATGATGAGAAGTGTGCCAGCTATGGTTGGACAAAATGGAAATCAGAACGGTCATCACTCCAAGCTGTCAGACTTTCAGAGAACCAACCCTCCCTGTTTCAGCCAGGTTATTGATCCATTAGATGCAGATGACTGGTTGCGAACTATTGAGAAGAAACTTGAGATTGCTCGTACTGATACAAATGACAAAGTCCCATTTGGAACTCATTATCTGGAATGCGCTGCCGCAATATGCTGGGAAAATGAAAAAGCCATGTGGCCTGCCGATGAAGAAATCACCTGGGTAAAATTCAAGGATCGGTTCCATAAATATCATATTCCTGCTGGAGTTATGAAGGTCAAGCAGCGCAAATTCCTTGCACTCCTCCAAGGAAGTCAGTCTTTGAGTGAATATTTAAATAAGTTCAATCATTTGGCCCGCTACTCTCTTCATGATGTGGCAACCGAAGAAAGGAAGATTGACCATTTTCTTGGAGGATTAAATCAACATCTCCGGTGCACTCTCAGTATGTTTGATTTCACCGACTTCCAAACTCTGGTTAACAAGGCACTCATTGCTGAGAGGGAGCACAAGCTGATACATGACAACAAGACTTCAAATAATGATCACAAGCGCAAGTTTGAACCAAGGAAGGAGGTTCAGCCTATGCAAAAGGCTCATACCTGGCAGCAAACGCAAGTAGAGTACAAGCCCAATTGGCAGCAGAATGTCAACAAGGCCCCTACACAAGTCAAGAATGTCATAACCAACCCGGTGCAAGAATAATGCCAGCACAACAATTCCTGTTTCAGTTGTGGGCAAACCGGACATTACGCCCGACAATGTCCCAAGGGCGGCAGGAATAACCCTCCATTCAGGCCACAAGTTAACTTTATTGGGGCATACCCTGACCAGAAAAACATCACTGGCCAAGTCCACGCCCTCTCCGCAGATGAAGCCCAAGAGAACCCCGAAGTCGTCATTGGTATGTTTTCAGTTAATAGCATACATGTCGTAATTTTATTTGACTCTGGGGCTTCCCACTCTTATTTCGCGGAGTTTTGTTGCCCAAAACAAATTTCCTTGTTCGATTTTGAGCAAGAATATGCCGGTACAATCCCCGGCATCTTTGCTCAGAAGCAATCTGGTCTGCCGTAATCTAGAAATAAATATCAACGGAGTCCACTTTCCAGCTTCCTTGATAGTCATTGAGTCTGCTAAGTTGGACATCATTTTGCGAATGAATTGCTTGACACAATATCAAGTCTGTATTAATTGTGCAACCCGAGAAGTCACCTTGACCAGTCCAGAAGGGTAAGCTACAAAATTCCATGCCCGCAGGAGCATACCCCAGAAAGAAATGGTTTTTACCACTGTGGCTGAGTTGGAATTAATTCCCGTAGTCAGTGAGTTTCCTCATGTATTCCCAGAAGAGCTGCTAGGCATGCCACCAGACCGAGAGCTCGAGTTTGCTATCGACCTTGTGCCCGGAACTCCACCGTTATACAAGAAATATTATCGAATCCCGTCATCCGAATTAGTGGAGCTAAAGAAACAGCTTGATGAGATGCTCCAAAAGGGTTATATCCGTCCCAGTTCCTCACCATGGGGATCACCTGCTATATTCATGGATAAGAAAGATGGAAGTCTCCGTATGTGTGTAGATTACCGTCAGCTAAATGATGTCACCATCAAAAACAATTACCCACTACCCAGGATTGATGACTTATTTGATCAAGTCAGTGGGGCCAAAGTGTTCTTCAAGATTTATTTGAGGACCGGATACCACCAACTTAAGATTAAAAAGGAAGATATTCCAAAGACCGCATTCACTACTCGGTACGGTCTTTATGAATATACGGTTATGTCCTTCGGCCTCACCAATGCCCTTGCTTTCTTCATGCATATGATGAATAAAGTATTCATGGATTTCCTCAATAAATTCATGCTGGTTTTTATCGACGATATTCTCATATACTCAAAAAGCGAAGACGAGCACAAAGGACACCTCCGAGCGGTCTTACAAAGACTCTGTGACCATCAACTATATGCCAAGTTCAGTAAATGTGAGTTTTGGCTGAAGCAAGTTGGATTCCTTGGGCATATACTATCCTCGGTAGGTATAGTCGTGGACCCAAGCAAAGTAAAAGACATGCTTTATTGGTTGGCACCCGCAACAGTGTCTCAAATCTAGAGTTTCCTTGGATTAGCCGGATACTATCGCCGGCTCATTGAAGGTTTCTCTAAAATTGCCAAGCCAATGATAGAGCTTATCAAAAAGGATAAGAAATTTGAATGGACCGAGGATTGTGAGAAAAGTTTCAACGAGTTAAAAATCAGATTGACCTCAGCCCCTGTGTTGACACCTCCAGACATCTACCGCAGCTTTGATGTATACTGTGATGCTTCCAGACAGGGTCTTGGATGCGTACTTAGCAAGATGGCAAGGTAGTAGCTTATGCCTCTCGTCAGCTTCAACCCCACGAAGGTAACTATCCTACTCATGATCTGGAATTGGCCGCAGTGGTTCATGCTCTAAATATATGGATTCACTATCTCATTGGAAAAAGGTGCCAAATATTTACCGGCCACAAAAGCCTCAAGTATATATTCACTCAACCAGATTTGAATCTCCACCAACACAGATGGTTGGAGTTAGTCAAGGACTATGACCTTGGAATTAATTACCACCCGAGTAAGGCCAACGTGGTGGCCGATGCACTCAGCAGAAAGCATGTCAGTTTAAATGCCATGATGGAAACCATGTCTTTTGAACTCCAAGAAGAAATCGCTCAGCTCATTCTGATCATAGTTGAAGTTGGTCTTGCTAGTATTATGGAAATTACTCCTACCCTCGAGGATGAAATCCGCAAGGCCCGGCCGGACGACACAACCTTACAAAAGTATGTCAAGCAAATGCTAGCAGGACAGACCTCGGATTTCTCCAAAGACCATCTAGGTACACTACGATTCCGTGGGAGGATTTGTGTACCAAGTCAAGAAGGTTTAAGGAAGAAAATACTATCCGAAGCACATGAATACTCGTATTCTATCCACCCTGGAAGTACTAAAATGTACGAAGACCTTCGCCAAATATTCTGGTGGGATGGAATGAAGAAAGACATAGCATATTTTGTGGCCTACTGCGACATATGCAATAAAGTAAAGGCAGAGCACCAGAAACCAGCCGGACTCCTCCGACCGTTGCCCATTCCGCAATGGAAGTGGGACGACATCTGCATGGATTTTATCACCGGGCTACCAAAAACTCAGTGAGGCAATGACGCAGTATGGGTCATAGTGGATATGTTAACCAAGGTAGCACATTTCATTCCCATCAGAACCACATACCATGTTGATCAGCTCGCACAACTATATTTGTCCAGATAGTCAGTTTACACGGAGTTCCTCGAACAATCACTTCTGACCAGGGGTCCCTATTTACCTCTGTTTTCTGGTCCCGTATCCATCAAGCTTTGGGAACAGCACTGAAATATAGTACCGCTTACCATCCTCAGATCGATGGGCAGACTGAACAAGTAAACCAAATACTTGAAGATATGCTACGAGCATGTGCCTTGTCCCAAGGGCCTAAGTGGGAAGATTGTCTGCTGTATGCTGAGTTCTCCTACAACAACAGTTTCTAGGCCAGTTCAAAGATGTCACCATATGAGGCTTTGTATGGTCGTAGGTGCCGCACCCCGTTGAATTGGTCTCAGACCGGGGATAGCCGTCTCTTTGGAACAGACCTCATGATGGAAGCCGAAAGGCAAGTACAAGAAATCAGAGACCGTCCGCGGCTTGCCAAATCCCGACAAAAGAGCTATTATGATGCAAAGCACCGACAGGTCAGTTTTGAGCCCGGAGAACAAGTGTACCTCAGAGTCACTCCTATGAAGGGAATAAAAAGGTTTCAGACTCGCGGAAAATTGGCACCCAGGTTTATTGGTCCATTCCCGATTATGTCCAGAGTTGGTACTGTTGCATATCAGTTGGAGCTGCCGCCAGAGTTGTCAGAAGTGCACAACGTGTTCCATGTCTCCCAATTGAGACGATGCATACCACCGCCCGAGAAAAGGACTGCTATGACAGAAATAGAGTTAGCTAAGGATTTAACATATGAGGAGAGACCGTTAAATTTTTTGGATGAGATGGAAAGGGTCACTCGAAGAAAGACGAGAAAATGTTACAAGGTCCAGTGGGAGCATCATACGGAGACAGAAGCAACCTGGGAGCAACAAGAATTTCATAAGGCAAATTATCCATAACTGTTTTCCTGAGCAACCGAATCTCGAGGACGAGATTCATCCTAAGTGGGGGAGGTTTGTGACAGCCTGGTTTTTGCCCTCCTTTCTCTTCTGGTTTTCAGTTGGGTTTTGATTTGAATTTTGGAGTTTGAATCATTTCAGTTGGACTTAAAACACTTGGGCATCACCTTGGCTTTCACCCAAGTGGCTCACTCCTCCTCCAAATCCTCATTTCCTCTCTGGTCTACCTCAAAATAAGGTTATGGATATTTTTATTTAATGAAAAATATTCATTTTCCTCTCAAAAACCCTAAACAGAAACTTGTGCTCCAAAGCAACCCCTATTTTTCTTGCCCACAAAAATCTAAGAAAATTCAAAAAAATCATTTGAACCCTAGGGCACCTCTCTGAGCAAAAATATCACACCACGTTTTCGAATATTTTTGCTACAGAAATTATTTTCTGTTCTGGACAGAAATGGTAGTTTCTACAATAACTACCATTCTACTTGCTCCATTGTTGCTGCATTTTCTTGTGCATCACTACCCTCCTAGATCATTGCTAACCACCAAAGCACAGCTCCCAACTCCCGGCCGTTTAACCTCAGCAAGCTCTCAAAGTTACTGTTCAGTAACTTGCAGTGAAGTAAAAATCATGTTTACTGCGTCTGAGCTCAAACCAAAATGTGGTAACCTCTAAATCTACCATGGACAACACGCCAGACCTGAAGTTTAGGCTTAGCTCGGCCTGAGGTTAGAGTTCACGCGGTGACCGCGTTCGACCAGGCGTGCTGGCATGCAATCGACGCGCTCTGTGTCGCGCCCTTGCTTCTGTTGCTCGCGTGATGGCTTACCCGCTTGCCAAACCTTGCCAAACCCCGCCACCATCACCGTCCCGATGCCATTAACTTCACCCTGGTGCTTGCCGACACCGGAGCTCGCTGTAGCACGCACGGGCGCGGTCCGGCCAACCCAACAGTGTGATGCGCACCATGTTCGTCGCCAACCCCTCGCTCATGTGCTCGTCTCCGCGTGCCCACAGCTCCCGCGTGAGTTGCGTCACCCTCCCCCTCTCTCACTTACGCTGCTCGTCGCCAGGTGCAACGTCCAGGTGTCCTCCGGCGGAGCCCAAGCACCTCTCATCGCTCGGCTATAAATAGAGCTCTTCCCAGCCTCCTCGAGCATCATCCACTCCTCACACACACTCCACAAACCTGTAGAAAGCCGTGGCCCGGCCGGGCAGGCCTCGGGCCACCGTCCCCGAGCTCAAGCTCGCCGGCTATCCCCTCTGTCTGTCCGCACCACTCCAGCCCCTCCCAAGCTCAGGCGACCCTTCAGGGCCTCCGTCGTGCCTCCGTCATGTCGTTCCGCCCGGTTGGAGCCCCTGGTGCTGCCTCTAGTCGTCGTTGTCTTCAACTCCGGTGACCTCTACCTTCTGTCACCTCTGGAGAGGCCATTTCCGACACCGTCCGACCACCCTAGCTAACATACGGGTACGGGTAGGTGAGCCTCTGTCCCCTCTTTCGATCCCTCCCTCCAGTTCTGGCCAAGGCGCCCTCCTCGGTGGCGTGTGCTCCGGCAGAGCCCCGCCGCCCTCTGTCTCTCTTTCCCCTCCCTCTCACCTGACTAGCAGGGCCCGCCAGTCAGCCACTCTGTACGCGCCCGAAGCGGTACGAGTGGAGGTGCCCCGCCGGGTTTACGCCTTCGACGTCAGCCCCCACCCCCAGTTCTGTTTATTTAAATTCAAAATTTAAATAATTCCAGAACACTTCAACAAGCCACAACTTTTTAACCTTAAGTCCAAATAAATTGAATCTTTTTGCATTGGGTTATGTGTGAAAATCTCTAGCAGCACACCAAAGATGGGATTTTTCCCTGCTACCTAGATTTTCTGGTAAATTTCAGAAGGGTTCTTGATGTTTTCTTTTTGTGTTTATAATTGTTTTCAGAAGGTGAAGCTTGTCTTGAGGATCACCTGGGAGAGTGTGACTCTCATCTGCACTAAGGCAAGCCACAGCAACATTTTTATGGTGTCATTGCAATATTCATGATTTATTTTTCAACTTGAATGGTTAAGTTAGTTCATGCATTTAAATCACCTAGTTAAATAATTATTTTCATTCTGTTGCAAGCTTATTCATGTGGGTATGTTGATTTACAGAAAGTTAAGAGTTAACTAAGTTAGGTTATGTTATTATAAGTGATGATAGGCAATGGAGAAATAATTTGCTTATAAAGAGGACTAGTTTGAAGAATATTTTCTTGAGTAAGAAAATGATTATGCTAAGTTTTTGCCATGATTAGTTGCTGCATAAACATGACCAAAAAAGTGCCATGAGGTTCTAAATTGTTTGATTAGTGCTTGATATAAGTTGACTCGATATGGTTCTGATGATTAGTGAAGCATGTTATACGAGTGCATTTGCATGGCATGGCATGACACCGGTCACTCTTATTTTAAGTTGAACCTGATAATAAATCAACTTGAACATATCGTTGATCGAATGATGGTGCCACTGAATCGAGTTTTTCCAACGCAACCACATTTGCCTTTATGGAAGGCCTTTATTCGGTCCGTTGTCATGCCTCTGGTTGGTACCTCCAACGAGGGAAGGTTATGGGCATGCGGTACCCTGGCCTGGTAAGCAGACATAACCTTGTGTGCCCGTTGATGTTGCTATGGTACCTTGTCCCCGTTTGGGACAGTTTTGCCACGATGTGGTCGTTTTGCCACGACGGTGGTCGTTGGTATCTGGGGTAGACACGGGGCCACCCATGACTTAGCCCAGTGGGGAGTTAGTCGGAGTGGCCGTGAGAGTGTCGTGGCAATGGAGGGGTTTTGTTGGAATGCAGTTGGTCCACCCGAATGGGAGTGCGAGGCCATGGGTTCCTTGGTGTGGGTACAGTGTGCTACCTCTACAGGGTGTATTAAATCTATCGATAGCCAAGTCCACGGTTACGGGCACGCTCGAAAGTAGGTCGCACCATGGGTCAACATTTTAAATAAATCTTGCACAATAATTTAATAACATGGCACTGTTGGAAAGAGGATGGTCGGAGAACCATGTTGATGTTGATGACCAAGTTGTTGGTCCGTTTGTGATCCGAGAAAGATCACAGTTTGGTTGCAAGGCAACCCGTTTGGTGACCAAGTTGTTGGTCCGTTTGTGATCCGAGAAAGATCACCGTTTGGTTGTCAGGCAACCCGTTTGATGACCAAGTTGTTGGTCCATTTGTGATCCGAGAAAGATCACCATTTGGTTACGGGCTAACCTGTTGGTAAGCAAGTCTGTGGGACTTGAGGCACGAGATTTGATCCACTGCATCCATAGCATGATTTTGCACTGATGATTAAATTGGTTAATATCATGGTATTGTTTGTCATTATGTTTATGCTTGTTGTGACTTTGCAAGTACATTCAATGTACTGACCTAGTGTGTCATGCCAGATTTCAGGAAAGATTAGTTGGAATGGAGTGCTGTTCAAGTCTAGATCATGTTCACATCGGTGTCCCTGTGCTATGGAGTCCCGCTTCGTCGTCGTTCCGCTGTCGTGTAGTCATCATGATCGAGGCCCCTTATGTTCATTAAATAATGTACATATTGTTCAGCCGCACCGTGTGTGCCGCTTGGTCTCCTAACTTGTTGTAATATGAACTATGTTCCGCTAGCATCAATAAAGCAGGTTTTATTCTGTACCAAGATGTTGTGTGTTGCCAGAAGACATGGTCTCTGGGCTGGTAATGCAAGGTAAACCTGTTGCTCTGAGCCGAGGTGCCACAACTAACTCTTTTACCTTTTTTTACCCCTTGCGCCATTTCAAAATTTATAACAACGATTTATCCATACGTTTGTTTTCTGTACTTTTCAAAGCAGTTCGCCGATGATTACCTCTCAAACCACCTGCATGGTCAAGAGGCGAGGAAGGTATTCATTCAACACCAACGGTACAATATTGAAGTCTTCCTGAAGAGGATGAAGGTTGGGCGGGAAATTATCCATAGCCACTACCCTAAAGTTGCAAGGACATTCAACATCACTGAAGGCTTAATATTTGCCTTCTGCTTCTGCAGTTTCCCGAATGAGATTCATCTGTCTATTTACTGTCTATGATGGTACTTTCCAAAGGTTTTCGATGTTGCATGTGAAACTTGGTGCTATTGTGTAATGGCATAACTGAGTGCTGAAGCTATCTAATGTAATTTGATTATGAAGTCCTGGTTGCGGTTATACGAATATGAAATATCTGGTGTGTTTTATAAGAAATATCAATTTGATTACTACATGGATTATCAATAAATAGGCTAATTACCCTGCTTATTGGGGTTTTCTATTGAAGACGATTACTCAGACAACACCGTGGGCGATGAACTCAAACAACCCACATGGTTTCTAGAAAGTAGGCGTGTTCGATCAACTAACAATCACACACGGCTTCCGGTAGAGAACTGCTTGCGTGGGACACCTTGCACAAACGTTTCCACACAAAAAACTATATGTGATATACATACGAACGGAAATGTTTGTCTGGGATTCACCGTATGGGATGTACATACGAACGGCAACGATTGGGTTTTGATGCCTAGCCAGATCGCACACAAGCTCATTTTGCCCCAGCCTATTTGCCAGGAGGGCCTATCCCCGACGGTTTCTGGGTCATGTGGTAAGGACCCCCCCCCCCCTATCGCCCACACTCACTTGGTGACGGTTCCAAACGCCATCGCGGAAAGGGGTTAAAACCCGTTTGTATAGTGGTCTCTACACTATTGAGTAGATTCACTCCAAATACAATATCAGGTCTTATGCAAGTTGCATGATACATAAGCGCTCCAATGACACTGAGGTATGGAACTTCAGGCCCCAACACCTCTTCTCCATCATCCCTTGGTCTGAACGGATCTTTCTCCACGTCTAGAGATCGAACCACCATGGGAGTTTTAGATAGTCCATATTGGATTTTTCCAATATTTTCTGGATATAGGCAGATTGGTGTACCATGATTCCCGAGGGAAGGTGCTCAAGTTGAATACCTAAGAAAAATTTGGTTTTACCCAAATCCTTCATCTCAAATTCCATCTTTAGATGATTGTGTGCTTCATCAATGTCTAGTGTGTTGCCAATGATGTTGCGATCATCAACGTACACAGAAATGATGCAAAATCTTGTAGACGACTTTTTGATGAAGACACATGGGCAATCAACACTATTGGAGTAACCTTTCTGCAGAAGGAATTCACTGAGTCGGTTGTACCACAACCGTCCCGACTGCCTTAAGCCATATAATGACTTATTTAGCTTTACATAATACATGTTGCGTTTCGCACTTTTATTCGGGATAAAGATTCTGTTAGGAACCCTCATATATTTGTCCGAGTCTAGTGACCCATAAAGATATGCGTTCACGACGTCCATCAACTGCATAGATAGACGATTTTGCACTTCCAAGGATATAAGATATCAGAAAGTGGTTGCACTCATTACTGGAGAATATGTTTCAGTGAAATCAATACCGGATTTCTGCGTGAAACCTTGTGCTACGAGCCTTGCTTTATATCTCACCACCTCATTGTTCTCATTCCATTTCCGGAGAAAAAAAACCATTTGAATCCCACGAGGAAAACACTGGGAGGTGTCGGTATTACTTCAGTTAATACCTTTCTTTTGTTAAGGAGGCAATTTTTGCTTGGATTGCATCCTTCCATTTAGGCCAGTTGGAGCGCTTTTGACACTCTACGATAGACCTTGGATCATGATCAATGAGAAGGGTATCTGCATTTGTTGACACCAGATTTTGGCACGGTCAATAACTTATTTAAGATGGCGTCAAATGGAGAAGTGATCTTCATGAACGAGTTCCGTATTGTCGATATAAACATCTTTGAAGTTTGGGTCATCGCAGTCCGATTTCATCTCGAAGGCCGAAACTATGCTCAAAGTACTAAGATCTTATATTCAGAGTACAGTTTGGCTGATTAATCCCCCAAGACGACCTCAAATGAAAACATTATCTACATGGATTGTCTTCGTCTCGTCGAAACGATCGATTTTGATATAAAAATCGTTCCAATCCGAGTTCGTATGGAAAAGTTAGAGCCATCGGAATACAGCCCTGTCAGGAGACAAAAAACTGGCGCGCCCCACTAGACACCCTGTCTGATGGGTAGCGCGAGGATAGTCTGTTTTGCACGACCGATTTGACCCTCAAGATGACTTCTGATCAAAAAACGTTCAGCATAAAAGTTGTTCGTCTCGTCGAAATGGTCAAGATTGCTTTTGGGCTCGTTTCCATCCGAGATCGTTTACCACCACAAAAAAGACCCACAAGATGCAGCCAGTTTAAACCGAACAGTTTTGGAAAGTTCGGACAAAACCAATCCGAATTTGACTAGGGTTTTGGACGTGAATCCAAGCATTTTCCTTGCACGGGAAGTCCAGCCTCCTCTTATATACCTAAGGGGTGACGGCCGATTGAACAACACACAATCGATCAATCAATCTACCACTTTTTATCTTTTATCTTTTCTCCTTAACCCTAGTTCTTCTTCTTCCTCGTTCTTCGTTCGTCCTTCTTCATTGCAGGGCGGCGAACCTTGAGGCCCTAGGGGCGATCAGGTCGACCTAGGGCAGCCCATAGCCGCCGCGCGCCCAGACGGGGTCCCTCCCGGGCGTGTGGGGTTTCGGGTCCCAAAAGCGTCGGCTTGCTGTCTTGCGTATCGTGCTGGAAGTCGGCCTCCCGCGGTGTGAGTTGCGGAGCATCTCCCTCGGTGCTGCAGGTACACATCAACGTGTTCGTGTGACGCTTTCCAGCATCAACACACTTTTTGGCGACTCCGCTGGGGACGAAGCTTTGAACGGTCTCCGGCCTATTCTTGCTACGGAAGGATCGTCATCTAGGGTTTGCAATCTACAAAGGTAATATGAATACCCAATTCCCTACTGTAGATACAAATAATTCATATGGTGTTACTAGATTGCTCAAAGAGTATACTCTATCGGCCAGCCCTAGTTTTTTCAGTAATGCATCTAATTACGTGCAAGGGCCGATTCAAAGTAATTTGCATGCTTTAAGTTCTTATGATACTAGTAACCTACACCATATGTATCCCAACTCTCATGCATCGGCAACCCCACAAATTGTTCTGCCGATGAACAACATGGTGAGTTCAGTTAATAAATTTGAAACACCTCATGTTAGAATCTCAAATGCCATGCAAGAAAGTGTTTCACCCTTTTATTCATCGGCAAGTAATGTGCAATATCCTAATCCAACCATGCCGATGAACGAGAGAATTGGCCATGCTGCTACTAGTTATTCGGCCAGTTACTCTCAAACATCATATGCTACACCTCATGCTAGTAATTCTTCGGCACCATACACAACTGTAGATGCTCATAATTCGGCTTCACACCTTCCTGGTTATAGCCGAATAAATGTAAATTTTACAGGAGCGGTTGTGCCCAATATTGTAGAAGATGAGGTAGTTGTGGCTGCATTGAAGAGTTTAGCCCAAAATAAGAGAATTAGTGCTCTTTGCCTTGAACAACATGAAAAGGGGCTATTTCCTGATTATGCCACAATAAAAGCTAGAGTTTTGCAAGAAGATGAATCTTTGCCAATTGATAAAATTGGCGAGCAAAAGGATGGTCTTACAACAATGCATATGCCTTCACCTAGTACTACATCATATTATACACCCCCTACACAATTGCAAAATTTCGGCAACACCCGTGTGTCATTGCCGAAAGAATCTGAAAGCATTGGGGGGCAATCATATCCGGAGTGGGCTGAAATTGAGAAAAAGATTAAAGCTAATTTTGCCGCTCGCCGTCAGAAACAAATAGAAAAAGAATTGGCTCAGATAAAAGAAGCATTGCCAATTGGTAGTATCAATGAAAAGAAGGATGATTCGGAACATGAAAGTGCTTCGGTTGAAAAAGCCGAATCAAGTAGTATATATTCTGAATCCATCAATTCCAACGAGGCAAGCATTATCGAGAAAGGGCATGGCAAGCATAGGAAAACAATGGTGCTTGATTTTTCTGAAGTTAATGGAACCTACTTCCTGCCCTATGAGTTCCGTGCCGTAGAAATTGACAAGCTTCAAGGACAAGAACAAGTAGCCGAACAAAGTTCGGCCGACAAAAATCTTCAAAGCAATGATGCACGGATTCAAGAAAAATATGATGACAAGGTATTGGGGAGCCATCCAAAGACGGAGCAAGATGTTCTTCAAATGGCACCACCATCATGCTCTCCCAACATATTTGAAGAGGTATGCATAGCGAGTAATTTACCTGTTTTCAGATTTGGTCGGAACTTCATTATTGATGCATCTAAAAGAAATATTCTCATAAGTAATTTTGAAAGACCAATGAAGAAGGGTAATTTACTTGCTAGCAATAAAATTGTTATGGAACATATCGGTCAAACCATTGCGCCATTTATAAAGACCGATAATGACTTGTTGTTACAACCAAAGCTTTCCCTATTGCTTTATATAAACTTCATATCTAGTTGGGTAGCCTTGCTTATTTCATACTTGGCTTGCACTTGGTCTCAACTGAGACATGTATGTTCTTAATATCTTCGTTTCAGAAATTTAAAGCCAAGGTTAAATTCTATTGAGAAAACCGATGCTAATACAATATCTTATCCAAAGACATCGGAGATAGAGTGGAAAACACAATGCATAGCCGAATGGGGAGATTCCAAATCTGAACCATTCGTTTGCTTATCTCCAAAGCCGTTCAAACAGCAAGATCGGCTAGAAAACAAGAAGTATACCTTCAATTCAAGCATGTGTGATCAAATATTTGATTTTTTGCTGAAAAATAATTACATTACAATTCTCGATCACCATGTTAAGCCATCAATCCAAGGACGAATGTATTGTAAGTTGCATGATTCGTCCAAACATTATTTTGAGGATTGCAACATGTTTCGTCAAATAGTTAAATCGGCCATTGAAAAAGGACGATTGAAGTTTGTTGAAACACCAAGAGATGACCAGTCTATTCCGATTGGTCCCGGTGGCAAAAGGTTTTTGCATCGGCTGCTTCAAGCCGATCCATTTAAAGAGAATGTAAAAACTGCAGGTGATGGGATCAAGGTTTCAAGTAAAGAAGTTGTTGAAGAGCATAATGAACATAATCTTGAGGGCGAGAATTCCATCGAAGCGACAATGGAGACGCCAAGGACTGGGGGGGGCAGCAAGCAAATCCAATGATCGATGAAAGCAAACCAAAAGAAAACAAAGGCCGAAATAAGCGCAAGTCTAAGAGATCAAAAATCACCTTTGCTGAACTATTGGATAAATATCAAAAGATGAGTGAAGAGAAGAATGCTTATCGGCCAAATCATGCAAAGAAACCAAGATCACCCCCAAGGCGCAAATATGAGGATTGGTATTGGCAAAGTGATAATTTTAATGCAACATATTCATATCCTTATTTTGGGGCGCCAATGCCAATGCCGTGGATGCCTCCCTATGCTCATATAGATACATATTCATCATGGGACAGGTATGGTACAAGGGCACATTCTCCATCTTATTCTAGACCATCTCACCAATACTATGCAGCTCCAAGAAGATCAGCATTTGAACAATCACGTGTCAAAGACCGTTTCAATCATAAGGAATCGGTCCAGAGCTCAAGGAAGAAGAAAGAGATGCTAAAGCAAGTTTACCGCGTGAAAAGAGATGGTCGTAAGTGTGCTACTTCAGATTTGATCTCAAAAAACAAAGAGCCAATTAAAGTGTTGACATTGGCTACAAAAGGCAAAGAAGTGAAGCAATCAATTGATAAAAATCAGAGTGCCAAATCTGAAGAAAATAAGTTGAGCGTGCACAAGACCCAGAAAGAGTTGCCATTGGTTGAAACAAAATCACAGTCGAGGTGTTCACTCGGCTTATCGTATTGGCAAAAGAAGGAATTACAAAATCTTAGTGCACAAGAGCTTAGAAATAGGAACATGGCATGGGTTCCCAAGAGGATCAATCAAAACAAAAACGATGTGCATGCTTCAATTGCAACAAGTACAATAAAAATGAAGAAGGAGAATGATGGAAGCAACAAACAATTAAGCCGAAGGTGTGCATCACAACATCAAAATCTTCGGTTAGCACATCATCCATTTTCTTCAACAATGCCATTGATGCCTTTGCCATGGAATTCATCCACAGGTATGATCAGTTACCCTCCATGGACTTATTTTGATCCATGGATGCAACATAATTTTCTATATGATGACAGAGTATTACCAAATCACTATACATTTGGTTAGTTACATTTTTGTTGCTAAGACAAAGGGGCCAAAATATTTTATTGATATTTTATTTGTTTATTTCGGCTATACATGTTTTAATGGATGAATTCTACATGAACCTCATGGTAATGGCCGATACTTAACTATCGTCCTAAGAAACTATCTGATCATGGCCGGTGTGGAATTCTAACACCGTCCTTAGTTCAATTGGAACCGAGACAAGGTACATGTTAAGTGATATTAGCTTTGTCTCTCTAGTACTATGGAGATTATATTTTGATGGTTCAATTTGTAGCAATGACCAAAGTGTTGGTGTTGTTTATTTATCTCCATATGGAGCTAGTTTGTGAAGCCTCATGCCGCTTAAGATATTTTTGCACAATGATCAAAGCCGAATATGCATTGTTATTCAGATTGGAGTTTTGCCTTGCTATAGGTGCTATACATATTGAGGCTTCCGGTGATTCGTTATTAGTGGTGCAACAAATATCCAAGGGTTATCAATGTTTTGACGGATCACTTATAGTTTATCTTTTGGTATGTCTAGATGCAAGATTTACCTTGGGTTGCTTTGAAATTGTTCATATATCTAGGCATGACAATTCGAAAGAGTTGGCACAGCAAGCGTCTGGCTACTATGTTAACCATGGTGTATTGCATTTCTATCAATAGCCGATGCTAGGTCTTGTCAACATAGGTAAGGATGAATCGAAGCCCACCGCTTCGGCCACTAATGAAACTTTTATGCAGGCGAAGTAAGGATTGGAGGAAGTTCATTCTTGATTATCTGCAAAATCCTAGCAAAAGGGTGAACAATATGGTTCGGAGGATGGTTTTGATCTATGGAACCTTATCATCGGATTGTTATGGAAGCTGAGAAGTTTTCACCCAAGTTTGCATCAAGAGGTTCAAACAAGCAATGGCCGATATATACTTGTCATCCTAAGAACATGCAAAATGGCCGATGGAGTGTTGACATCATCCTTAGAACAAGCTATGCGGAAGTTATTTTTCGGCACACAAACTTTGCCGAAAAACAGGGGGCCATGTGTTGACACCAGATTTTGGCACGGTCAATAACTTATTTAAGATGGCGTCAAATGGAGAAGTGATCTTCATGAAAGAGTTCCGTATTGTCGATATGAACATCTTTGAAGTTTGGGTCATCGCAGTCCGATTTCATCTCGAAGGCCAAAACTATGCTCAAAGTACTAAGATCTTATATTCAGAGTACAGTTTGGCTTATTAAGCCCCCAAGACGACCTCAAATGGAAACACTATCTACATGGATTGTCTTCGTCTCGTCGAATCGATCGATTTTTATATAAAAATCGTTCCAATCCAAGTTCGTATGCAAAAGTTAGAGCCATCGGAATACAGCCCTGTCAGGAGGCAAAAAACTGGCGCGCCCCACCAGACACCCTGTCTGATGGGTAGCGCGAGGATAGCCTGTTTTGCGCGACCGATTTGACCCTCAGGATGACTTCTGATCAAAAAACGTTCAACATAAAAGTTGTTCGTCTCATCGAAACGTTCAAGATTTATCTTGGGCTCGTTTCCATCCGAGATCGTTTACCACCACAAAAAAGACCCGCAAAATGCAGCCAGTTTAAACCGAACAGTTTTGGAAAGTTCAGACAAAACCAATCCGAATTTGACTAGGGTTTTGGACGTGAATCCAAGCCTTTTCCTTGCACGGAAAGTCCAGCCGCCTCTTATATACCTAAGGGGTGACGGCCGATTGAACAACACACAATCGATCAATCAATCTACCACTTTTTATCTTTTATCTTTTCTCCTTAACCCTAGTTCTTCTTCTTCCTCGTTCTTCGTTCGTTCTTCTTCATTGCAGGGCGGCGAACCTCGAGGCCCTAGGGGCGATCAGGTCGACCTAGGGCAGCCCATAGCCGCTGCGCGCCCAGACGGGGTCCCTCCCGGGCGTGTGGGGTTTCGGGTCCCAAAAGCGCCGGCTTGCTGTCTTGCGTATCGCGCTGGAAGTCGGCCTCCCGCGGTATGAGTTGCGGAGCATCTCCCTCGGTGCCGCGGGTACACATCGACGTGTTCGTGTGACGCGTTCCAGCGTCAACAGCAATCTTTCCAGCAAAATATATGTCGCCAGTCGTAGTCTTACGGGTAAATGATTCTCCGGAATCAACATAGTTGATGGAAATTCCCTGCACCCTTAGCGACTCTTCGTGATTTCCCAATATTTTTGAGTCTGGATGTTCCGATGTCCCAGCCAGTTTGTGCACACTAGAGCTGTGTTGTGGAGGTTTCCCTTCCACTTGGTGTATATTACACATCAGGTGTTTGTCAACGTTGAGTTGACTTGCATTTACTGACTCCGAGGTTTTACTCCTCGATTTCCTTTGCTGCTTGCTAGAAGCATTCTCTGGGTCAGAGGCCGTACTACTCCCCCTCTTTTTAGGAATAAGTAGTTGAGTGGTTTTTATTGGTACCTCCACTCTTTCTGGCGTGTTTCTGGCTGGGTTTAAGGATTTTGTAATACCTTTCAGATCAGTAAATGAATCTGGCAGATTATTTGCAAGATGTGGCAAATTAATGATCTTCCGAACTCGAAGTTCGGTCTCTTGGGTACGTGGATCAGAGGATGAAATGGCATGAGCATTCCAATCAATTTCCGGGCATTCTTTTTGGTACTTGAAATCTCCCCCTAATGCCAGAAAATGTTCCTCATTAAATATGCAATCAACGTGACGGGCTATGAACAGATCCCCAATTAGGGGTTCTAAGTACTTGATAATCGATGGCGATTTGTACCCCACATAGATCCCCAACTTCCTATGTGGTCCCATAGATGTCCGCTATGGTATTGAGATCAGTATGTATGCAACACATCCGAACTTACGCAGATGGGAAATGCTAGGAGGATTTTCCATGTACCAATTCCAGAAGGGAGGAACTGTGATATGCAGTTGGCCTCAATTGTATCAAGTCAACAGCATGTAAAACAGCATGACACCAACAAGAGGTTGGCATGTTGCAATTCGTCAACAAAGGTCTTGCAATGAGTTTGATCCTCTTAATAAATGATTTGGCTAAACCATTTTGTGTATGGGCATATGGAACAGAGTGCTGAACTTCAATCTCCAAAGCCATGCAATAATCATTGAAAGCACGTGAGGAGAATTCTGCAACATTGTCCATTCGAATTGATTTAATTCAACTTTAAGGATAATGGGATTGCAACTTAATGACTTGCCTCATTATCTTGGCAAATGCATGGTTCCGTGTGGATAGAAGACACATGTGTGACCATCGTGTAGATGCATCAATCAAGAACATGAAATACCTGAAAGGACCATATAATGGTTGAATGGGACCACAAATATCTCCTTGAATAAATTCAAGGAACTAAAGTGGTTCATCTTGTATTTTGAGGTGCGAGGGCCTCAAAATTAGCTTTCCTATGGCACAAGATGTGCACACAAAATCTGAAGATTGAGGAAATTTTAACTCAAGCAAATTATGACCAATGGAATTGCTAGTAATTTTTCTCATCATCCCCATTCTGGGATGTCCTAGGCGAACATGCCAGGTTTGGAATGCGTTAGCATTCTGAAAAATTACTTTGTATGCAACATCTTCTACGGGTTTGATGTACTTATAGTACAAACCAGATGATAGAGAAGAAATTTTCTCATGTACCTTTTTGCCATATCTGTGATCTTTGGTAAAGAGTAGATATCCTCTTTGTTGTCTTCATGAGTTTCAATGTGAAGACCATTTCTCGATAGCTGATCAGGGTACGTGAAGAATTGGGATACAATAAAGCATCCTCAATTGTCACTTGTGTACCACTTGGGAGGGTGAATATGGCACATCCAGTACCAACAATCATTGTATCGCGTCCAACGGTAGTTAGAATATCTCCATTCATCTTTTTCGGAGTTTGGAAATATTTCATCTCCCTCAGTATGGAGTTTGTGGTACCATTGTCCACAAGGCATAATTCCTCTTCCATCGGATTGTTCTCATAGAAAACTATATAAAACAAAGAATTTGCAATAAGAAAACCTCATGCCAATACATAGAATACAATCTTATTATATCAAATGTGATGATACAATACAATATAAAGACAACAACAAACTTATGTTCTTATTACAATCATCACAAATGGACATAATTAAGTAGATCACTAAGGAGATTGAGGGACTAGTCAAAGTTGCCAAACATGTTTGCGATGTACTCAATTAACATGTTCTCTGTTTTAGCAGGATCCTCAGGCGGATAAGGAATTATGGAGTTGCTCGGTCCAGGAGGAACATCGTGCGAACTACCGCTTCCTTTTGTGCTATGCGGATGAAGGTTGAAGTTGGCTTCAAACCTTTTCCCTTGAGGTGCTTTGCGTCCGTGAGATTGCTGGTACAGCATAACCAGATGCTTGGGCACTGTGCACTTTTCAGTCGAATATGTGTAGCATCCACACTTGTTGCAAAGCTTAGATTTATCAAACCTGGGCTTTCAAGTACCTTTTCCCTGGCTTGGGTTTCTGGATCTCCTGTTCCCATTGCGCTTTCGCTTATGCTCAAAATTGGATTGTTTACCCTGAAAGGTACCATTAAACTTTTGTCTATTCGCAACATTCAGATGAACTTCAGGTAAAGGTTGTGCCCCAACTCGGCCTGAGAGCCATCCTTAGCGAGTAGCTCATCATGCTTTTCATCCTGAAGTAACATGTGAATGAGCTCAGAACAGGCAGTGTAGTTACGAGCACGATATTGCTGTTGGAGGATCCTATCTGAAGGGAGCATAGTAGACAAAGTTTTCTCTATCTTCTCCCCCTCAGTAGGTTCCTTCTCGCAAAAGCGCAGTTCGGAACATATCTTATGAACAACATGATTGTACTCACCGATGGATTTGAAATCCTGAAGACGGAGATGAGTGCAATCATGAAGTGCTTCTGGCAGGACTACTGCCTTCTGCTATTCCCCCTCGTTTTGAGGGCCAGAAACAGAGTACTAGGAGATTCCTCCTGTAAATACTTAGACTTGAGATCTAGATGAATATGGTGCCTTATGATGAATAAAGCAGCATAGTTCTGTTGTTCTATCAGTGGCGTGGCTCCAGCCGGGAGAGGAGTCTCGGGGGGCTGGATTGCACGTGCTATCCCATGGGATGCAAGACTGATCTTGATGTCCATAGCGCATGTAGGGTAGTTGTGGCCATTGAGGGCAAGCTTCTCAGACTCTTTGGCAGTCATCTTTGCCTACATGGGAAACCAGAGATAATTAAATTACATGTGGTAAATTAAAACCCATCATGGTTCTGTAATAAGAATGCAAAAAATTGATGCTCAAGTGAAAAACTTGAAAAAATCTCAACCTCAATTGTGTGAACATAACACATTGAAGATCACTTAGATCTCACAGTAATAGGCTACATCGCCATTACCATGTGTATGCTACAATTCAGATATAAGGAATACACGTTGGAGGTAATCGCTTGTCAAGAATGATAAAGCGTAGACCTCACAGTAAGAGGGGATAATCTGCAAATAAGCAGTAGATCCCAACTCATTACCTTGTGATTCCAAATATAATGAGGGAGAAATATTCAAAAATTTGCATGTTTGATATGCGAGAGAAAATGATCTCCATCGCAAAAACACGTTCAAGAGAACTTGATATGTGGTAAACACATGGAACATGTCATTCTTCCCAGATGAAATCCGGTACTTTATTTATATTATCAATTCATTACATAATATAAACACACTAATAATTACACAAGTCCTAACCTAGATGTAATCTAGAACTAGACTAGAATGTAAGTAGCAGCCAAACTAGGTACTACTAAACAGAGTCTAAAATTGCGCGAATACAATAATTAGTACTAGTGTTAATAAAACAGAAAAGAAAGGAAAGAAAAAAATCACAGCCACAGAGGAGGCAGCTGGAGAACCCGGAGCTGCCTGGGCCTGGGCCCGCACGGTCTTTGGTCGGCCCACCAGCCACTGCATCACATAAGATAGGGGAGAGGGCGGTTACAGATAGGGGTCAAATACCCGATGCCTACACCACCACTCAATCCCCTTCCCTACTCGACTACACCGGCGACTGGAGTGGCCGCCGCATCCCCTCGCGGTGCCGATGGTCACCGATGCAGCACCGACGAGCTCTCCTCGTCCGAAGAAGACACGATGATGACGGGGTCCGGGCGAGCACCCTCTGGCGCGGCGCTGGCGAGGCCGAGGCTCGCCGGAGCCCATGAACCAGGGCGACGGCTGGGGCGGCGGTGACACACCCAAAGAGACGCTCGAAGTGTCCTGTCGCGTGGCTGCTCGAGCCCGCTACCATCTCCTGCTGAAGTGGGGTGTTGGCGTTGGTGCCCTCCATGCCGGGTCCAAGACGGACAACGTCGGAGGCGCCAATTGGCATGGAGGCAGAGGCGAGCGCCTCCTCCTCATTCACCATGGAGCACAACAACACCCAGGCATAGCCATCCGGGCGGCGGCTCGGGCCAGCCGCCACGACATCCAGCGTCGGTGTCGACGGTGGGAGCCACCCTACCGGCGGAGGAGGGGGTGGAGGCGGAGAGCCGGGGGGTGCGGCTGCAGCACCGTGCACCATGGGGGAGCTCGGACCGGCCACAAGCCATGGGTCAAGCCCCCTGTTCACCGGTGGCACACGTGCATTAGCGTCGAGGTTGTGTCGTTGGGCATGGCAAGCACCAGGAGTGGCGCATCCGGCGACGCCGTGACCGCGTCCAGCGGTGCGATGACCACCACGGGCGCCACGTCAAGGGGCGCGGTGACCACCACGGGCAAAGCGATGGACGGCCTGCTTCCTCCGATGAAAACACCGGAGTCCTCCAACACCATGGTGGCGATGATGGTAGCGACGGCCATCCTCGCGAATCTGGCGGAGAAAGAAGGAAACAAGGCCAGGCATCTCACCGGCAAGTCTCGATCTCTTCCTCTTCTCTGTGTTTTTTGCTCTCTGGTAGAGTCCTACGGGCTGATAAAGTGTTCGAGATCAAAATGAAATCGTTGTCATCTGTTGATGGTTACAGGCCCCTCTTATACGTCCCGGAGAGACACGGCGATCCATCGCGAGGGGACGTCGGTTCTAGGGAATCGAAGGGAGGCGTTCGTTGCGGGAGCAACCGCACAACAGTTGGACAAGGGGAGATTTCCCCCCTAATTACAATAATTAGTTTGAACAGTTTTGGGGTAATCTTGATGGCAGCTAGGCGTCTCGGCCTGACACCACCTTGTGCATTGAAGCGATCTGAAAAAACAACAGATGTTAAACTTTAAAACAACACTTATTTATTTTTCGAGGAACAAAACGTATTGCCATGTTGTGGTCACCAATGCTATGGATGTTAAACTTTAGAAGCACATTGCAATGATCTCTCAAAAGAAAGGAAAAAATCAACCCTCGCCCAATAAATCCCTACACCGGCCACCAACAGAGAATGACAATCAACAGAGTACAACCAAATAGAACCACACAGAAAACAGAGAGCGGAAGAGGCACGAATCAGGCCGGACGGACTGCAGAGCAGCTGCCGAAGGCCGTACAAAGAAATGTCAATGACAGGAATGGCAGGGGCGGAGATCCTCCAACCCAACCACAAGCCCAGACATCCAAAACAATAAGTTACGCACCATGGGCACTCCCTCACGTACTCTATGTCGGTAGGGTGTTGCTTGTGCGCGTCGTCCAATGAGAGCGTTGCATTGTGTCCAGGACTCAAGGTCAGCATGGGTGGTTGGCCAATGAAGGCGTCGGATGGGCAGTTCAAAGGACGAGGCGATTGACGATTGGAAGGGCAAAAGCCACAGGGGCGAGCAGATCCTTTTCAAAAGCAAAGCGATCCGTTTGGCCTCTTTCTCTCGAGTTGTCGATTGGCGATGTTGCCTGTCTGTCTCTGCACGTGGGTCGCCCTGTTGCTGGGCCTGATGTTTTTTTAGAGTACGCCAAAGGCATACCTTATTTTTATAGAAGAGAAGAGAACGAACAATGTACAAGAGTGATAAAGATGGAAGCTCTTCCATCAAGGACGCACACCTTACCACACCCTGCAAATTAGCCTATGCCTACACTCTCACAAAATGTGCCGTAGCCTCCTCCTCCAAGCCTGCCAACCTCCACTCTTTGAGCTCCGCAATGATGGCAAGGGCCAATTCTGGCACTGTCTTCTGCTGATGAGTCCGATGGAACACTCTAACATTACGTTGCTTCCATAAATCCCAAGAGGCCGCAATGATCACCGTGTCGAAACCACGCTTGGAGTCCTTCCTGAATTGAGCTCTCCTAGCCAGCCACCACTCCAGCAAACAGTCCTCCAGCTCCGGGATATTGCCCTGCAAGCTCAATGCCTCGAAGATGTAGTGCCACACTTCCCTACCGTAGACGCACCGAACAAGAATGTGTTCCGTGTTATCCTCCTCTTGAAGGCACGTGTAGCAGGCAGAAGGTGAATCCTGAAGGCCATGCCTCGCCCTTCTGTCAGACGTCCAAATCCAGTGTTGTACTGCCAGCCACACAAAAAATTGCACTTGAGGAGGGCCCAACTCTTCCATATGCATGAGGCGTAACGGACCCTCACAGCAACCGAACTGAGCCTATAATATGTTGACTTGGCAGTGTATCTGCCAGATGAGTCCGCCGGCCAGGAAAAGGAGTCTTCGCTAGAAGGGTCGCGATTGACCGTATTGATCGCAAGGTTGAGGTGTAAAAGTTGCATGTGGCCACCAAAGTTAACTTGACCGGCAATGTCAAGCAACCATCTCGCATTCTCTAACCCTTCCTCAACTGTGCGGCGGCTAATCATTCGTGTGTCCACCAAAGAATGGATGTATGGTGCAATGTCTTTAACCGCGAAGCCATGGATCCACCTATCTCTTCAGAACAAAACTTTATTGCCCACCCCAACCGAAATATGCACCATACTGTCAAAGACCGCACGAGCCTCCTTGTCGACAACCATGGGTAGCCCTTGCCACGGCCTCTCGGGATCCGTCCGCCTCAGCCACTCCCACCTCACTCTCAAAGCCAAGCCTTGCAGTTGAAGGTTGCGCACACCCAGACCACCAAGCCAAGTAGGTTTACAAACCAAATTCCAAGCCACCAAGCACTAACCGCCATTCACTTTGTATTTGCCGGCCCAAAAGAAAGAGAGCATCCATTGATCTATCTCTTCAAACACCCAAGAAGGGGCCTCTGTGACCATAAAATGATGGATGGGCTTGGCCGCGATCACGGACTTTACCAATACGAGACGTCCTGGGCGGTGCAACAACCCCCTTTGCCAGGCTGGGGCAAACTTTTTGGCTTGATCGATCATGGGTTGCCACTCCGCCCTCACACATTTCTAATAGCCAATTGAAGGCCAAGGTATTTGTATGAAACCTGCCCAGTCGGTAATGCAAAAGAGACTCGACCCGATCTCGATCGCTGTTGTTTCTATGAATCATGATCGCCAGCGACTTCTGATAGTTGACCCACAAGCCAGAGGCAGCACCGAATGCGTGCGACATGGATCTGACGCACGTTAGATCCAGCACCCGGGGCTTAACGAACAAGGCCACATCATCTGCATAAATCGACACCGATTGATGAGCAGGGATGCCAGTGAAACTGCTAGTGACTCCAATGCTCTCGGCCTTGATCATGATTCTCGACAGCACGTCCATGGCTGTGACGCCCCCGATTCAATCATACACTAATCATACACGCAAACATGTACGATCAAGATCAGAGACTCACGAGAAGATATCACAACACAACTCTACAAAGAAAATAAGTCATACAAGCATCATAATACAAGCCAGGGGCCTCGAGGGCTCGAATACAAGTGCTTGATCATAGACGAGTCAGCGGAAGCAACAATATCTGAGTACAGACATAAGTTAAACAAGTTTGCCTTAAGAAGGCTAGCACAAACTGGGATACAAATCGAAAGAGGCGCAGGCCTCCTGCCTGGGATCCTCCTAAACTACTCCTGATCGTTGTCAGCGGCCTACACGTAGAAGTAGGCACCCGCGGTGCAGTAGGAATCATCGTCGACGATGGCGTCTGGCTCCTGGGCTCCAGCATCAGGTTGCGACAACCAGGTAGAAAGGAAAGGGGGGAAAAGGGGGAGAAAAGCAACCGTGAGTACTCATCCAAAGTACTCGCAAGCAAGGATCTACACTAATATGCAAGGGTATATGTGTAAAGAGGCAATATCGATGGACTGAAGTACAGAATGCCAGAATAAGAGGGGGATAGCTAGTCCTATCGGAGACTACGCTTCTGGCAGCCTCCGTCTTGCAGCATGTAGAAGAGAGTAGATTGAAGTTATCCAAGTAGCATCGCATAGCATAATCCTGCCCAGCGATCCTCCCATCGTCACCCTGTGGAAAAGCGATCACCGGGTTGCCTGTGGAACTTGTCTCGGTTCTAGTTGTCATAAGGTCAAGGTACAACTCCAGGTCGTCCTTTTACCGAGGGACACGGCTATTCGAATAGATAAACTTCCCTGTAGAGGTGCACCACATAACCCAACACGCTCGATCCCATTTGGTCGGACACAATTTCCTGGATCATGCCCGGCCTCGGAAGATCAACACGTCGCAGCACCACCTAGGCACAACAGAGAGGACAGCATGCTGGTCTAAATCCTATGCGCGCAAGGGTCTGGGCCCATCGCCCATTGCACACCTGCACGTTGCGATGGCAGCCGGAAGCAGACCTAATAACCTCCATTACAAAGGAAGTTGCGTTACGCAGTCCAACCCGGCACGCGCCGCTCTGTCACTGACGTCAAGAAGGCTTCGGCTGATACAACGACGTCGAGTGCCCATATCTTTGCCGCGTAGTTGGTTAGTGCGTATAGGCCGGTGGCCAGACTCAGATCAAATACCAAGATCTCGTTAACCGTGTTATTATGAAGTAACCACGAACGCCGACCAGGGCCAGGCCCACCTCTCGCCTAGGTGGTCTCAACCTGCCTTGTCGCTCCGCCACATAGTAACAGTCGGGGGCCATCAGGAATCCAGGCCCACCTCTACCGGGATGGAGCCACCTATCCTTTTAGCCCCCACATCGGAATCACTTGCGGGTACTCAATGAGCTGACCTGACTTTAGTCACCATCTGTATAGTATATGTATGTATAGTATATACCCGTGCTCACCTCCCGAGTGATCATGGCCCGATAGTATAGCAAGGCAGACTGACAAGAATGTAGGGCCAATGATGATAAACTAGCATCCTATACTAAGCATTTAGGATTGCGAGTAAGGTATCAACGACTGTAGCAACAATGACAGGCTATGCAACAGAATAGCAGTAACCGAACAATAACATGCTACACTACTCTAATGCAAGCAGTAGAGAGAAGAATAGGTGATATCTGGTGATCAAGGGTGGGGCTTGCCTGGTTGCTCTGGCAAGAAGGAGGGGTCGTCAACTCCGTAGTCGAACTAGGCAGCAGCAGCGTCGGTCTCGCAGTCTACCGGAGAAAAGAGGGGGAAGAAATAGTAAATACAATGCAAACATAAGCATGACGATGCATGACATGACAATGCACGGTGTTAGGTGTGCCCTAACGCGGCAGTAGGTGATACCGGTGAAAGGGGGAAACATCCGGGAAAGTATTCTTGATGTTTCGCGTTTTTGGACAGATGAACTGGAGGGGGAAAATTGCGTGTTTGCTATGCTAGGGATGTGTGGCGGACGAACAGGCTGTGTATCCGAATTCATCTCGGTTTTCTGAGCAACTTTCATGTACAATGTATTTTTATCCGAGATACGGTTTATTTTATATGATTTTCTAAAGTTTTAACAATATTCTAGAATTTCTGGATTTATTATTACTTCGAAAATAAAATAGTAAAATTACTCTTGCCAGCTAGTGTAGTGCCAGCCACAGTCAATGACATGTGGGGGCCGGTCAAAGTCAACAGCATAGTCGGTGTTGACTGGGTCAAATAGTGAATAGTGCATGGGTCTCGCGTGTCATAGACTTAAGCATTTTTAACTTGTCTGATCATTTTAATTTACAGTAGGGTCCACCTATCATAGGGTCTAGACTAACTAATCAGTTAAACCAAAATAAACTAAACAGGAGGGTATTGTGGGCTAATAGGGGATTAGCCCCTTAATTGGGTTGGTCGGGGGCCGCTGGCAGAGGCACAATGGCGAGCCCCAGCGTGGCTGTGCGCAGGCGCACACGAAGGCTGGGCGCCATGAGTGGCCGGACCCGGTGATGCGCCAGTGGCCAGGGCCACGCGGCCGGCCGGGCGAGTGGGTGGCGCGGCCGACAGGAGCTGCTCCAAGCCGCGGCAAGCAGGGGGGCAAGAAGTAGCGGCGGCTGCTAGCGTAGCGAGCAGCAGCGGTTAGCAGCAGCGAAGGAGAGCAGTACGCGCCAAGAGCAGCAACAGCGGGAGGGAGAACACGTGCGTGGGCACGGCTGAAACTCCAGCGCGTCCATGGGTGAGCGAGACGGCGATGCTACGACGGTTTCAGTCGCGACAGCGACGACAGCTACGGAGCGGCAGTGAGGGTGCTCGAGCTCGAATCCGAGCTCGGGAATAAAAGGGGAAGTGGCAGAGCTCATATTGGAGCTCAAGGAGGACTCGGGGATGCCGGAGTTGCTCGAAGATGGGAGAATCAAAGACGAACAGAAGCGGTTGTCGACGGAGGGGATCGACGAATGCGGCATCATCTTGTTGATCCGGCTCTAGGCAGTCCACTTCGGGGTTGAGGACGATGGTTTGCGTCTTCTGGATACGAAGGCTTGGCCGAGGAATGGTCGAGGCCACGGCAACGGCAACGGCACGGCGACGACAATAGGCAGACAAGCTCGGGAGGGAGAGAGGGCGTGGGGGTGGCGATTGGGGCGTGCTAGGGTTCCTCCGCGAGGGAGAGGGGGCTGGGTGCGGCCTTATCCCCTCTGCGGACCGTCGGATGGGCGGCGCATAGGCGTCGTCGGCAGTGGCGCCGGTCGATGGGCGCCACACCCTGTCTCCGCTCCTGTAGCGAGGAGGGAGGTGACCCGGTTGGACTGGGCAAGGTCTGCTAGCTGGGCCGTCTAGCCTAGTTGGCCAGGGGTGTCCTTTCTTCTTTCTTTTGCTCTTTTGTATTTTCCTTTTCTTTTATTTATTTTCTTTATTCTAGATCATTTTAGTATTTTCTAAAACAAGTGTTTGCTTCACAATAATTACCTATGTAGTATTTGGCACTAACCGAACATTTTTGTTTTAATGTCTGGAAATTTTAATTATTTGACTTTGTTTTAAAATTGAATTTTGAATCGGTTTGAATCAATGCGAGATTAGTAATAGTAATCGAGGTGACGTGGCATCATTAACAGAGGTTCACTGTAGCTTAAGTATTTGGGCGTCACAATTCTCCTCCACTACAAGAAATCTCGTCCCGAGATTTAAGCGATGGAGTAAGGGGGGGGGGGGAGGTGCTGGTAGCGCAAAACCTAACAAATCTTCTTGGTCTTGGCTGCCCTTTCGAAGAGGTTGATCCCTTTCATTGATGTCTTCATTTCTGTGCTTCAAATCACCATGATCAAGTCGTCATCCTTTCTTCGGGATCTCCATCGTCCTACGAACGCGACCAAGGGGGAAAACTCCAGAAGAACGCATCTCCACAAAGCTGGGCATCTGTCGGTAAACTTAATGGGAAATACACAAGGTACCCCACGAGTTGTATTTTAGTGAATTCGCTGAGTGCAATATACGATGGTACCAAAGTTTCAAACGGGTAGGCAATCATTCGATGATCGGACAGAAGCTGGAATGGGGGCTTGAACAACGAGAATAAGATGGTGTTTGATTCCAGGTTGAATAATGGTATAGCATTTAGCTCGTGGATCACACAAGAAGCCAGGTGCAAAGGATACCTTAGAATCCGGGTTGTAAAGAAGAGTCAGCTTTCGATCCAATGGACCTGTGGGTTATGGGCCCACCATGTGAGTTAAAAGTAGGAAGGGCACTAACATCTTGCACAGCCGTCACAGGGAGGCATGTTAGTGGATAGCTTGTCAGCTATGTCAGCAACAATGTCGGTACCAAGGTCGGGGAATGGAGAGAACCATTTTCCCGCTCATTGAACGAGGCGAACCAATTAGGAAAGTTCTCACCCATCGGTGGTTATCGGAATGTCATCAACAATAGAAACAGGGTCTTACCGACAGAGTGATACAACAAGGTGCTTACCTAAGCAGGGAATTATCTCTGCTTAGTTAAGACAGATTACAGGAAAGGTTAAACAAAAGAATGGAAAGGAAAACATGATTATCAGATTAAACAGAACAATGGAAAGGAAAATTGTGATTACACACAATTATTAGGAGTATATCCTTCCCATGGACAAGCAGAACATGGCATACATGGTAGGAGAGCAAGTACCCAACCATTCAGATGAAGAGGCAAGGATTAATCAAGATGTTACCCATACAACGGTGTTTGGATAACTGACCAAGAAACATTTAGCATCGCGCCTCCAATGTTCTTGTTGATGATCGGGGTATCATAGTCATGCTTCGAGGTAGCAATGATATGGTGTTTCAATCAAGGGCCGGACTTTGGATACACAAATGATCCATCAGGAGCAACTTATAAAATAAGTCCTACAATTTCCTCCAGGAAGAATGGTTATCCTTGCAAAAGAAATTATAATGATAGGTCCTCCAGCCAGGGGTGCTAGGCATGACATCATATTACCGGGTCATCAAAGGACCAACATCATAGCTCCTGGAAAGTTGTCCCAACCATCATATCTGACCGAGATTCAGATCTGATTGGTGTCATGATACCTCAGACTCAGAATGTCCGAGAAGAAAAGGTGCAACACAAATCGACGAAATGACATTGCAAGATTCTCGAGAAATGAACTATGGGAGCGGGTTCCTGAAACAATAGTTCATCATTAAACCAAGGAGGGGATGAGGAGGTGGCTGATGGGCTCAACGACAATTCATTGAGAATTCCAAACGGATGGATTTCAACAATAATGTGAACAAGAAGATGACATTTGTCAATTCAAATGCTATAATGGTGTATGCTCGAGGAAAACATACACCATCAATCACTAGTTGAAAGGTGTGCCCGAAATATGACCTTAGGCAGCAAGATCAATGTTAGAGTGATGATTCAATAACCAGAGTCTAAGAACGAACTATCGACCGTTAACTTCAAAGCAATAGGGTTGCTAGAAGTAACGAACTCAAGCAACATCATTAGCATATTGGTATCCTGGTTAAAAAACAACACGGGGACCAAGGAAGAATGGTTATGGTGAGAAGTATCACTATACCGAGAATTTCTAAGAGGTGGAGCAATTCTCACGACCTTCTTGACATAAAAGATGGTAATACTCCAAGGTGAAGAAGAACATATGCTGGATAGCAAGGAACTCAAGATTCAATCCAAAACATGAACACGTTCGGTATTGAGGGAAGACAAGGATGTGGTCGATGAGAACACAAATCATCGAGGGCAAGGCTGATATTTCTCACCATGAATTCAATTGATATCATGGAAGAGCTCAGAATGCTGATGATGATCACGATACATTTGTCGAGACATTTCATGAAGATGTAATCGATCGGCAATAACATCAAGTCAGAGGAATTATGAAGCAAATGGTTATTGGAACCATGCGTACGACACAAACTCAAAATCAAGCTTGTTGTTCAAGGCGGAATGATATGACGAGGAAAATCGACGTAAGCTTAGCTCATCGTCGAAAGTGGTGCTCCGGGAATAAGGACCAGGTAGCACAGTTAAAATCACCACGACAAGGATATAGCCATATAGGCTAGGAATGGCGTGATCGGGTACAAACTCGTACTTAAAGAAGATTATCAAGTGTCGTTGAACCGTAGTGCAGACTCGGTTCAGTTATCGGTGCCTTTGAGTGTTTAATAACTCAGAGCCCATGAAAAATTGTAATCAGTGAGATTGTAGTACTTGATGAAGAACTCATAAGGAGTCATGCAGTTCCAAGATAATCTTGAGATAACAGGGGGGTAATACTCGACGACAGTCCAAAGTAGAGCTTGGACTAGGGTATTGCTCTAAAGAAGATAAGTGCTTAAACATGCACGAGAAATGGTATTTCAAGGAGATCATGGTCGGAACCATGATTGCAAAAGGCCAGATCCCAGATATAAGATGTACTTATACCACGGGAATAATTAATCTAAGAGAAGCTTCAATGATAAGATCTACATCGTGTCCATGGGCATGAACACAAAGTTCAAGGTCGACTCCCACTTCTTTAATGTATAACCTTTCAATCACTTCTCACTCTTATTAAAAATGAATTGATTGTGGAAACCTACCTGGTGAATTACCAGAGGAGTATGACCCATGAAAACTTTTGGGGTCACACAAATTAAGAAAGGTATATGTTCAACCCATCGGGGCATCTTAGAAACATATACCACAAGTTTCAATAGTAAATAACACAAGCTCGATAGTAGAGCATGGGTGACAAAATGAGAGGATGCAATTTACCGAAGGCATTATGTATCAGGGAAAGAACTTCTCGAGGTTTTGTATACGAAGGACACTGTCGGATGATATTTCAACAAAGGATCCGATGGTCCATAGCGAAGCTGATGTGAGTATTGGCACACAACCAGAGGAAGAAACAATGCGAAGGCATTGGATTATAGAAGCAACTGGATAATTCAAAGCTCAATGCAAAGGAATTATGATTTCAAATTCAAGGGATCAGAAACAAACGCTCTGATTAAGGATGGATAAGCTGAATAGACTTAGGGGTACAATCGACGGCAATTTAATTGGTTGAGAACCAACTCATGTTCAAACTGACAATGAGCCGGAAGGATGAATTCTAGGATTCGACGGAGGAATGCGAGCATCCTCAACATATTGAATCAATAGACTTAAAATGATAAAGTCAAGGGATGCCAATAGGATTACGAGACTTATGGGATTAACCATAAAAGCAAGCAAGAATTTCAAGAGCAATAGGCTGCTCAAGAATTTCAGAAGATCGAATGGTATTTCGAAGTCTTTTGCAAAACACTTGATCAGTGGGGTTGAGCAGATACTCGGTAAGTGCGAGGAATTATCTGTAGGGGGTATTCATGTGGCAAGAACTGCAAGGCAGTAGGCAGAAAGTATTCTCGGAACAATAGAGAGAATTTCGGGGTATCTTGTAATAACAAGATCAACGGGATTGAAAGGAAAAGTGCATGTAGTTATCCATAATAATATAACAGCGGCAGGGAATAGCAACAAGAGGTGAGCATAAAGTCTTGAGAGAACATCGAAGAGTATCTTATGAATCCTTCGGTGCACCAAGTAATCATCTGGAGTGAGGGGCTCTCCGGGAGGAAGTAATTACGAGAACCTAGAGTTAGCATTGGTAAAATCATTTAACCGGAATAGAAGAGAGATCAGAGTCCCGGAGTATAGGTGAGGAATAAAAGATCCTAATACCACCCAATGGCAACTTGGGGCCGTAAGCCGCACAGCCATGTTAGTAAAAGTTTTGTAAAGTCTAGACTCGACATCGGCCAAGGAGTGTGGAAGGGTGATTCCTACAGGCAGTCGGCTCTGATACCAACTTGTGACGCCCCCGATTCAATCGTACACTAATCATACACGCAAACATGTATGATCAAGATCAGGGACTCACGGGAAGATATCACAACACAACTCTACAAATAAAATAAGTCATACAAGCATCATAATACAAGCCAGGGCCTCGAGGGCTCGAATACAAGTGCTCGATCATAGACGAGTCAGCGGAAGCAACAATATCTGAGTACAGACATAAGTTAAACAAGTTTGCCTTAAGAAGGCTAGCACAAACTGGGATACAGATCGAAAGAGGCGCAGGCCTCCTGCCTGGGATCCTCCTAACTACTCCTGATCGTCGTCAGCGGCCTACACGTAGAAGTAGGCACCCCCGATGCAGTAGGAGTTGTCGTCGATGGTGGCGCCTGACTCCTAGGATCCAGCATCTGGTTGCGACAACCAGGTAGAAAGGAAAGGGGGGAAAAGGGGGAGAAAAGCAACCGTGAGTACTCATCCAAAGTACTCGCAAGCAAGGATCTACACTATATATGCAAGGGTATATGTGTAAAGAGGCAATATCGGTGGACTGAACTGCAGAATGCCAGAATAAGAGGGGGATAGCTAGTCCTATCGAAGACTACGCTTCTGGCAGCCTCCGTCTTGCAGCATGTAGAAGAGAGTAGATTGAAGTTCTCCAAGTAGCATCGCATAGCATAATCCTACCCGGCGATCCTCCGCTCGTCACCCTGTGGAAAAGCGATCACCGGGTTGTCTGTGGAACTTGTCTGGGTGTGTTTTATTAAGTATCCGGTTCTAGTTGTCATAAGGTCAAGGTACAACTCCGGGTCGTCCTTTTACCGAGGGACACGGCTATTCGAATAGATAAACTTCCCTGCAGGGGTGCACCACATAACCCAACACGCTCGATCCCATTTGGCCGGACACACTTTCCTGGGTCATGCCCGGCCTCGGAAGATCAACACGTCGCAGCCCCACCTAGGCACAACAGAGAGGTCAGCACGCCGGTCTAAATCCTATGCGCGCAGGGGTCTCGGCCCATCGCCCATTGCACACCTGCACGTTGCGAGGGCGGCCGGAAGCAGACCTAGCAACCTCCATTACAAAGGAAGTTGCGTTACGCAGTCCAACCCAACGCGCGCCGCTCTGTCGCTGACGTCAAGAAGGCTTCGGCTGATACGACGACGTCGAGTGCCCATATCTTTCCCGCGTAGTTGGTTAGTGCGTATAGGCCAGTGGCCAGACTCAGATCAAATACCAAGATCTCTTTAAGCGTGTTATTATGAAGTAACCACGGACGCCGACCAGGGCCAGGCCCACATCTTGCCTAGGTGGTCTCAACCTGCCTTGTCGCTCCGCCACATAGTAACAGTCGGGGGCCGTCGGGAACCCAGGCCCACCTCTACCGGGATGGAGCCACCTGTCCTTTCAGCCCCCACATCGGAATCACTTGCGGGTACTCAACGAGCTGACCCGACTTTAGTCACCATCTGTATAGTATATGTATGTATAGTATATACCCGTGATCACCTCCCGAGTGATCACGGCCCGATAGTATATCAAGGCAGACTGACAAGAATGTAGGGCCAATGATGATAAACTAGCATCCTATACTAAGCATTTAGGATTGCGGGTAAGGTATCAATGACTGTAGCAACAATGACAGGCTATGCAACAGAATAGGAGTAACCAAACAATAACATGCTACACTACTCTAATGCAAGCAGTAGAGAGAAGAATAGGCGATATCTGGTGATCAAGGGTGGGGCTTGCCTGGTTGCTCTGGCAAGAAGGAGGGGTCGTCAACTCCGTAGTCGAACTGGGCAGCAGCAGCGTCGGTCTCGTAGTCTACCGGAGAGAAGAGGGGGAAGAAATAGTAAATACAATTCAAAGATAAGCATGAAGATGCATGACATGACAATGAGCGGTGTTAGGTGTGCCCTAACGCGGTAGTAGGTGATACCGGCGAAAGGGCGAAACATCCGGGAAAGTATTCTCAGTGTTTCGCGTTTTTGGACAGATGAACTGGAGGGGAAAAGTTGCGTGTTTACTATGCTAGGGATGTGTGGCAGACGAATAGGCTGCGTATTCGAATTCGTCTTGGTTTTCTGAGCAACTTTCATGTAAAAAGTATTTTTATCCGAGATAGGGTTTATTTTATATGATTTTCTAAAGTTTTAACAATATTCTAGAATTTCTGGATTTATTATTATTTCAAAAATAAAATAGTAAAATTACTCTTGCCAACTAGTGTAGTGCCAGCCACATTCAATGACATGTGGGGGTCGGTCAAAGTCAACAGCATAGTCGGTGTTGACCGCGTCAGACAGTGAATAGTGCATGGGTCCCGCGTGTCATAGACTTAAGCATTTTTAACTTGTCTGATCATTTTAATTTACAGTAGGGTCCACCTGTCATAGGGTCTAGACTAACTAATCAGTTAAACCAAAATAAACTAAACAGGAGGGTATTATGGGCTAATAGGGGATTAGCCCCTTAATTGGGTTGGTCGGGGGCCGCTGGCAGAGGCACAAAGGCCAGCCCCAGCGTGGCTGTGCGCAGGCGCGCATGAAGGCCGGGCGCCGTGAGCGGCCAGACCCGGAGATGCGCCGGTGGCCAGGACCAGCAGGCCACGCGGCCGGCCGGGCGAGCGGGTGCCGCGGCCGACAGGAGCTGCTCCAAGCCACGGCAAGCAGGGGGGCGGCAAGAAGCCGCGGCGGCTGCTAGCGTAGCGAGCAGGAGCGATTAGCAGCAGCAAAGGAAAGCAGTACGCGCCAAGAGCAGCAACAGCGGGAGGGAGAACGCGTGCGTGCGCACGGCTGAAACTCGAGCGCGTCCATGGGCGAGCGAGACGACGATGCTACGGCAGTTTCAGTCGCAACGGCGACGACAGCTACGGAGCGGCAGTGAGGGTGCTCGAGCTCGAATCCGAGCTCGGGAATAAAAGGGGAAGTGGCGGAGCTCACATCAGAGCTCAAGGAGGACTCGGGGATGCCGGAGCTGCTCGAAGATGGGCGAATCGAAGACGAACAGAAGCGGTTGTCGAGGGAGGGGATCGACGGATGCGGCGCCGTCTTGTCGATCCGGCTCTAGGCAGTCCACTGCGGGGTTGAGGACGATGGTCTGCGTCTTCTGGATACGAAGGCTTGACCGGGGAATGGTCGAGGCCATGGCAACGGCAATGGCAACGACACGGCGACGGCAACAGGCGGACGAGCTCGGGAGGGAGAGAGAGCGTGGGGGTGGGGATTGGGGCGCGCTAGGGTTCCTCCGCGAGGGAGAGGGGGCTGGGTGTGGCCTTATCCCCTCTGCGGACCGTCAGATGGGCGGCGCATAGGCGTCGTCGGCAGTGGCACCGGTCGATGGGCGCCACACCCTGTCTCCGCTCCTGTAGCGAGGAGGGAGGTGACCCGGTTGGACTGGGCAAGGTCTGCTAGCTGGGCCGTCTGGCCTAGTTGGCCAGGGGGGTCCTTTCTTCTTTCTTTTGCTCTTTTGTATTTTCCTTTTCTTTTATTTATTTTCTTTATTCTAGATCATTTTAGTATTTTCTAAAACAAGTGTTTGCTTCACAATAATTACCTATGTAGTATTTGGCACTAACCGAACATTTTTGTTTTAATGTCTAAATTTTTTAATTATTTGACTTTGTTTTAAAATTGAATTTTGAATCGGTTTGAATCAATGCGAGATTAGTAATAGTAATCGAGGTGACGTGGCATCATTAGCAAAGGTTCACTGTAGCTTAAGTATCCGGGTGTCACAATGGCGAGCACAAAGAGCAGTGGCGAGACCGGGCCCCCCTGCCTAAGGCCCTTAGCATGGATGAAACTTCTTCCAGGAACCCCGTTGACAATCACCCTAGTGCTGGCGGTCCTG
The DNA here is from genome assembly GCF_002162155.2 of Triticum dicoccoides. Lineage (NCBI taxonomy): Eukaryota > Viridiplantae > Streptophyta > Magnoliopsida > Poales > Poaceae > Triticum > Triticum dicoccoides. The sequence continues at coordinate 280,743,207 of NC_041385.1, forward strand.
AGCAGAATCGAGATCCATTCACACCACTTATGACCGAAGCCTTTACTCATCATCACCCCAAACAGAAACGACCAGTTAAGCGAATCAAACGCCCTAGAAATGTCGAGCTTTAGGAACACACTGGCCTCCTTGCGAGCGTGAATCTTCCTGGCCACTTGACTAACCAGAAGAAAGTTATCATGCAAGTGTCTACCACATATGAAGGCGGACTGATTCGCCGTGACACTCTTTCATTCTTCTCCAGGCTCTATTCGCAAGCAACTTAGCAAAAATCTTGGCCACACTATGAGGGAGACTGATGGGGCGATAGCCCCCCACTTCCTCGTCATCTGGCTTCTTCGGAATCAACACAATGTGAGTGCGTTTAAGCTTACCAAAGCCTCGCCCATCACCCACGTAGAGCTTTAGGAACACCGCCATAACCTCGTTCTTGATCGTGGGCCACGGTTTTTGATAGAAAGCAGCGCTAAACCCATCCGGGCCAGGCGCCCGCTCCGGATGCAACTCCTTTATAGTATTCCACACCTCTTCCTCCGTGAAGATCGCATCAAGATCCGAGAGATCATGCACAACCATGTCAAGGAAGTCCAGGTCCACATCTTCTTCCCGAGCAGCAGCGTGACCCAGAAGCTGCTCATATGCTTCGGTGAAGATCTCCTCCTTTCTTTCTTGCTGGGATATCACTTCCCCATTATGTCTAATGTGAGGGATGAAATTTTTTGACCTCCTTCCATTTGCCACAGCTTGAAAGAGTTTAGTATTTGCATCGCCCTCACGGATCCACCTCAAATGGGAACGTTGTCTTTCAGTGGTATGTTGAAGGGAAGCAAGCCCCGACACTGAATGCTTGAGGGTTCTCCTCAACCATCTCTCCCTCCAATTCAGCACACGAACCTCCATGGCTCTATCCAGCCTAAGGATGTCGTAGTTAGCCACAGCCATCTGAATTTTGATGTTCCCTATCTTCCTTTGGCCACATGCTTGTAGGGCGGATGCGGTGTTCCTAAGTAACATGTCAAGCCTCTTGAAGGGGTCAACGATATCATCCTCACACACCCACGCATCTTTAACAGCATACTCAAATCCTTCTAGCCGAGTCCAGAACATCTCAAAACAAAACCTACGTTTCGGGCAAAAAGGGGCCGAAGTAAGATGGAGCGGTGCGTGATCCGAGATGTTAGTGGAGAGGGCTTGGAGCAGCACATCCGAGAAACTGAGCTCCCAATCGACAGAGACAAGCACCCGATCGATCTTGGTCATAACCACCTGTTCTCTTTCGTTGGACCATGTGAAGCGCCTTCCATGCACATATCTTTGAGCTCGTTGTTATCCACGAACGACTTAAACTTCCTCATCATGCCCCTATAAAGGTTCGAATTGCTCTTCTCCTCAGCTCTAATGATCATATTAAAGTCGCCAAGCACCATCCAGGGCCCCGGAAACACGTCCCTTCTAAGCTGGAGTTCCACGAGGAACTGAGTTTTTAGCTCATCCCCTTGGGGTCCATACACTGCCGACAAGCACCATTCGAAGCCATCTTTGTTACGAACCAGACCCGAGAGGAAGTTAGTATCCCGAGTGATGTTATTGATCACCAAGAACGAGCTATCCCATCCCAAGAGAATACCACCCCTAGTATCCGATGCAGACAAGTAGGCGAAACCATCAAGTGATGGCCCAATGCATTGCATTACCAAATAAGAGTCAAAAGCTTCAAGTTTGGTTTCTTGAAGACATACAAGATTAGCCTTTGTGCAACCACAAACTCCCTAATTGCGTTTCTTTTAGCGGGGTTGTTGAGCCCTCTCACGTTCCAACAAAGTACTTGAGGGTTCCGATCCATGAGAGCCAAGGGCACACCCACACCAACGAGGACAAGCAACCTCAAGCCGTGCCCACCAACACCGTAGTGCCGGAGCTCATCTCAGGAGCCGGTGGTACCTCCTTACCAAACAGTGCCGCGATCACCCTCACATGTTGTTCCCTCAACGGAGAGTCGAAGAGCTCGGACAACTCCACAATCTTGTCGTCATTGCCATCCAAATCCTCCGGAACCAGCCCTAGCGCTCTCATTAGCACATTCTCCGCCTGCGTAGCCTTGGACTTCCCAACCGGAGCCCTCTTTGCGCTACGTGTTGCTCTCCGAGGAGTGAAAGGCTCGGCTTCCGCCCTTAGAGAGGACTGCACCTCTAGAAGAAGCGGAGGGGCCAACTTCCTAACCAAAGCGCTACAGAACCACTTAAGCTTCCCGATCGAAAGCAATCACCTCCTGGGGTGTCATACCCCCATCTCCCTCCGAAATCTATGTTTGCATGGCCTGATTCACGTCCGGAATCACCTGAACCAGCGCGCGGTCCTGAGAGGGCGCCACTTGTAACTGCACGTCCACACATGCAAGAGATGCCACTCCAATCATTGGCGGGTCGTCCTGCTGCTCTGGGATCGGCACTGAATTCGTCTCCACGCCCGAGCCAATCAGCGAAGCCGGAATCAACGACTCAACCACCGAAGCATCCGCACCAGAGCCCACCACGTCCACTGGCGAGCCATGCGCCACTCCGGAAACCGCCGGCGGGTCTACCACAATTTCGCTCAGGGTCACGACAGGCACGGAAGCCGAACCAGAGGGGATGGACACGTCGAGTGGCCCCACGAGCATCACAGACCGCGTCAGGGTGGGGTCCATTTGATCCCGCTCCACCTCGGAGCCCGCCTGCTGCGTCCGTGGAGAACCGCGCTCCAATATCCCAGACTGACCCGCCAATCCACACTGCATCGAATCCGCCTCCCTGGGCCCCCACTGCCGGAGCCTGGCCAATGGGCGCCGTTTCCAGAATCGCGACCGGCCCCCGATGCACCGGACCCTCCACCGACTCCCTCATAATTTGAAACTCTCCGCTAGCATGCCGACTTGGCAACAGCACCGCAGCCTGCCGGGGCGGGTCCCACAGCGAGACGCAAGCCAAGGCATGCGGTGGCGAGGCAGCGGTGGTGGCGCCCTCCCGATTCAAAAAACTGTCGCTATCTCGAGCGGTCACCACAACCTGGCCAGTCGCCACGCCCAGACGGTCAAAAGCGGACAGCCGAGCTATCATCCTATCCTGAACCGAGGCCACTGGTCCACCTGACTCGCCCACATCATGTTGCACCAGATCCAATGGAGGAAGCTGCCAGGCCGCCGACACCCGGCCACCTGCTACCACTGCGGCGAACATCCGGCCAACTGCCGCTCCCACACGGCCGCGCGTGTTATCCCCACGCAAGTCTCCCACCCCTGACTGCCAAACGCACCGGCGCGTGGTGGCTCCTCCACCCATGTCCATGTCTGAACCGGGAAGCCCGCTCTGTCCACTGCCCGAGGAGGCGCCGATGAGGAACCATGGCTCCTCCCTGTCGGGGAAGGTGGTGACCGCGGCCAGATGAATCAGCACCCTGTACTGCAGTGCCTTTGGCTGGAAAACCTCCCGATGCTCCTCCGGCTCCGGCACCGCCAACCATTTGCTAGTAGGAATTGCCTCCGGATCCGCTGTCCAAGCAAGCAGCTTGAATGAGGCCAGGTCAGACCGCGACGATGTCTCCGGCGCAATAGACTCGATGAAGCACGAACCACCCAGGAGACTTTCCACCACCTCAAGCTCCCAGGCATGAGGGGATGCCTTCCAACTCCAAGCTGACCCTGGTCAGGAGCACCGCGAACACCGCCTGGTTCTGTCGAATCCACCTCCTGAACGCAAACCTGAGCCCTCTGAACTCCAGCACCGGCCACAAACCCACACTGACTCGATCCTCCTGCCTCACAAACACCACCAAGAAGTCCTCCGGCATGAACCTGTGAACGGACACTCTATCCGGTGAGATGCCCCGCTTGTCGTGCAGCGCCTGCAGAACCAACTCCGGCGAGAGCTCCGACCTATCTCCACCGATGTACACCACCATGGCGTTCTGGAGTCGCCCCTTAGCTCAACCATAGCCCTCGACCGTCTGACAACACAAAGCTCTGCTGGCGCCATCTCCAGATTAGGCGCGACCACCAATCGAGGACCCGCCGGACGGGGCCAATCCGCCGGCGCCGCGACGCCCGAAGGCGACGACGAAGGAGGCGGCAGCGCGCGCGGCGCCGATAGGCTCGGCCTTGACGGACCCGAGCATGCCCCCACACGCGAGCCCGAAGCGCCTCTGGCCACCTTGGCAGCGGCATCGCGCCTGAGCTCCTCCACCGACGACGGGCTGCGCAGCCTCTTGCATTGACTGGCGACATGTCCGGGCAACCCACATCAGAGGCACACAACCTTGTTCGTGCAGTCCTTCAGGAAGTGCCCCTTCTCTAGGCACTTGAAGCATCTGTCCCGCATCTCCGGCGAGAACTCCTTGCGGCCGGGCGAAGGGCGCCGGGAAATCTCCACCGACGGCCGCTCCTCGAGGCGGCGCTTCCAAAGCGTCCTCTTAGATGCAGGCGCTTCCTGCCACGGCGAGATCCGCCGCGACGGGCCACCCACAAGACCCTCCTCCGGCCGAGCCGCAGGGGCCCCGCCCCCAGCTGAGCTCTCCGACGCCGACGCCGACGCCGACGAGAGGCCAAGGCCAGAGACGGCCGGCCGCTGCTCGCCCTGGAAGGCCGAGGTGACGGAACATGGATTGGATCCATGGCGCGCACGGGGGAAGGGGGCACGCGGGAGAAGAGGAGCGCACCGTGCGCGGAAGAGCAGGGCGGATGGCCGCCGGAGCCGGAGCGGCTGGCAGCGGTGTGGTGGACGCCGGCGTCGGAGTAACGCACGGCAGGGCGGCTGGGCTGCTCTCTCGCTGCGCTCGCCTTCACGTGTTATCAGATGCTGGGCCGGATGTGAGTGAGCGTGGCTCGCACGAGACTGGTCGCCGGTTCACATCTCCCGCAGGCCGCAGATAAAGAAAAAAGACCTTTTCTTTCCTTTCCCTTCCCAAGGCAACGCGAACCTCCCTCTCGTTCGTTGCCTCTCCTCCCCCATCTTTTCCGCCGCCGCCCCTTGGCAGCAAGACCGCAATGGCGCGGTGGGCGGTGCCCTTCCCCTGCTAATCCGCCGGTCGGGTTCTCGGGCAAAGGGGGTATGGTCGGTAGCAGCGCCAGGGTCGGCTGGTCGTCGGGCGGCAAGGGCGTCGCCAAGCAGTACTACCTCCAGGGCAGGAGCCCAGAGGCCGTGCCCCCGGTCGACGGCCGCCTCACCCTGGTCAGGAACAAGACCTTCGCCGTGTCCAAGTCCGGCCGGCTCTACCTGGCCTTCGAGCTCAGCACCGCCCGCCCGCAGCCGTACCTTATCTAGTCCGTCGGCTACGAGGGCAGCCTCCCTTCCTCGGACTACACGATCCAGATGCACCGCGACATGGGCTCGGCTCCTTCAAGTTCGCCTCCGGTACATCCATTATTAATTCCACCGCTAATTCTTTTCTCTCCTTAAGAGAGCAGTAGTTCCGTCTCATTTTTTGCTTACCGAGGAGGATCTGCTCGTTCGTTTCTGTTCAGCGCCGGCGGCCCGGAGGGGCGTTGGTCAAGGATGTCGGTGAGGAAAAGTCCAGTCTCCTCTGGTCAGGCCTGGTGGGAGGCGTGGCGGCTGGGAGTGCATTGGTGGATGTGTGTCGAGTGGGCGCGTTGGCCGGCTGTCCACAAGGACAAGGGGAGAGGCAGGTGCCGTGGTCCTGGCCTGGGTGTGGTTCGTCGTGCTTGCCGGTGGAGAAGGTCGGGCGGTGTGAGTGCTCCTGTTCTCGAGGTTCTCTTCTGCTGTACGCCATCGCTACGTTGGGGGTGGGGTGGGGCGGGGTGTTTGGTGCCGCCTCGGTTCCCTGTCCCGGTCCCATCTATTCTTCCTCCCTTCTCTTTGATTCCGGGGCAGCGAGGTACGTGGTTCTTCCCTCTATATATTTTGTAAATCCACTAAGCTCCCTGAAAATTGAGCATCGGGAGAGCTCCGACGTTTTCCTTCGAACCGGACCATGGGTTGTTGCTTGAGCGGAATCAGTTTTGGAGGATCCTTAGACCAAGGGAATTGGGGTATCTGAACCCCGGCGAGCCGTGTTGTTAGCTGTTACAGCCACCGTCTCTCTGGGAGGCAGGTAGAAATAGAGAGGGAAATGAAGGATCGAGAGGGAAGACGGGATGACATAAAGGAGACAACGAAAGAAGAACGCACGTCCCTTCTTTCCCGTCGTTGCTTGAGTGTCGATCCAGTCTGAATATCCCTTTTCTTGCCTACAAATTCTGTAACGTAGTTCCCTTCTATCCCTGTAATCTTACTCAAAACTGAATTCCTGTAACCTCTGCTGCTCTGTCTGAATTTTCTCAACATTTGCTTCTCCTCTTTTGATTCAGTTCATAGTACTGTTAGTGCCGCTCATAATTTTGGTAGAAATACTTTCTTTTTAGTTTAACTGTACCTTCTGTTTACTTCCTTCTACTGCGTGAAATGAATCCAGTTCCTAATTGTTTGGTCAATCTGTTCATTCAGTTATAGTTTAAAAAAAAGTGTCCTGTTTATTGTGTTCCTGCATGCACTTGTTCTGAACCTTACCTACTGCTGTTTTATTTAGTGTTTTTTTTGCGAGGTAGGGAGCTTAGTGCTATAGAGGATATATTGACCATTGATTGATTATGATACTGAAAGCAGAAAAATGATGTGAGCAGGACAAGCATAACCGCAGGGGGGAGCACCGAAATGGACTCGCAACGGGACAACTCCGACACTGACAAGAGTGGCAACCCAGATTCCAAACCGAGCAAGAGCACGCAAGCATTCACATTTCTCCAACAAACTAGCAACGATGGAAGCTTTGACTACGAAAGGGCTGATGAGAAAACGTGCATTTCGTGTTGTTTCTGGATGGTTGTAACATTTTTGTGTATGATTTATTTGTAGAGGCTATTGGTTTTCTACTACTTAAACAATTTATCTGTACTACACCGGTTGTCCTGACGATGTGCTGCTGTAAGTTGTTAACAGTGCTGTGTGCAGTACACCTGGTTGTAGGATCATTAGTGACACTCTTGTGTGTGAATTTAAAGCAATTTCAAATAGCCATCCGAAATTGCTGGCATTTCACGGAAGGCAAAGAGTGACCAAGCAAGAAGCACATCGTCCATTGCTTTGCTCACTAGGAGAGGTCGAGAGGCCACCATGCATGCCTGCCCAACGTACAACAGCGCGAGCCCCCGCCAAGGGAGGAAGAAAATCAGATCCCACCACACCACACCACACAAAACCTCACCTCACCACACATGTTGACATGTACAACACCACCCCGCAAAATCCAGGGCAAAACGCCCTAAGCATCACCAGATCGTCGCATGCAGTCGGTTGGAGATCACTCGACGGCGACGCTGGAGGCCGAGCCGGCAGGTCGGTTGCTTGTCCGGGTGTTCAGCAGCGGGGCCAGAGCCTTGACGACGATGCCCATGTTTGGCCGGAAATCCGCCTCGTACTGCACGCACAGGGCAGCCACGGCAGCCATCTGTTTGCCATAACATATGTCAGTCTCACTCTCACTGCTAATTACTCCCTCTGTCCCATAATGTAAGACTTTATTGACACTAGTGTAGTGTCCAAAAACATCTTACTTTATGGAAGTACAACATACTACCTCCGTTTTCTAGATGTAAGACGTTTTGACAGTTTAATTGAGTGTACTACTTTGTCAACCACGAGAGAAAGGTTCCCTGTCATAACAATAATCAATGTGCATTACGGTGAATATGGGACAAAATAATGCGTTTCATGTCTACTTCCAGCATAACAAAGCTTTGTTGTGGTTTCACAAGGACATGTGTTTTAAACAAGCTTCTTTGTGTACGATGTAACTGGAACAAAATTATGTATAACAACAGCTGCAAACTATAGTTAAACATCAAAGTTTGCATTGCTTGATATACATATAGTATCATCGTGTTCTTAATTTTTTGTTTTGTTTTTACCTTGGCGACAGCCTTTGGAGGGTAATCCACACCAAGCTTTGGATCTAAACATTGCCGCACCTTGTCTTCACTTAGCCTTGGTGTAGCCTGCACATACCAAACACTTGATTTTATTTTTCATCTTGTCAGAAACCAGTGTAGAATCTGAAGAAGGCTCCATACCCATGTCACAAGGCTCTGCTGGCCACGGGGAAGTGTATGATCAACTGGTTTGCGGCCAGTTAAAAGCTCCAACAACACCACTCCAAAGCTATATACATCGCTCTTTGCGCTTAACTGCCCAGTCATTGCATACCTGAGAAGTAAACCACACGTATAAGACGACATGTCAATTTGCCCATCTCAATCTATAAGCACTCAAACTATTTGACTGCATACTCAGGAGCATGATAACCAAAGGTGCCAAGAACACGTGTAGAATGAAGGCGTGCAGCCATGTCAGGGGCCTGATTAGACACATCGAAATCTCCTATTTTTGCAACATCGTTGTCAAAGAGCAGTATGTTGCTGGACTTGATATCACGGTGGACGACACGTGGCTCTGCCTTCTCGTGGAGGAACTCGAGCCCTCTCGCGGCGCTTACAGCAATCCTCGCCCGCTGCATCCACGATAGGACTGGTCCTGGTTGGGATCCCTTGACGCCCTTTTTACCTGTAATGACCACGAGCCGTAGATTCATCAGCTTTGCTAGAGTCTTGAATGGCTCTATATTACTGACAGAAATGAGGTGAGCTATAAATGGTATCTGATCCCATCGTGAGTATTGTTACTCAATAGGGGCTGATATATTCTTTAATAAATGCATCAAGCTAAAAGGCCCAAACAAACATGCCCTAATAATTTACGAAATTAGAACTCTTAAATTGTTCCTCACCATGGAGAACATCATGCAAGGAGCCCCTTGTTGCATACTCATAAGCAAGAATACGGGTGCTCCCTAAAGCACAGTACCCGAGAAGTTGGATGACATTGTCATGCTTGAGTCTTGAAACAGCCGAGACCTGCAAAAGAAATGGAAGTCAAACGGCAGCCCGTAGGGGGCACCTACATGAAGAGAGATTATCTTGGAAGGAAAGAGGCCTTGAACCTGCACAAGGAATTCTTGGTCAGGCTGTTTGCTGGAGTCAAGCCTCTTCACTGCAGATTTCTTGCCATCCTTCAGTACACCAAGGAAAACTCTTGCGTATGAACCCTCTCCTATAAGAGCATCACTGCTGAAGTTCTTGGTTATTTCCTTAATTTCGTCTAGGGGAATGGCTGGTACTTCAATTAGCTGGCTTCTACTGGTACGGACGGCATGGGTTGGCGCTGGCCCCCGGTTATAACCATAGTTACCCCCTGCATTCAAAATAAATAGGTAATAAATTAAAGTACTCAGGAAAGTATTGCTTTCAGTGGTGCCATTTGGTGCAGAAGATGCACATTTTAACAAACAAGGTGCACTTCCAAAATTTGTTGATTCACAGATGTTTAGATTTGCATCAAATAAAAAAAGGGGGCAGCTCAGTGCACGTTGTTGTTCCCACTTGGGTTCCGGGCCAGGGTCGGTCCATTGCAGCCAGGGCCAACTAAGATGCAAAGCTCTCCCAAATCTATCAAGTTCGGCAATTCCGAGTCCCCCCAACTTCTTTGGGAGACACACAGTTTTCCAGTTAACCAAGGTGTGTCCACCCGAAGCCTTCTCTTGGTCGTCTTTCTGCCATATGAAACTTCCTGTGATCTTGTCAACTTTGCTCCAGAAGCACTTGGGAGTGTACAAAATTATGTAGCCAGTTGAGTATATCAAGCACCCTTGGTAAGCACTTGTCTGCTATCGCTTGCAGGCAAATTTACGGGTAGCAGGTTTTACAAAATTCAACAAATTTTACAGCTGAAATCCTATACTGAATCTGGTTCAACCTGTCAGTTTGTGGATTTGCGTTGCTAAATGCGATGCATAATGTCAATATTTTCACAGTTGCATGGCCAAAAGTGGAATTATTACTTTTCTGGAGACAGCTAAATAAACTAGCTGGAAGCTGCTAATTGTATTTACACTCTTGTATTTATTATGGGAAAGAATTGTTTGCACATTAAGAGTTACATCATGCATCTGCCCATAGGACGATGAATAAGACACTATTCCTTTCCATTACTCAATTAGCTCTACAGTTAACTATCAAATCTACAATCGAAGAACCAAATTGGATTCATAGTGAGAATCACTACAGAGCAATCTTTACGACCATGAGAAATATCTGATGAAGCAAAGATGGGAGTAAGTAACAACCTGGGGCAGGGACCGGAACATAAGGATCATCGCGCTTCTTTTTCTTGCCAACATCATCGGCTCCGCAGCAGGAAAAGCACCCCATCGCCTCCTAAAATTCAACAAAAATAAAGAAATTCAACAAAACGGATGTGCGAAATAGATTGCGTGAATCCGGCATTAGATCCTTCCAGCCAAGCAAAACATATTGGTATTGCTTCCAGAACGGAATTTATTTTCTTTACTCTTGTCCTAGGGGGAAAAAAGACGAATAGAGAAATCGCCATCCATCAATGCTGTAAATACGAACGCTGGCAGCATTTGCGATGGGATGAATGATGAAACCGGTGAACAAAAATTGGACCCGTTCTTGGGGATTAGGGGAATTTGTTTGCGCCGTTTCAGTTATATCATCTCATTATTTGTGTTAGCCGGCCACATCATGGGCTGATCGCGCAAGCAAAAATTGGCACATTCGAGAAAGAAAAAAGCAAACAAATCCTGAATCGAAGGGCATTGGTGCATGAGATGGGAGACGAAAAAGAATCCACCGGCACGAGCACGCGAGCAAAAGAAGAAGAAGAGCGCAGGCGGGTACCTTTCCTTCCTCCTTTCTTCTTGATCTAATCGGAAGTCAGGAGCAATGCGAAGGGGGTGGAGAGGAGAGGAGACGGGACGAGGAACACGACGCGGT
>NC_041385.1:280754540-280760770 GCF_002162155.2 Triticum dicoccoides
TTTTTGTTTGATTTGTCCGGCCGTTTCCTTTTTATTACTGATCAATATCCTCTCTCCTCTGACGGAGCCCCTTTCCGCCACCACCCGCCAATTGGAAAACCCACCGTCGCCTGCTATTCTTGTCCATGTGCATGGTTATTTACATACCACGTACATATTTTTTTACTAAAATGCAACCGCGGTCCCAATTCTTTTCTAAAAATGTTGATTGGGTCCTAATTCTTTCAAAATGTATATCTAAGTCCTAAACCTTTTTAAGTTGTTTATCCGAGGTCCTACTGACCAGCTTGCATGGCGCTTTGACCAGGCCACGTCGACAGCAGAGGGCCCAGGCGGGATAACGACCGGCCGTGAATATTTGCAGAAAAACCCTCTAACCCTAGTTCCCTTTCATTCGCGGTCTGTTCCTCTTCCCCACCCCTCTCCTCTCCCTTTGGCGAAAACAGGGCGATCGACGGTGGCGGCGCTGCTCCGGTGAGAAGAGGGGTCGTTGCCGGCTATCGTCCGGCGACGGCGGCGCTAGGATGGCGCCACATCTGCGGCAACCTGGAGATCCTCCTCAGCGATATGGTAAGTGCTCGTAACCCTAATCCCAATCCTACTGTTTTGTTCCCCTTCTCATTTAGGCTGAATCAATGACCGGATCCCTTGCAATCTAGGACCACGAGAGGAGCTTTTCAATGTAGAAATAAACTATGATGTTTTTTTTGCGGATTTGGCAAGTCCAAGTCATATGTTGATGGCAAAGATGATGTGTTCGGTGGATGTGAAGTAGATACATGGTCTCCTCTCTGGCTCACTGATTTTATGCAACAATTAGGATATAGTGATCAATCGAACTTCACTTTGTATTGGTTGCTCCCTGGAAAGAATCTAAGTTGATGGTCTTCGGATTGTGGACTGTGACACTGACACATTGCACATGACAGCAGTTGTCCCAAAATTTCAGTATTTTCAGTTGTTTGTCGACCATAAAGATATGACATTTGACAATGTAATTGATGACATTCATGTTAGTGGTACACCTGATCTTCCTCCTGTACTAAGCCCTAAGTCTCCTCAATTTATTACTAGAATTAGGGGCAGTCCTAGGTTTAATGTTAAAGCTCAGAAAGGCAGTCTCAACCAGTGTCATGCAGGCAGCAACAATGTAGGCAGTAGCAGTGTTCCACCAATGGCACAAAGTGTTAGCCATGAGCTCAGAAGAAGTAGGAGAAAGCTTGTGGTAGAAGAAGAAATTCCCAATGAAAAAGACAGTGACAGTGATAACAGTGAGTGGGATTCATACTGGGTTGACTATGACAATGAAGTAAGTAAAGATGATGATGATCTTTATGAAGAATGGGTGGATGACAAATTTGAGCAGAAGAAAAAGAAGAAATCCAAATGGAAGCAGGACAATGACTATGAATTTGATGAGTTGTAAGAGTTGGAAGGTTCGGAGCTTGAAGAGAGTGATTCAACAGAGGAAGTGGAAGTAGTTGATGCGCAAGGAAGGAAAAAAAGAAAGAAGAAAGTGAAGCTCAAAAGGTGGAGGCCAGAGAAGATGAAAGAAGTGAAATATCATATAGGCATGGTGTTCTTGACTGTGACTGAACTGAGAGCAGCAATTCAAGAGTACATTGTGAAACAAAGAGTGCAAATACAGTACATAAAAAATGATAAGCAGAGGGTAAGGGCATGTTGTGTTGGTGATTGTCCCTGGTTCTTATTTGCTGCACCTGATAGCATGACAAAATCTTGAGTTGTGGAGAAGTATGTGGGACAACATACATGTGAAGAGAGTGGGAACTGAAGCAATTCACAGCAAGATATCTGGCTACCAAGTATGTGGAGACATTCAGGGCAGATGAGAAGATGTCCTTGCAGAACTTTTTGCCAGGCTTGTTCAGTTGGACTACAATATGCTTCCTACTAGAAGCAAGCTAGCAAGAGCAAGAAAAAAATACACCGAAGCAAATAAATGGAGATGAACTAGAACAGTATAATTTAATTTGGGACTTTGCAACTGAAGTTAGAAGGTCAAATCCTGGAAGTACAATGTTTGTGAATGCAAAAGATGGAGTTTTTGAGAACTGTTACATGTCATTGGATGCATGCAAGAGAGGTTTCTTAATTGCTTGCATGCCAATTATATGCATTGATGGGTGCCACATTAAGAACAAGTATGGTGGAGTGATGTTGACAACTGTTGGAGTTGATCCCAATGATTGTATGTTTCCCATTGCAATTGCCATAGTTGAAGTGGAAGATACTGATACATGGAAGTGAACATACATAAGGAAGAGCGCTCATGTAGGGCCTGGTAGCTCTCTGGAATTCCATGTAGACATGGAGTGGCATGTCTAAGGTATGAGAGGATTAAGCCAGAAGATGTGGTAAACAAGTGCTACAACATTTAGGCTTTCAAAGCTGCTTACAATAAAATCATAATGCCATGCAGTGATCCCAGAGTGTGGCCAAAAACAAATGGCCCTCCAATGGAACCACCAAAATATGAGAAGCAACTTGGCAGGCCTGGGGAAAAAGAAGGAAGAACCCATAAGAAAATGGTACTAGGATGAGCAACATGGCATTGTTGGGCATTGTTGTGTGTGCCAGCAGCCAGGGCACAACAAAAAAAATGCCCTGAACTTGGTAGGGGCATAGTAGCACAAGATGCACCAGAAGCAGCAGTAGGATATGCACCAGATGCAACACAGGATGCACCAGAAGCAGCAACATGAGATGCACCAGCAAAAGCAACAACATGAGGTGCTCTTGAAGTAACAGAAGAGGCACAACCAGAACCTATTCAGATTGTTCTTCCTGAAGAAGCAGCAAGAGCACAACCAACATCTAGCCAGAGAAAGAAACTTCCAGTAAAAAGGCCTACTTGCAAGGTGTTCATTTTTTCAAAATTTCTACATTTGTATATTCTTTCAAAATTTATGCATTTTTACAATGTAATGCACATGCAGAAAAGTCATGCCCACAACTTAGAAAAAGAGCATCCAGTTTGGTTTCACCTTCAATGACTTATGATCTTGATTCGTCTACTGTCATTGAAATTCTACAAGACCAGGTGAGTGTTGTAGTGTTAATTACCTAAATGCTACTGTGTACTTTCTTGCTAATTACTAAGTGATGCACATGCTTCAATTGCAGGTTATAGCTATACAACAATCGCAGACATCATTGCCAGCTCCTTTGCCAGATTGCCGGTTCATTGCAGCCTGTAAAGATGCCCTGCCCCGTCCAAGAGTGCAAACTACTGCAACACTTGGCTTGAAGAGAAGGAAGAAAGTGCCAAAAACCAAGGAAACAAAGCCCCAACAAAGGCTAAGCAGTGAAGTTGATATAATCCTGTGAAGTGAAGTGTCTTTTTGGACATATTTTGGACAAAAGCAAATGGTGGACATATTTTGGACAGAAGCAATAGTTGGACATATTTTGGAGAGAACCATGTTGCTCTTTTCTTTATAGGATAGTAGATGGTTTGTAGTGAAACCTAATGTTGTCTTGTTGATGTAGGTTTCACACAAACCATGAAACTATGTAACATCTGCACCTTATGATGTGCACCTTAAAACCTTATGACTCGTGTGGCTAAGTTTATGTCTTCTTTCACGTTTCCATGATTTCTCACCTTATTGTTGGTCATTGTTTCAAGCACATTTAAGAACAACATGATGCAAACATTTCTAAAAAAATAACAAAATGCTGCCAAAATTTCTGAAAAACAAACAAATCTTTGCCAATTACTGCACTGCTAACATTTCATTAATTTCCATTACAAAAGCACTTGTCATACATCCATGATACATTAGACCAACACTGCTTTCACATTTCTAATCAACTACATAATTGCATTCTCATTTCTTAAGAACTGCAAACACCATGATTGCAATCATGATCACTAGTGCAATGAAAATAATCCTATAGAGAAATATCAATTCTTCCATCTTCTTCAATACATCTGCCATCACCACACAACCAGTGTTGTTATTCTTCATTGCTCCACACTCTTCTTTCCCATCAGTTTCTTTGTTACCACTCACAATAGTCGAATACGCACTATCAATTGTAGGGGTAATGTGCCCATTAGTGAAAAAGAAATCCATGTAGTTAACTGGGCCATCTTCTCAGTAGTAGTGTTGGAAAGGATTTGGTCCAACCTATAGCCCAAAATCAATCAGATGTGGTAAGCACAAGAGTGCATTCCATATGCAAAAAAAGCAAAAAAAAAGGATAAACAAGAATCTTACACGATGATTGGGGCATTTGTAGAGAACTCTTGTAGGATTTGCTTCCGATTTAGAAACTAGGCAGATGGTTGACCGGATTTTGTAGCAAGGGCATGGTACCAACGGTAGCATCCCCGCCGGTGGCTGTGCTGAATGAGCTAATGCCCGCGATGGGGATGCTGGCGGTGGAGACGGTGCTGCCAAGGCCATGGATGGACCTAGCAACTTCCTCCCGTGGTGCTTCACTGCAGAGGAGCTAGCGGCGGCGGACATGGCGCTGGAGCAGCGGCGGAACGAGCAGTGCAAGGTGAAGAAGACCTAGGGACGGGGGAATGGGAATGATGGATGATTCAGGGGACAGATTGCATATATTCCCAACCGCCAGGCGCAAGAAAACTCCCTCCTGGGCCCCTGCAGTCGACATGACCGCGATCAACGGGGGGCAGATGGGATTAGGACCTCGGATGAACAACTTAAAAAGATTTGGGACTCATATATGCATTTTGAAAGAATTAGGACCCAATCGACACTTCTGGAAAAGAATTAGGACCGCGCTTGCATTTTTCTTTTCTTTTTCTTTAATGGACATAACAAATTTCCCACATAAGTTTTAACAGTGTCCACTGTGGGGCTTGATCAAAGCTAGTCTCAGTTTTTTTAATATTTTTTATCATTTATCCAAAAATTGTGCCCCACTACTCAGTTTTGTCATTAGAAGTTACCACTGAAATATATTGCCCACCTCCCTCCATCAATTCGGACTTTTAGATAAGTTGGCTTGAGCATGAATTCAATATGATATTCGAGCCAAGAGGTCTTTGACTTCAAGACTGACTTTTGGATGAGTTGGTTGGTGCATGAATTCAATAGTTACAGCTGCTAAAAAAACACCATCGTTCCATGAGATGCTTACTAAAAATGCCATTAGATACCTAAAAAATGCCATCGTTCCACTAGAAGTGCACAGATGGTGGGGGACCGAAGGCAATACAATCTGGGTAGGGGTTCGGGAGGCGCGGGGAGTGACGCACCAAGCTGGAAAAGGGGGCATGAGACATCAATGAACAGTGATAAAATGGAGGAGAGAAGATGGAGGTCAGTAGTCCGCTAAAAACGCTGATGATAATGAAAGAACAGAAAAAATATAAGAACACGTCGGTAAAACAACTGACATTTGAACTAGGCCACACAACTAAGGTGAATGAGGGGCAAACTAGTGCTCAGGTGTCAGGGGAGGTGGCTGTCACAGGGAGCATGCAGAATTCAGCAAGAAAGCATAAGGAAGGAATGAGGGAGAATAAGGTGAAGGACAAGAGGAAAGAGGCTGCAGGGAAAGATGATAGAGGTTCTGGTTGCAGACAGTTCAAGCGTATAGCACGCAAGGGAGTAAATGAAATCTAGGAAAGTCTGGGGATTGAGATGGGGAAGAGGAGTGGGAAGGAGATGGACGTGGATGAGGTTGGTGAGGCGAAGAAGAGCAAGAAAGTGGAGGCCGAAGGGCAGTCGGGGGGATATGGTGGAAAGAAGATGTGACTTGAAGGGAGAAGGGCACACCACAATTATATCGGTTAGGCTGCCAGAGCAGCCCCGCCGGGAGCAATGAAAATAGTTAGCTGGAACTGTCGAGGGCTCGGGAACGACCCGACGGTTCGCTCTCTTCTCGAGCCGGGAAGAGTGGAGGAACCCATTTTTTTAATGTGAGACCGGGATGGAAGAGAAGGAGATGGACCGATTCAGGTGGATGCTAGGGCTTACCCACATGAGCTCATGGAAGGTAGAAGGGAGGAGTCGAGGAGTGGCGTTGTTCTGGAGGAGGGAGGTGGATGTGACCTTTAGGTCATTTGGGACGAGGCACATTGATGTTGACATAACACAGGAAGATGGTTTGGTGTGGCGGCTCATAGGGGTGTACGGGGAGTTAGCGAGGAAGAGGAAGAAGGAGACATGGAGAATGTTGTGTCTTTAAAAACAACAACATCAAGGAGGAAGGCCATGTCTTTGTCT
>NC_041385.1:280760975-280764441 GCF_002162155.2 Triticum dicoccoides
CACTACCTAGACAACTTTCAGGAGGCACTACAATTCTGCGAGCCTGGAGATATCGGGTTTGAGGGAGACTTGTTCACATGGAGGAACCATGGCAAAGAGTTGCTCACATATATCTATGAAAGGTTGGACAGGACTACAGCTAATGAGGAGTGGTGCGAGGCCTTCCCACAGTATATAGTAATAAATGGTCCGCCATGACACTCAGATCACCGATCGGTTGTAGTGAATACTGAACTGAAGCCTCAGATAGAGATTGGAGACGAGGGGATGGAAGCTTTCATTTTGAGATTCGCTTGTTACAGGAGGACGGCTATGGAGATGTAGTGTAGGAAGCATGGGAGATCAGTTGGGAGGCGGGAGATGGGGGGTAGCCCAAGCGTTATGCAAGGTGGCGGGAAGTGTGAGCATGTGGAGCAGAGAGGTGGTAGGGGAGTTGGAAGGTAGATTAAAGAAAGCAAAAAAGAGTTGGAATCATGCATGCGGGAGGCGGTGCCGGAGCAGAAAATAAGAGAGGAGGCACGACTGTGATGTCTTATCGAGGAGCTCGAGTAGAAGCTTATACGTCTCCAACGTATCTACAATTTTTTATTGTTCCATGCTATTATATTACCTGTTTTGGATGTTTAATAGGCATGTATATGCTGTTTTATATTATTTTTGGGACTAACCTATTAACCGAGAGCCCAGTGCCAGTTTCTGTTTTTTAGCCTCTTTTAGAGTTTCGCAGAAAAGGAATACCAAACGGAGTCCAAATGGAATGAAACTTTCGTGATGATCTTTCTTGGACCAGAAGGAAACCAGAAGACTTGGAGATAAAGTCGGAGACGCAACAAGGCGGCCATGAGGCAGGAGGGCGCGCCCCCTACCTCATGGGTCTTCAGACCTAGCTCCTTCGCCTATATATACTCTTATACCCTAAAAACATCCAGGGGGCCACGAAACCACTTTTCCATCGCCGCAACCTTCTATACCCATGAGATACCATCTAGGGACCTTTTTCGGCGTCCTGTCGAAGGGGGATTAGATCACGGAGGGCTTCTGCATCAACACCATTGCCTCCCCGATGATGCATGAGTAGTTTACCACAGACCTTCGGGTCCATATCTAGTAGCTAGATGGCTTCTTCTCTATCTTTGATTCTCAATACCATGTTCTCCTCGATGTTCTTGGAGATCTATTTGATGTAATATTTTTTTGCGGTGTGTTTGCCGAGATCCGATGAATTGTGGATTTATGATTAGCTTACCTATGAATATTATTTGGTTCTTCTCTGAATTCTTATATGCATGATTTGATATCTTCGCAAGTCTCTTCGAATTATCGATTTAGTTTTGCCTACTAGATTGATCTTTCTTGCAATGGGAGAAGTGCTTAGCTTTGGGTTCAATCTTGCGGTGTCCTTTCCTAGTGACAGTAGGGGCAGCATGGCACTTATTGTATTGTTGCCATCGAGGATAAAAAGATGGGGTTTTCATCATATTGCTTGAGTTAATTCCTCTACATCATGTCATCTTACTTAATGTGTTACTATGTTCTTCATGAACTTAATACTCTATATGCAGGCAGGAGTCTGTCGATGTGTGGAGTAATAGTAGTAGATGCAGAATCGTTTCGGTCTACTTGACACGGACGTGATGCCTATGTTCATGATCATTGCCTTAGATATCATCATAACTTTGCGCTCTTCTATCAATTGCTCGGCAGTAATTTGTTCACCCACCGTGATATATGCTATATTGAGAGAAGCCACTAGTGAAACCTATGGCCCCTGGGTCTCTTTTCCATTATATTGAATCTCTTTTACGTCATACTAGTTTCGATCTACTATTTTGCAATCTTTTACTTTTCAATCTATAAACCAAAAATAACAAAAATATTTACTTTACCATTTATCTATCTCTATCAGATCTCACTTTTGCAAGTGACGATGAAGGGATTGACAACCCCTTTATCGCGTTGGTTGCAAGTTGTTGATTGTTTGTGCGGGTATTCGATGACTTGTGCGATGACTCATATTGGATTGATACCTTGGTTCTCAAACTGAGGGAAATACTTACGCTACTGTGCTGCATCACCCTTTCCTCTTCAAGGTAAAAACCAACGCAACCCCAAGAGGTAGCAAGAAGGATTTCTGGCGCCGCTGCCAGGGAGATCTACATCAAGTCAAGCCATACCAAGTACCCATCATAAACTCTTCTCTTTTGCATTACATTATTCGCCATTCGCCTCTCATTTTCCTCTCCCCCACTTCTAAAAGATTTTCGAAAACCTTTGTCTTTTCTTTGCCCCTCTTCCGTTTGTGTATTTTGCTTGCTTCTTGTGTGCTTGTGTATTTTGCTTTGATGGCGCAGCCAAAAAGCGTTGATCTTCACCTTAGGAGGTTGGAAGAAATTTAAAATAATGTTAGAAGCTTTATGTGTAACATCCACGATGCGACTATATCTCCCACGTGTCGAGGCACGACTTAGAGGCATAACCGCATTGTGGTTTTGTCGCAAGAAGGGTCATCTTCACACAATCCCATGTAATGAACAAGAAAGGGATAAATAGAGTTGGCTTACAATCGCCGCTTCACATAAAGATCATATAATTCATACATCATTCAGAGTACACACATAGTCCGACTACGGAAAAATCCAAATGAAAAGAAGATAACCCCAAATGCTAGATCCTCGATCGTCCCAACTGGGCTCCACTACTGATCATCAAGAAATGAAACATAGTAACAACCAAGGTCCTCGTCGAACTCCCACTTGAGTTTGGTGGCATCACCTGCACTGGTATCATCGGCACCTGCAACTATTTTGGTAGTATCTGTGAGTCACGAGGACTCAGCAATCTCAAAACCCGTGAGATCAAGACTATTTAAGCTTATGGGTAGGATAAGGTAATGAGGTGGAGTTGTAGCAAGTGCTAAGCAAATATGGTGGCTAACATAAGAATACAAGAGTAAGATGAGAAGCTACGCAACAGTCGTGAAGCTAGAAGTGATCAAGAAGTGATCCTGAAACTACTTACGTTCATACATAACCCAAACCGTGTTCACTTCCCGGACTCCGCCGAAAAGAGACCATCACGGCTACACACATGGTTGATGCATTTTAATTAAGTTAAGTGTCAAGTTATCTACAACCAGATATTAACAAATTCCCATCTGCCACATAACCGTGGGCATGACTCTCGAAAATTTATACCCTGCAGGGGTGTCCCAACTTAGCCCATCACAAGCTCTCACGATCAACGAAGGATATTCCTTCTCCCGGAACAACCCGATCAGACTCAGAATCCCGGTTACAAGACATTTCGACAATGTTAAAACAAGACCAACAAGACTGCCCAAATGTGCCGACAAATCCCGATAGGAGCTGCACATATTTTGTTCTCAGGGCACACCGAATGAATACTACGTACATCAACCGAAGACCCCGGGTGAAGGGGTGGCACCGCAAGTGGCTCTAGGTTGGAC
>NC_041385.1:280764789-280800631 GCF_002162155.2 Triticum dicoccoides
TCAGGTTTGCAACTCCCAAGGGAAAAAGGCTTAGGTTGTTAGGCTGAAAGGATCGAGAAGAGGTGTCTAGAGGGGGGTGGTGATTAGACACTAAGTACCAAAAGTTGCAGTTTTTAACTTCTTCAAGTTTAAGTGGAGTTTTGGCACAAGTTTAATGATCACAATTCATACAAGCAAGCATGCAAAGAGTATATGAGCAGTGGAAAGTAAAGCATGCAACTTGCAAGAATGTAAAGGGATGGGATTGGAGTGTGAAAACGCAATTGGAGACACGAATGTTTTTGTCGTGGTTCCGATAGGTGGTGCTATCGTACATCCACGTTGATGGAGACTTCAACCCATGAAGGGTAACGGTTACGCGAGTCCACGGAGGGCTCCACCCATGAAGGATCCACGAAGAAGCGACCTTGTTTATCCCACCATGGCCGTTGCCCACGAAGGACTTGCCTCACTAGCGGTATATCTTCACGAAGTAGGCGATCTCCTTGCCCTTACAAACTCCTTGGTTCAACTCCACAATCTTGATGGAGGCTCCCAAGTGACACCTAGCCAATCTAGGAGACACCACTCTCCAAGAAGTAACAAATGGTGTATTGATGATGAACTCCTTGCTCTTGTGCTTCAAATGATAGTCTCCCCAACACTCAACTCTCTCTCACAGGATTTGGATTTGGTGGAAAGAAGATTTGAGTGGAAAGCAACTTGGGGAAGGCTAGAGATCAAGATTCATATGGTAGCAATGGAATATCTTGGTCTCAACACATGAGTAGGTGGTTCTCTCTCAGAAAATGTAAGTTGGAAGTGTAGGTTCGTTCTGATGGCTCTCTCCACGAATGAAGAGGAGGTGGAGGGGTATATATAGTCTCCACACAAAATCTAACCGTTACACACAACTTGCCAATCTCGGAGGACTGAATTGAGAAACTCGGTCGGACCGATTCAGCAAATCTAGTGACCGTTAGGATTTTCGGTGGGACCGACATGCAACTCGGTAGGACCGATATGGTTAGGGTTAGGGCATAACGTAATCTCGGTGAGACTGATTACACAAACTCGGTGGGACCGATTTTGGTAATAAGCTAACCAGAGAGTTGGTCAGGCAAACTCGGTGGGACCGGTTCGCTCATTTCGGTTGGACCGAAATGGTACGAAGAGGAACAGATAGTTTGCATTGTAATCTCGGTAGTACCGATTACTCAAACTCGGTGAGACCGATTTTGGTAATGGACATATACAGAGAGATTACAATCCCATCTCGGTGAGACCGAGATCCCTATCAGTGAGATCGATTTGCCTAGGGTTTGTGGCAGTGGCTAAGACATCTGAACTTGGTGGCGCCGGATAGAAAGAGTCGGTAGGGCCGAGTTAGACTTTTTGGTTTAGGACATATGTGGATGTGAGAAAGTAGTTGAGGGCTTTGGAGCATATTACTAAGCACTTTGAGCAAGTAAGCCATTAAGCAACACCTCATCCCCTCTTGATAGTATTGGCTTTTCCTATTGACTCAATGTGATCTTGGATCACTAAAATATAAAATGTAGAGTCTTGTGCTTGAAGCTTGAGCCAATCCTTCTTAGCATCTTTAAGGGGTTCCACATCCTTTAGTCCATGCCACTTCATTGTTGAACTTATCTGAAACATACTAGGTAAAAGTGTTAGTCCAACAAGAGATATGTTGACATTAATTACCAAAATCACCCAGGGAGTACTTGTGCTTTCATAGGGAAATGTAAAACCAAGGTTGGGTCTTGCTGGAGGAGCTTTATTCAAAGCGAACTGTCAAGGGAGTCCCATAACCCCAACCGCGTAAGGAACACAAAATAAAGGAACATAACACTGGTATGACGGAAACTAGGGCGGAAAGAGTGGAACAAAAGACCAGGCATAAGGCCGAGCCTTCCACCCTTTACCAAGTATATAGATGCATTAATTAAAATAAGGGATATTGTGATATCCCAACACAAACATGTTCATGGTGCAATCTTCAACTTCACCTACAACTAACAATGCTATAAGAGGGGCTGAGCAAAGCGGTAACATAGCCAAACAACGGTTTGCTAGGAAGGTGGGTTAGAGGCTTGACATGACAATATGGAAGGCATGATAAACAAGTGGTAGGTACCGCTACATAGCGATAGAATGAACAACTAGAAAGCAAAGATAGAAGTGATATCGAGGGTAATGGTCATCTTGCCTTAAATCCCGCTAGGAAGAAGATGGAATCCATGAAGTAGACGAACCAACATAGCAGAACGAATCCTCACCATCTTAACGTAACCGGAACTATCGAGAAGAAGCACAACCGGAAAGAAGCAAACAACATGGTAAACAACCATCACATAAACATGGCATGATGCACAACCAAGTAAGATGGATGTCAGGTTTAAAGAGGCATGCCATGGCAAAGTGCAACAAACAATACTACAAATTAAGTGGAGTTCAATATGCAACAAGTTATTTAGTTCACTCTCATTTAGGTACACAACAATATTAAATGTTGTTAAACATGTCAAGTGGTGAAACATAAGTAAACTAACTATTTAGGCAAGTTTAAATGAGCCCGGAAACAACAGATAACAATTCTGGAAAATCCTCATGTCCATATTTCAAATTTGGTACTCTTATGCCCTAAAACCTATTTTAATGTTGTTAAGCAGTAAAAAAAAGTGCACCAAGTTAATCTATGCATTTCTCCACCCCATTTACATATAAAGTTTATTAAATTCGGAGCTACGGTTAATTAGTTATGAAATAAAGCATTTTAGCATGTCATTTATGCAAAATAATAGCAAACAACAAGTTAAACATTTTTAACATGGATGAAAGTTGCAAATTATTAAACTAGATGGAATTCTAAGCATTTTACATGTTTAAATCATTTTAATCCGATGCACTATTGTTGAGTTATTATATGCATGAACAATGGGGGTTTTCTGTAAACTCTAAATCACTGGATAATGCTAAATTCGCAGATCTGGAAAAAAACTACACGGGCCGAATTTGGAGGAACTGGACTGAACAGTATTTGGATGGGGCGCAGCTCACCTTGTGGGCCTTGGCCCAGGTCGGTGAAGCAGCAAGCCGGCAGGGAAGCTGGGCTTGGCGCGGCGCTATGCCTCGCAGGCAGATTGAAGCGAGGCAGGGCGTGGTCAATGCGCTCGTTCCCGAGCGGAAGGCGTAATAGGGGCGCTGGTGGCTGGGAGCAGAGGCTCCGACGAGCTGGGCAAAAGGGGCGGCGAGGTCTTGGGCATGGGGAAGCTCAGATCGACCAGATCTAGGACGCGGGGAGCCCGTTCCCGGCGGCGGCAGGCTCGACAGCTTGCACAGGCTCGGGGCGACAAGGACTCATTCCAGGATGAAGCAGCAGCGGGCAACGAGCAACGTTGGGAAGGCCATGGCGCTGCCTGTCCAAGGCAGAGAGAGCACTAAGAGAGATGAACACATGAGGGTGAAGGAAGAACGAGGGAAGGAGGGAGAGCATGGCTGAGGCAGGGGTGGCGACTTTGACGCGTGGGAGGGGTGGAGGCATGGATCCGAGTGCCGGGGAGCTTGGAGCTTCGAGGCCTTGGTGATTCAGGCGTCCATGGGGGTATCCTGTTGATGAACGGAGGGAAAGGGAGTGATGTGAGAGAGCGAGGAAAGCACGGGGAAGGAGAAAGGGGCGCAGGTGAGGGCAACAACCTAGTGTGGTCGTCGGCGGGGATGAGGCCTCGGGCACGAGGGGTCAGCGAGCGGTGCTGGTTGGTTGGGTGCAGAAAATGAGGTGGATTGAATTGGAAGGGATCTTGAGGGAGATGGGACAGGAGTGGCGGCGAGCAGGAGGATGGATGGGACATGATCCGTAGATTCTAGGGTTAGACTATTTATATAGGTAGGGGATTAGGGCAGGGGTTACCTGGACCCTCCGATCGTAATCGAACGGCCTGGGAAAATTAGACTAGGACAGTCTAACAAAGAACCGAAGATATTTTAGGGATGTTTGAGGATGATCCGAATCCATCGGTGATGACTGAGCAGGTTGGTTCGGGGTAGGTTTCGGACGCACGCGAGGGGTCTGAGACAGGTCGACTGTCACGCCCAATATGCGACCCTATCCAAAAGGAACTCGAAGGTCCCACCAAGGATAGACCCGCATATTGAAACGCTTTTGCAATGTGGATATCATTACATCAACATTACATAATATATGGGGATACATACAAGAGGCATACAATGCCACACGAATACAACATCACAATACATAAGAGCATCATCCGACTACGGATGAAACACAAATAGAAACTCAAACGACATCCACCCTGCTAGCCCAGGCTGCCGACCTGGAACCTATCCCCTGATCGAAGAAGCAGAAGCAGAAGAAGAACTCAACGCTAGCAAGCATCGCTCTCGCGTCATGATCATCGCATAACCTGTACCTGCAACTGTTGTTGTAGTAATCTGTGAGCCACGAGGACTCAGCAATCCCATTACCATGGGTATCAAGACTAGCAAAGCTTAAAGGGAAAGGAATGGGTAAAGTGGTGAGGCTGCAGCAGCGACTAAGCATATATGGTGGCTAACATACGCAAATAAGAGCGAGAAGAGAGCAAAAGGAACGGTCGTCAACTAGTAATGATCAAGAAGTGATCCTGAACTCCTACTTACGTCAAACATAACCCAGAAACCGTGTTCACTTCCCGGACTCCGCCGAAAAGAGACCATCACGGCTACACACGCAGTTGATGCGTTTTACTTCGGATCTGGTGTCAAGTTATCTACAACCGGACATTAACAAATTCCCATCTGCCTATAACCGCAGGCACGGCTTTCAAAAGATTATACCCTGCAGGGGTGTCCCAACTTAGCCCATGACAAGCACTCGCGATCAACGAAGAAATAGACCTTCTCCCAGGAAGACCCGATCAGACTCGGAATCCCGGTTTACAAGACATTTCGACAATGGTAAAACAAGACCAGCAAAGCCTCCCGCTGTGCCGACAAATCCCGATAGGAGCTGCACATATCTCGTTCTCAGGGCACACCTAATTGTCCAAACTTCCGGTAGGCCAGCCCAGAGTTGCCCCTGGTGGCCACCGGCGGTTGACAGGTTGGACCAACACTCACGACGAGCACTGGCCCGGGGGGGATAATAATATAAAGATGACCCTCGAGAGTGCAACTCCCAAGGGAAAAAGGGCTAGGTGAGGCAAATGGTAAAACCAAGGTTGGGCCTTGCTGGAGGAGTTTTATTCAAAGCGAACTGTCAAGGGGATCCCATAAATCACCCGACCGCGTAAGGAATGCAAAATCCGGGAACATAACACCGGTATGATGGAAACTAGGGCGGCAAGAGTGGAACAAAACACCAGGCAAAAGGCCGAGTCTTCCACCCTTTACCAAGTATATAGATGCATTAATAATATAAGAGATATTGTGATATCCCAACCAAAATCCTGTCCACCATGGAGCAATCTTCAACTTCACCTGCAACTAGCAACGCTATAAGAGGGGCTGAGCAAAGCGGTAACATAGCCAAACAATGGTTTGCATAGGAAAGGTGTCAAAGGTTAGAGGTTCATGGCAATTTGGGATGGCTTGATGAGCAAAAGATAGGTAACGCAGCATAGCGATAGAACGAAGCAACTAGCATAGCAATGATAGTAGTGAGATCCAGGGTAGCGGTCATCTTGCCTGAAATCCCGCAAGGAAGAAGAACGAGTCCATGAAGAAGACGAACGGATGAAGCCGAACCAAGCGTAGACGAACGAATCCTCACGATCGCAACGAAACAGGAACTATCGAAAAGAAGCACACAACATAGTAAACACACCACACATGAACAAGGCATGATGCACAACAAGCATGATGCATGACAAGCTACATGAAGCGACTCATGGCAAGAGATGATGCAAACAAGAACAACACATCAAAGCAAGTTTAAATGAGGCCGGGAACAACATATAATAATTCCGGTAAGTCCTCATATGCATATTTCGAAATTGGTCCAGATCTGAATAAACCTTATGTTCAAGTAGTTAAACATCAAGTTAAGATGCACAAAGATGATCTACATGAGATTCTAGTCAAGTTACATATAAAGTTCATTAGATTCGGAGCTACGGCCTAGAAGATATGAGCAAAACAAGTTAAACATGGCATTGATGCGAAATGCACCCAAACATCAAGCAAACACTCTAAAACATGGATGAAACATGATAATATGAAGCTACATGCAAAATCAAGCAAGTTTCATATAGAGCACACTCAAAACGGAGCAACGGTTCAACACATGCACTCTATACAAGTTAAAGGACAAGCTGTCCAAAACAGCGACTAGGCATATTGCAAGCATCAAAACAATATGCTACAACACCCAAACATAATAACAAAAGGCATGGGTATGATGTACAGGTAAAGCACAACAAAACATGAACACTGAGCTATATCTAGAAATCACTAGAACATGCTCAAACACACATGGTTAGATTGCAAGTTATAACAATTTCAGACTTTGCAGAAAATAACATCACGATGCAATGTTTAGAGCTATCAAACAACAACATGTTACAGGAACTTATCATGGTAAACAAAGGCATGGCACGAATCTACTAATTGCATAGATCAAAAGTCTCTTACTGACCATAAGCCAAAAGGGATCAGAAAATATAATGGCACCCACGTAAACATAGCAAGTTATTATTACAGGTTCATACATGGCAGGAACATAATTATGGAGGCATGTAGATGAGCTTGTGCAACTCACTATAGAGCATTACATGGCATGGCAAGGCTACCAATAGTAATAAGGCATGTTTGTGAAGCTAAGCATGGAAATAGCAAGTTCATAGGGTGCATGGATCACTAGCAAAACACCTGTAAACAACTGAACTTAATGTTAACAGGCTGACAACAACATTTTCAAGCAACTTTGGAGTAAGATATGAACAATCTACAGCAAGCTATAAATGCAACCAGGGGCATGGATAGATAGAGGATGACATGTAGATCAAAATATGTTTATATAACATCTCCAGATTATGCATAGAATGATTAGTAGCAACATGTTTATATAGCATCACGAAATAAAAGATTCAGCCTAGCAAAACAGTAACAGCATGAACACTACTTAACAAGCTCGATTCACTCACCACAAGTCATTGCATGACAAGATAAGAATAGCATCATTAAGAAGACATGTTTATGTAACAAACCAAGTCAAGAACGAGTCCATAGCATGCAAGGATCAACTACAACAAGCTTGGCCAAATTGAATAACATGTAAACAATCTGCCAGGAAACATTTTGAAGCAAAAGTAGAGCACGAAAATGACATGCTAGACTACTCCATAATTGCAAACAAGGGCATGAATGGATATAGAACAACCATTTGTTCAAAACACCCTTACTAAAGTATCTCAAAATATGCATGGATCTCTCTGTAGCATCAAGTTTACATGGCATCAAAATAACAGCAGAACTGGGACTAAAAACAGCAATATCACGAAGGCTAGTTTGAATGCTTGTGCTAGTCACCACATTGATCACAAAAAATGCATGGATGGCACCACTGTAAAGAAGACATAGCATAGATCAAAACAAATGAAGACATCAACCTCATAGGATGCACACATCAATCATGGCAAAAATGACAAAAGAGCTCGTTCTGTAAACAGACAGCAGAAAACATCATGAAGCACTCTTACAATGATGATTCAGGTATCAAGATGACCTCAAATGAATATGATGCAATGGAATGAAATGATGTACTCGTTGAGACGAACAATTTGACATATTACACGCACGAAATGGAGCTACGGATGCAGAGATACGGCAAGTCAAACATGGCATGAAAATGACAAAAATCTGGGACAAACGAATTTTGGAGGGGGAAAGTCAACCTCGTGGGAAACTGGATCTGCACGGATTCCGAGGTTCACCGGATCCTTGCCGGAGTTGGAGAGGACGACGGAGATGAGGCCGGAGAGGAGGGGGATCGCCGGAGACGGCCGGATCCGGGAGGAGGACGGAGCGGGGAGGCCGCGGAGGAGGTCGGCGGCGAGCGGGGCGGCCGGAGGCCGGCGAGGCCGGGACGGGGCGGCGCTGGGGAGGCCGGGAAGGCGCGGGCTCCGGGAGGCCTGGGGTCGGCAGCAGAGCTCCGGTGGCGTAGGAGCTCGGCCTCACGGAGGGGGCGGGGCCGCGCGGGGCTCCGAGGAGGGCAAGGCGCGGCGACTCCGGCAGGGAGCCACGGCGGCGGGCGGCGGATGGAGCTGGCGGCGGAGGGCTCCGGCGCGGGGCGCGGCGGCGGGGAACGGGCGCGGAGGCGGCGGCGGGCGCGCACGGGACGCGGCGGGACGCGGGGCACGCGGTCGGGCCGGGCGGGCCGGCCGTGGGCCCACAGGGCCGCGGCAGCGCAGGGAGGAGAGAGAAGGCGGCGCGCTGGTGACGTGGCGGCGGGGGATTGGGTGCGGGCTGGCGGAGGCTGAGGTGTCATCGTCTGATTGGCCGGGGCGAGGTGGAGGCTGGACGTGTCCGGCCGTCGGCGGACATGTCCGGCGGCGCGGAGGGAGGATTTAGGGTTTCATCTGCGATTTGGACGGGGAGGGACACATATTTATAGGTAGAGGGAGCTAGGAGTGTCCAAATGAGGAGCGGTTTTCGCCCACACAATCGTGATCGAACGACCAAGAGCATGGAGGGGAGTTAGATGGGTTTTGGGCCAGTTTGGAGGGGGTGTTAGGCTGCAAAGAGAAGGGGGTTTTCACGGTTACCCGGTTAACCGTTGGAGTACCAAACGAACTCCAAATGGCACGAAACTTGACAGGCGGTCTACCGGTGCTATATCAAGGCCACTTGGCAAGCCTTGGGCCATTCCGAGAAAGTTTAACACCCACTCACAACGAGAGACTAAAGGGGAACGCCGGAGGGTATAGGAGCGCCGGATTGCAAAACGGACAACGGGGAAAAGGCTCGGATGCATGAGACGAACACGTATGCAAAATGAAATGCACATGATGACATGGCAAAATGCAACACGCAAGCAAATGACATGGCAACGACGGCGAATAACTGGCAGACACCTGGCGCATCGGATCCGGGGCGTTACATCGACGAAGACAAGGGTCTGACAAAATGACAACAGAGGCAAAGAGAGAAGGGGCAACTGCGAATTGCTACACGTTTTATGAATACATGTGGATGCAATTCACATGATGCCATGATGAAATGCAACAAACAAAATAAATCACACGGCAAAACTCGGAATAGCTGGAAGTCTTCTGGAGTGTCGGTCTCGGGGCGTCACATTATGTATTTACAATTTGAGCATAACACTTTCTTTAGAAACGAGCTTAAAGAACAAAAAAGTTTTATGGAGTATATGAATAAAGAGATCGATGATATGTCTAAAGAATTTTATGGTTTGAAATCTAAGTTTTCTCATCTTGAAAACTTAGTAGGCCAAATTTCTGATAAACAAGCCACCATAGTTAATAAGATGGCCGCTAAACCTGAGGCTCTAAATAATAATGATGAAGATCTAAAAGTGATTGATGTGACTCCTATTAAATCTTTGTTTTCCAATATGAGTCTTGATAAAGACGGGACTGGAGATGAGTCAACTTTACTTAAAAGGCGTCCCAATGATTCGGAGTTTTTAGATCTAGATGCAAAAGTTGATAAAAGTGGGATTGGAGAGGTCAAGACTTTAAGTAGAAATGAACCCACTCTTTTGCATTTCAAGGAATTTAATTATGATAATTGTTCATTGATAGATTGTATTTCCTTGTTGCAATCCGTGTTAAATTCTCCTCATGCTTATAATCAAAACAAAGCTTTTACTAAACATATCGTTGATGCTATGATGCAATATCTTGAAGAAAAGCTTGAATTAGAAGTTTCTATCCCTAGAAAACTTTATGATGAGTGGGAACCTACTATTAAGATTAAGATTAAAGATTATGAATGCTATGCTTTGTGTGATTTGGGTGCTAGTGTTTCCACGATTCCAAAAACTTTGTGTGATGTGTTTGGTTTCCGTGAATTTGATGATTGTTCTTTAAATTTACACCTTGCGGATTCCACTATTAAGAAACGTATGGGAAGGATTAACGATGTTCTTATTGTTGCAAATAGGAATTATGTGCCCGTAGATTTCATTGTTCTTGATATAGATT
Organism: Triticum dicoccoides; assembly: GCF_002162155.2. Lineage (NCBI taxonomy): Eukaryota > Viridiplantae > Streptophyta > Magnoliopsida > Poales > Poaceae > Triticum > Triticum dicoccoides. Next base: position 280,774,941 of record NC_041385.1, read on the forward strand.
GCAATCCTACATGTCCTATTATTCTTGGTAGACCTTTTCTTAGAACGATTGGTGCAATTATTGATATGAAAGAAGGAAATATTAGATTCCAATTTCCGTTAAGGAAAGGCATGAAGCACTTTCATAGGAAGTAAATCAAATTTCCATATGAAACTATTATGAGAGCAACTTATGGATTGCATACCAAAGCTGGCAATACCTAGATCTACTCGTGTTTTTGTGCCTAGCTAAGGGCGTTAAACGATAGCCCTTGTTGGGAGGCAACCCGATCTTATTTTTGTTCTTTTCTTTTTGCTCATGTTTAGGAATAAATAATTCATCTAGCCTCTTGTTAGATGTGGTTTTAAGTTTTAATTAGTGTTTGTGCCAAGTTGAACCTTTAGGATAGCTTACTTGTGTTGATCCTGCTGAAAATCAGAAACTTTTGCGTTTAGTTAATTAGTTTTTAAAATTCCCAGAAACGTGATTTTGATCTGATTCTTTTTTATCTTGATTGGTAAACAAATTTCTCAGGCTTTCCTAATTTTTATGGTTTTTGGAGTAACATAAGAATTCGAGAGTTACATATTACTACAGACTGTTCTGTTTTTGACAGATTCTGTTTTTCGCGTGTTGTTTGCTTATTTTGATAAATCTATGGGTAGTATCGGGGGTATGAACCACGGATAAGTTGTAATACAGTAGATATTACACCAATATAAATAAAGAATGAGTTTGCAACAGTACCTCAAAGTGGTAATTTATTTTCTTGTACTAACGTAGCTCATGAGATTTTATGTCGAGTTTTGTGTTGTGAAGTTTTCAAGTTTTTGGTAAGGATTTGATGGACTATGGAATAAGGAGTGGCAAGAGCCTAAGCTTGGGGATGCCCAAGTCACTCCAAGGTAATATTCAAGGACAACCAAAAGCCTAAGCTTGGGGATGCCCCGGAAGGGATCCCCTCTTTCGTCTTCGTCTTCATCTATCGGTAACTTTACTTGAGGCTATATTTTTATTCACCACATGATATGTGTTTTGCTTGGATCGTCTTGTATGATTTGAGTCTTTGATTTTTAGTTTGCCACAGTCATACTTGCTGTACACACCTTTTGGCAGAGACACGTATGAATCGTGATTTATTAGAATACTCTATGTGCTTCACTTATATCTTTTGAGCTAGGCAATATTGCTCTAGTACTTCACTTATATCTTTTTAGAGCATGGCGGTGGCTTTATTTTATAGAAATTGTTGAACTCTCATGCTTCACTTATATTATTTTGAGAGTCTTTTAGAACAACTTGGTAATTTTCTTGGGTTATAAAACTAGTCCTAATATGATGGGCATCCAAGAGGGATATAATAAAAAAATTCATATAAAGTGCATTGAATACTATGAGAAGTTTGAATCTTTATGATTGTTTTGCGATATGAAGATGGTGATATATTAGAGTCATGCTAGTGGAGTAATTGTGAATTTGAGAAATACTTGTGTTGAGGTTTGTGAGTCCCGTAGCATGCACGTATGGTAACCGTTGTGTAACAAATTTGAAGCATGAGGTATTTCTTTGATTGTCATCCTTTGTGTGGAGGTCGGGATTGCGCAATGGTTAACTCCTACCAACCCTTCCCCTACGAACATGTGTGTAGTGCTTGGTTTTGATGACTTGTAGATTTTTGCAATAAGTATGTGAGTTCTTTATGACTAATGTTGAGCCCATGGATTATACACACTCTCACCCTTCCACCATTGCTAGCCTCTCTTGTGCCGCGCAACTTTCGTCGGTACCATACACCCACCATTTACCTTCCTCAAAACATCCACCATACCTACCTATTATGGCATTTCAATAGCCATTCCGAGATATATTGCCATGCAACTTTCCACCATTCTGTTTATTATGACACGCTTCATCATTGTCATATTGCTTTGCATGTTGATGTAGTTGACATCGTATTTGTGGCAAAGCCACCTTTCATAACTCTTTCATACATGTCACTCTTGATTCATTGCACATCCCGGTACACTGCCGGAGGCATTCACATAGAGTCATATTTTGTTCTAAGCATTATGTTGTAATTTTTAGAGTTGTAAGTAAATAGAAGTGTGTTGATCATCATTATTAGAGGATTGTCCCATGTGAGGAAATAAAAAAAAGAGGCCAAAGAAGCCAATCAAAAAAAATGAGAGAAAAAGAGAGAAGGGGAAATGTTACTATCCTTTTTCCACACTTGTGCTTCAAAGTAGCACCATGATCTTCATGTTAGAGAGTCTCTTATTTTGTCACTTTCATATACTAGTGGGAATTTTTTTATAGAACTTGGCTTGTATATTACAACGACGGGCTTCCTCAAATGCCCTAGGTCTTCATGAGCAAGCAAGTTGGATGCACACCCACTTAGTTTCTTTTTGAGATTTCATACACTTATAGCTCTAGTGCACCGTTGCATGGCAATCCCTACTCACTCACATTGATATCTATTGATGGGCATCTCCATATCCCATTGACACACCTAGTTGATGTGAGACTATCTCCTCTTTTTTTGTGTTCTCCACAACCACCATTCTATTCCACCTATAGTGCTATGTCCATGGCTCATGCTCATGTATTGCGTGAAAGTTGAAAAAGTTTGAGAATAATAAAGTATGAAACAATTGCTTGGCTAAAACCTGGGTTGTGCATGATTTGAATATTTTGTGTGACGAAGATGGAGCATAGCCAAATTATACGATTTTGTAGGGATAAGCTTTCTTTGGCCATGTTATTTTGAGAAGACGTAATTGCTTTGTTAGTATGCTTGAAGTATTATTGTTTTTATGTCAATATTAAACTTTTGTCTTGAATCTTTTGGATCTAAACATTCATGCCACAATACAAAAAATACATGGAGAAATATATTAGGTAGCATTCCACATCAAAGATTCTGTTTTTACCATTTACCTACTCGAGGACGAGCAGGAATTAAGCTTGGGGATGCTTGATACATCTCCAACGTATCTATATTTTTTGATTATTCCATGTTATTATATTATTTGTTTTGGATGTTTAATAGGCATTTATATGTTGTTTGATATTATTTTTGGGACTAACCTATTAACCGAGAGCCCAGTGCTAGTTTCTATTTTTTTGCCTATTCTAGAGTTTCGCAGAAAAGGAATACCAAACGGAGTCCAATCGGAATGAAACTTTCACGGTGATCTTTTTGGACCAGAAGGAAATAAGAAGACTTGGAGATGAAGTCGGAGATGTAACAAGGTGGCCACGGGGCATGAGGGCGCGCCCCAGCGGGTAGGGCGCCCCCTACCTCTTGGGCCCCTCGTGGGTCTCCTGACCTAGCTCCTTCGCCTATATATACTCTTATACCCAAAACACATCCAGGGGAGCCACGGAACCACTTTTCCACTGCCTCAACCTTCTGTAACGTTGAGATCCCATCTAGGGACCTTTTCCGGCATCCTGCCGGAGGGGGATTCGATCACGGAGGGCTTCTTCATCAACACCATTGCCTCTCCGATGATGCGTGAGTAGTTTACCACAGACCTTCGGGTCCATAGCTAGTAGCTAGATGGCTTCTTCTCTATCTTTGATTCTCAATAGCATGTTCTCCTCAATGTTCTTGGAGATCTATTCGATGTAATATTCTTTTGCGGTGTGTTTGCCGAGATCCGATGAATTGTGGATTTATGATCAGCTTATCTATGAATATTATTTGGTTCTTCTCCGAATTCTTATATGCATGATTTGATATCTTCGCAAGTCTGTTCAAATTATCGGTTTAGTTTGGCCTACTAGATTGATATTTCTTGCAATGGGAGAAGTGCTTAGCTTTGGGTTCAATCTTGTGGTGTCCTTTCCCAGCGACAGTAGGGGCAGCAAGGCACTTATTGTATTATTGCCATCGAGGATAAGAAGATGTGGTTTTAATCATATTGCTTGAGTTAATTCCTCTACATCATGTCATCTTACTTAATGCGTTACTCTGTTCTTCATGAACTTAATACTCTAGATGCAGGCAGCAGTCGGTCGATGTGTGGAGTAATAGTAGTAGATGCAGAATCATTTCGGTCTACTTGACACGGACGTGATGCCTATGTTCATGATCATTGCCTTAGATATCATCATAACTTTGCGCTCTTCTATCAATTGCTCGGCAGTAATTTGTTCACCCACCGTAATATTTGCTATATTGAGAGAAGCCACTAGCGAAACCTATGGCCCCATGGTCTCTTTTCCATTATATTGAATCGCTTTTACATCATACTAGTTTCCGATCTACTATTTTGCAATCTTTTACTTTCCGATCTATAAACCAAAAATACCAAAAATATTTACTTTATCGTTTATTTATCTCTATCAGATCTTACTTTTGCAAGTGACTGTGACGGGATTGACAACCCCTTTATCGCGTTGGGTGCAAGTTGTTGATTGTTTGTGCAGGTATTCGGTGACTTGTGCGTTGTCTCCTACTGGATTGATACCTTGGTTCTCAAACTGAGGGAAATACTTACGCTACTTTGCTGCATCACCCTTTCCTCTTTAAGGGAAAAACCAATGCATGCTCAAGAGGTAGCAGAAGCATACGTAGCTTAAGCAGCATGCTCATATGTGGTGGTTGCCTGATGATAACAGCAACATGAAATACCTGATGTCAATGCCATCGGTGAGGAAGAGAAGAAACAAAATAAAGGAGCTATGGAGGGAGGATGCAATGATGGTGCAGGAGGGACAAGACTTAACTAATTATGTGTGTTCATTTTTTCAGGATCTTTTTTTTCCTCTAACCTCCATCGTTTACCTGAACTGCTTGATAAGGTTCATCTGCGGGTTACAAATGCTATGAATGACATTCTGCTTGGTGAGTTCACTCGGGAGGAGGTCAAGGTGGTGCTAGACCATATCGGTGACCTGAAGGCTCCGGGATCGGATGGGATGCCATCAATAGTGTTTAAAAGGCACTGGAATTTCATGGGAGATCAAGTGGTGGATGAAGTCTTGGCTATGTTAAATGGGAGCGACATGCCAGAATGATGGAATGACACTTATGGTGTGTTGATCCCCGAAGTAAAGGACCGCAGAGAATAAAGGATTTGCGGCCAATCAGTTTATGCAACGTCTTGTACAAGTTGGTATCTAAAGTCCTAGCCAACAGATTGAAGATGATCCTGCCAGAGGTGATCTCAGACAACCAGAGCGCGTTTGTACTGGGGAGGCTGATCACAGACAGTGTCCTCATTGCCTATGAGATTTCACACTATATTATGAACAAGAGGAGTGGTAAAAGTGGGTTCACAACAGTGAAGGAGGATATGAGTAAGGAATATGATCGAGTCGAGTGGTGTTTCCTAGAGGCGATGATGTGTAGAATGGCCTTTAGAAGAGGATGGGTTGACCTGATCATGAAGTGTGTATGGATAGTTCGATACCAAATCAAGGTTAATAAAGCACTCACCCACCAGTTTTGCCCATCAAGAGGCTGATGTCTACTGCACAACCTTCTTCTTGTAGACTCGCGTTGGTCCTCCAAGCACAGAGTTTTGTAGGACACTAGCAAATTTCTCTCAAGTGGATGGCCTAAGGTTTATCAATCCGTGGGAGGTGTAGGATGAAAATGGTCTCTCTCAAACACGCATGCAACCAAATAACAAAGAGTCTCTTGTGTCCCCAAGACACCCAATACAATGGTAAATTGTATAGGTGCACTAGTTCGGCGAAGACATGATGATACAAGTGTAATATGGATGGTAGATATAGGTTTTTATAATCTGAAAATATAAAAACATCAAGGTAACTAGTAACAAAAGTGAGCAAAAACGGTATTGCAATGCTTCGAAACAAGGCATAGGGTTCATACTTTCACTATAGTGGCGGTTCTCTCAACAATGATAACATAATTGGATCATATAATAATCCCTCAACGTGCAATAAAGAGTCACTCCAAAGTCACTAATAGCGGAGAACAAACAAAGAGATGATTGTAGGGTACGAAACCACCTCAAAGTTATTCTTTCTGATCGATCTATTGGACTATTCCTATAAGTGTCACAAACAACCCTAGAGTTCGTACTAAAATAACACCTTAAGACACAGATCAACCAAAACCCTAATGTCACCTAGATACACCAATGTCACCACAAGTATCCGCGGGTTTGATTATACAATATGCATCACACAATCTCAGATTCATCTATTCAAACCAACACAAAGAACTTCATAGAGTGCCCCAAAGTTTCTACCGGAGAGTCAAGACGAAACGTGTGCCAACCCCTATGCTTAAGTTCACAAGGTCACAGAACCCGCAAGTTGATCACCAAAACATATATCAAGTGGATCATGTTAATATACCATTGTCACCACAGATAAGCGCATACGAGACATACATCAAGTGTTCTCAAATTCTTAAAAGACTCAATCCGATAAGATAACTTCAAAAGGAAAACTCAATCCATTACAAGACGGTAGAGGGGGAGAAACATCATAAGATCCAACTATAATAGGAAAGCTCGCGGTACATCAAGATTGCGCCAAATCAAGAGCACGAGAGAGAGAGATATAGATCAAACACATAGCTACTGGTACATACCCTCAGCCCCGAGGGTGAACTACTCCCTCCTCGTCATGGAGAGCGCTGGGATGATGAAGATTGCCACCAGTGATGGATTCCCCCTCCAGCAGGGTGCCGGAATTGGGTCCCAAGAGGATTTTCGTGGCTACAGAGGCTTGCGGTGGCGGAACTCCCAATCTTTGTTCTATTCTGGAAGTTTGGGGATATATATAAGAGGTGTTGGCGCCGGGAACAAGTCAGGGGGGTCCATGAGGCAACCACGAGGTAGGGGGGTGCGCCCAGGGGGTAGGGCGCGCCCTCTACCCTCGTGGTGGCCTCGGGACTCTTCTGGTCTATCTCCGATGCTCCGTGGGTTTCTTCTGCTCCAAAAATAATCTCCGCAAATTTTCAGGTCAATTGGTCTCCGTTTGATATTCTTTTTCTGCGAAACTCAAAAACAAGGAAAAAACAGGAACTGGCACTGGGCTCTTGGTTAATTGGTTAGTCCCAAAAATCATATGAAATATCATATAAATGCATATAAAACATCCAAGATGGATAATATGATAGCATGGAACAATAAAAAATTATAGATAGATCGGAGACGTATCAAGCATCCCCAAGCTTAATTCCTGCTCGTCCTCGAGTAGGTAAATGATAAAAACAGAACTTTTGATGTGGAATGCTACCTAACACATTTATAAACGAAATCTTCTCTATTGTGGCAAGAATATTCAGATCCATAAGATTCAAAACAAAAGTTTAATATTGACATAAAAACAATAATACTTCAAGCATACTAACAAGGCAATTTTGTCTTCTCAAAATAACATGGCCAAAGAAAGCTTATCCCTACAAAAGCATATAGTCTGGCTATGCTCTATCTTCATCACATAAAATATTCAAATCATGCACAACCCCGTTATCAGCCAAGCAATTATTTCATACTTTAGTATTCTCAAACTTCTTCAACTTTCACGCAATACATGAGCGTGAGCCATGGACATAGCACTATAGGTGGAATAGAATACATGGTTGTGGAGAAGACAAAAAGAAGGTGATAGTCTCACATTAACTAGGCGTATCAACGGGCTATGGAGATGCCCATCAATAGATATCAATGTGAGTGAGTAGGGATTGCCATGCAACAGATGCACTAGAGCTATAAGTGTATGAAAGCTCAAAAAGAAACTAAGTGGGTGTGCATCCAACTCGCTTGCTCACGAAGACCTAGGGCAATTTGAGGAAGCCCATCATTGGAATATACAAGCCAAGTTCTATAATGAAAAATTCCCACTAGTATATGAAAGTGACAACATAGGAGACTCTCTATCATGAATATCATGGTGCTACTTTGAAGCGCAAGTGTGGTAAAAGGATAGTAGCATTGCCCCTTCTCTTTTTTTTTCTCATTTTTTTGTTTTTTTGTTTTTTGGGCCCTCTCTTTTTTTGGCCTTTTTTTTAATTTTTTTTCCGGAATCTCATCCTGACTTGTGGGGGAATCATAGTCTCCATCATCCTTTCCTCACTGGGACAATGCTCTAATAATGATGATCATCACACTTTTATTTACTTACAACTCAAGAATTACAACTCGATACTTAGAAAAAAATATGACTCTATATGAATGCCTCCGGTGGTGTACCGGGATGTGCAATGAATCAATAGTGACATGCATGAAATAATTATGAATGGTGGCTTTGCCACAAATACGATGTCAACTACATGATCGTGCAAAGCAATATGACACTAATGAAGCGTGTCATAATAAACGGAACAGTGGAAAGTTGCATGGCAATATATCTCGGAATGGCTATGGAAATGCCATAATAGGTAGGTATGGTGGCTATTTTGAGGAAGGTATATGGTGGGTGTATGGTACCAGCGAAAGTTGTGCGGCACAAGAGTGGCTAGCAATGGTGGAAGGGTGAGAGTGCGTATAATCCATGGACTCAACATTAGTCATAAAGAACTCACATACTTATTGCAAAAATCTATTAGTTATCGAAACCAAGCACTACGCGCATGCTCCTAGGGGAAGGGTTGGTAGGAGTTAACCATCACGTGATCCCGACCTCCACACAAAGGATGACAATCAATAAATACCTCATGCTCCAACTTCGTTACATAACGGTTCAACATACGTGCATGCTACGGGAATCACAAACCTCAACACAAGTGTTTCTCAAATTCACAATTACTCCACTATCATGACTCTAATATCATCATCTTCATATCTCAAAACAATCATAAGAAATCAAACTTCTCATAGTATTCAATGCACTTTGTATGAAAGTTTTTATTATATCCCTCTTGGATGCCCATCATATTAGGAATGAATTCATAACCTAAGCAGATTACCATGCTGTTTAATACTCTCAAAATAATACAAGTGAAGCATGAGAGTTCATCAATTTCTTCAAAATTAAACCACCGCCGTTCTCTAAAAAGATATAAGTGAAGCACTAGAGCAAATGACAAACTACTCCGAAAGATATAAGTGAAGATCAATGAGTAGTCGAATAATTATGCAACTATGTGAAGACTCTCTAACATTTAAGAATTTCAGATCTTAGGATATTATTCAAATAGCAAACAAAACAAAATAAAATAACATTGCAAGGATAGCACATATCATGTGAAGAAGCAAAAACTTAGGCTAAAACTGACCGATAGTTGTTGAAGAAGAAAGGTGGGATGCCAACCGGGGCATCCCCGAGATTAGATGCTTGAGACTTATTGAAATATTAATTAGGGATGCCTTGGGCATCCCCAAGCTTGAGCTTTTGTGTCTCCTTAATTCCTTTTTATCACGGTTTCCCTAATCTTAAAAACTTCATCCACACAAAATTCAACAAGAACTCGTGAGATAAGCTAGTATAAATCAATGCAATAACCTTATCATTCTCTAGTGTAGGAAATCACTAAAATTATTATTTGATATTGCCTACTAAATGCCTCTGCATATTGAACACTAGTATCCTCAAATAGAATCATTAAACAAGCAAACATATGCAAACAATGCAAACATAGCGGCAATCTGTCTAAACATGACAGTCTGTAAAGAATGCAAGAGGAATCATACTTCCCTAACTCCAAAAATTCTGAAAAATTACCACACTATAGAAATTTGTTGTTACTCATTGTGTCAAAATTTCAAGATTTTATCATGTTCTGACTATTCAATATTCAAAACATAACATCAAACTTTCTAATTTCAAAACAGCAACGTATAGACTTGTAAAATAAGCATGGTAAAGGCTACACTTGACCTTTTTATTGAACTAAAAGATATAAAACAAGTCTCTGAATAACAGCAAGGAAATAGAAACAAAACAAAATGACACTCCAAGCAACACATATCATGTGGTCTATAAAAATATATCTCCAAGTAAAGTTACCAATGAACGGAGACGAGAGGGGATGCCATCTGGGGCATCCCCAAGCTTAGGCTCTTGGTTGTCCTTGAATATTACCTTGGGGTGCCTTTGGCATCCCCAAGCTTAGGCTCTTGCCACTCCTTATTCCATAGTCCATTGAATCTTTACCCAAAACTTGAAAACTTCACAACACAAAACTCAACAGAAAACTCGTAAGCTCCGTTAGTATAAGAAAATAAAATCACCACTTAGGTACTGTTGTGAACTCATTATAAATTCATATTGGTGTTATATCTACTATATTCCAACTTATCCATGGTTCATACCATCCGATACTACTCATGGATTCATCAAAATAAGCAAACAACACATAGAAAACAGAATCTGTCAAAAACAGAACAGTCTGTAGTAATCTGGAAACTTTCCATACTTCTGTAACTCCAAAAGTTCTAAAAACTTAGGACAACCTGGGAAATTTGTATATCAATCTTGTGTAAAAAATTCAGATCAAAAGCACGTTCCGGTGAATTTTCAAATTTCCTGGACTGAGCGCAAAAGTTTCTGTTTTTGCACAGAATCAAGTCAACTATCATCCCCACTATCCCAAAGGCTTTACTTGGCACTTTATTGAAACAAAAGCTATAAAACATGATTACTACAGTAGCATAATCATGTGAACACACAAAAAACAGTTGGGGTAAAGATTGGGTTGTCTCCCAACTAGCGCTTTTCTTTAATGCCTTTCTAGCTAGGCATGATGATTTCAATGATGCTCACATAAAAGATAAGCATTGAAACATAACGGGAGCATCATGAAGCATATGACTAACACATTTAAGTCTAACCCACTTCCTATGCATAGGGATTTTGTGAGCAAACAATTTATGGGAGCAAGCATCAGCTAGAATAGGAAGGTAAAACAAGCAAATCTTCAAGATTTTCAACACATAGAGAGGAAACTTGATATGATTGCAATTCCTACAAGCATATATTCCTCCCTCATAATAATTTTTAGTAGCATCATGAATTAATTCAACAATACAACCATCACATAAAGCATTATTTTCATGATCTACATGCATATAAATTTTATTACTCTCCACATAAGCAAAATTCTTCTCACTCGAAATAGTGGGAGTATCATAAGAAACTCGAATACTATAAATTGTTTCCACATTAAAAGAGTAATGTTCAGAAAAGGGTAATCATAATCATGGCAAGTTTATAAATATAATCATCACTACTTTTTATAACATAAGTGTCATCACAATAATCATCATAAGTAGCAACTTTGTTCTCATCAAAATCTATTGAAACCTCTTCCAAGATAGTGGCATCATTACTAAATAAAGTCATGACCTCTCCAAATCCACTTTAATAATTATCACAATAAGATTCAACACCCTCCAAAATAGTGGGATCATTACTTCCTAAAGTTGACATCTTCCAAACCCACTTTCATCAATATAATCATCATAAATAGGAGGCATGCTATCATCATAATAAATTTGCATATCAAAACTTGGGAGACTAAAAGTACCATCTTCATTAAGCATAGCAACCCCAAGCTTGGGACAAACATTAATTGCAGCAAATAAATTCTCAAACAGGTCATTCTCATCAAACATAACATCCCCAATCTTGGGCCTTTGCATATCATAAGCACAATCACTCTCATCATTAATAGTATGGATAGCACCAATAGTATAGCAATTATTATCATTACAATGAGTAAGATACATAACAATAATAGGAGCAATATCATTTGGGAGGGATACCATTTTACCTTTGCTTCTCCGTCTTCTCGTTTTCTTCTCCATATTATGTGTGGGTTTAATCCTCTTCTTGGAGCTCCTTATTAATGAGATTGGTTGAATAGAAAGCTCCTCCTCGTTACCTGATTCATCATAAGAAAGAATAGGAGGATATTGGGAAACCTCTTCCCTTTCATTAGCATTCTCTTCATTTTCTATTTGTTTTCTTGTCTTTATGTAATTGGCAATATAAGGATTTTCAATGCAATTCACCGCACAATACATATAAATTTCTTCTAGATCAAAATCAAGAACTCTCTCAAGGACAAATTCTAGAATAACCTTAGTTATGTGTTTCATTTCTTCATAACCTAGAAGAAAACTAAGTTCATTATTATGCGCAAGGGAAATCAAGTCATCACAATTTTTGGACACGATTCGATCATGAAACAATTTTCATCGGAGATTTGAATGACCACGTTCATTGCAAAGTTCACAGGATGGCCAAGAAAATTTAAATTTTTGTCACAAACATCTAGCCTCTCTTGCAACCATTTAGTTTCTAAATACTTATGCCTCTTGCAAAATCTATCTTCCCTTTTTGGTATGTAACAGCAAACTATATGCACTCCACAAAAGTTGACATGCTTATAAGAGACATTTTTATCATGACTAGTGCAATCATCATTAGTACTATGTATATTCAAAGAGTTCATACTAACATCATTGCAATTATGCTCATCATTCGAATATTTAGGGCCAAACATTTTATGCATTCTTCTTCTAACACTTTGTCACAATTATTGGAATCCTTATTTTTAACATTAGAAAGATGAAGCATATGAGGCAACCACAATTCCATTTTTTGTAGTTTTCTTTTATAGTCTAAACTAGTGATAAAACAAGAAAATAAAAGATTCAATTGCAAGATCTAAAGATATACCTTCAAGCGCTCACCTCCCTGGCAACGGCACCAGAAAAGAGCTTGATGTCTACTACACAACCTCCTTCTTGTAGACTCCTGTTGGGCCTCCAAGCGCAGAGTTTTGTAGGATAATAGAAAATTTCCATCAAGTGGATGACCTATGGTTTATCAATCCGTGGGAGGCGTAGGATGAAGATGGTCTCTCTCAAACAACCCCGCAACCAAATAACAAAGAGTCTCTTGTGTCCCCAGCACAACCAATACAATGGTAAATTGTATAGGTGCACTAGTTCGGCGAAGAGATGATGATATGAGTGTAATATGGATGGTAGATATAGGTTTTTATAATCTAAAAATCTAAAAATAGCAAGGTAACTAGTAACAAAAGTGAGCAAAAACGGTATTGCAATGCTTCGAAACAAGGCCTAGGGTTCATACTTTCACTAGTGCAAGTTCTCACAACAATGATAACATAATTGGATCATATAACAGTCCCTCAACATGCAATAAAGAGTCACTCCAAAGTCACTAATAGTGGAGAACAAACGAAGAGATGATTGTAGAGTATGAAACCACCTCAAAGTTATTCTTTCTGATCGATCTATTGGGCTATTCCTATAAGTGTCACAAACAGCCCTAGAGTTCGTACTAAAATAACACCTTAAGACACACATCAACCAAAACCCTAATGTCACCTAGATACTCCAATGTTACCACAAGTATCCACGGGTTTGATTATATGATATGCATCACACAATCTTAGATTTATCTATTCAAACCAACACAAAGAACTTCAAAGAGTGCCCCAAAGTTTCTACCAGAGAGTCAAGACAAAAACGTGTGCCAACCCTATGCATAAGTTCACAATGTCACAGAACCAACAAGTTGATCACCAAAACATACATCAAGTGGATCATGTGAATATTGCATTGTCACCACAGATAAGCACATGCAAGACATACATCAAGTGTTCTCAAATCCTTAAAGACTCAATCCGATAAGATAACTTCAAAGGGAAAAATCAATCCATTACAAGAAGATAGAGGGGGAGAAACATCATAAGATCCAACTATAATAGCAAAGCTCATGGTACATGAAGTTCGTGCCAAATCAAGAACACGAGAGAGAGAGAGAGAGAGAGAGAGAGAGAGAGAGAGAGAGAGAGAGAGATCAAACACATAGCTACTGCTACATACCCTCAGCCCCGATGGTGAACTACTCCCTCCTCGTCATGGAGAGCGCCGGGATGATGAAGATGGCCACCGGTGATGGATTCCCCCTTCGGCAGGGTGCCAGAACGGGCCCTGAGAGGTTTTTTGTGGCTACAGAGGCTTGCGGCAGCGGAACTCCCGATCTTGGTTAGATTCTAAAAGGTTGGGGATATATAAGAGGTGTTGGCGTCGGGAACAAGTCAGGGGGTCCACAAGCCAGCCATGACGTAGGGGGGCGCGCCCAGGGGGTAGGGCATGCCCTCCACCCTCGTGGCGGCCTGGAGACTCTTCTGGTCCATCTGCGATGCTCTGTGGGCTTCTTCTGGTCCAAAAATAATCTCCGTAAATGTTCAGGTCAATTGGACTCTGTTCGATATTCTTTTTCTGCGAAACTCAAAAATAAGGAAAAAACAGAAACTGGCACTGGGCTCTCCGTTAATAGGTTAGTCCGAAAAATCATATAAAATAGCATATAAATGCTTATAAAACATCCAAGATGGATAATATAATAGCATGGAACAATAAAAAAATTATAGATATGTTGGAGACGTATCAGAGGCCTACAACAAGGAGACCCTCTATCCCCCTACTTGTCTGTGATATATGTTGAGGGGCTCCCAGCTTTGCTACATGATGAGGTATAACGAGATAGCATTAGTGGGATTAAGGTGTTCCCGAGAGCGCCTTGAGTCTCCCACTTATTTTTTTGCAGATGATTCAATGATGTTACTCAAGGCGGACCACCAGGAGGCAACAATGTTATATGAGATTCTGCAAGTGTAAGAAGCATGCTCGGGCCAATTGTAACGCCCCGGATACAACTTGCCATATTCGTAACTCCAACTCTTGCCTTTTCTGGAGATGCGATATGATATTTTCCTTCGTGGTTGGGTTTTTATCTTTTGTTTTGCTTTTGTTCATGTCTTGCATTTCATATCATAGCATCATGCGCATTACATCCGCATGTTTTCATAAAACCCGTATCCGCTCGTAGTTGCCACGTCACCCCTTGCCTTCGTTGACCGTTTAGAGTACAACCTTGTTCTTCGTTTTTCCCTCTTACCTAAACCGGAGTCTCTCTGTAAAGTGCACAGACCCCCTTATGTGCGCGTCCGAAATTTTCCCGAACCTGACCCGCTCAGTCTTTACCGTTGGTTCCGGATCATCCCCAAACATCTATAAAATATCTTCGTTTTCTTACTTGGACTCCCTACCTATTTATTCTTGACCGTCCAATTTAATCGGAGGGTCCAAATCTATCCTAAACCCCCCTTTCCCTATATATAGACCAACTTCATACCTAATCTAAACTAACCCTAAAATCTAGGACGTTTGTCCCTCACGCCACCGCCGCCGCATCTTCCTCGGGATCACCAGCGATCCAGCCGCTGCTCTCCACCTCGCAACCGCCCACACACACCCAGCCTCATCCTCCCTGATCCAAAATCCTCCCTCGTTCAACACTAGCCGACCCAAATCCATCCCCTCCTGGATCTACCTCCCTGCCCGAGCTCCTCACCTCGCCGGAGATGAGTGCCTCGACAGCCCCGCTCCTTTTCCCCTCCTGCTTCTCTATCTCTCTTTCTCACGATCTCCCTCTCCCTCTCTTTGTTTTCGCTCATAGGAGAACACCATGGAAGCTGCAAGGAGCTCAAGCTCGCTGCCCCTGCCGGGTTGACCACCGTTCGCTTCAGATCTGGCCCCCTCCGTCGGATCCCGTCGCCCCAGTCCCGTTCCAGTCGATCCCCGCCGAGGCCGCCTCATCGGAGCCCTTGCTGTTCCCCTGCCATGGCGTCTCGGCCTCCTCTGCCCCCGCACCTGAGGCCCTGAGCTCCTCTAGCTTGACCCCGTCCGCCGAGCTCCCTGCCGCGCCGGAGTCCCGCCGCTTCCCTCCCTGCGCCGAATCCCTCGCCGGAGTGAGCTCGTCCCCGAGCCCTCATCGCTGGCCTCCCCTGCTGCTGTTTCTGTTCTTCAGAGACGATCAGTAGTGGCTCGCTCGTCCCGAGCGTTGACCGTGCCCTGCCTCGCCTCGATGTGCCTGCGTGGCCCGCAGCCGCGCCAAGGCCCAACCGCGCCAGATCCGTCGCCCTGCCTCCCCTATCCACCGAACGGGCCAAGGCCCATGGGTGAGCCGCCCCTCCAGTTCCCCTGTTCCTATTGGGCCAGCAAGTTTCAGCCCTGGATGTCTTGTTTTACCTATCTGCGAATTTGCTAATTATCCGGTGAATTACTGTTTTCAGAAAAACCCTCTAACTTCATGCTTATAATTACTCATGAACTATGCATCATATGTAAATAAGTTATATATGAAAAGTGCTTAGAATATTCTCTAGTTTCACAATATGCCACTTTCATCCATGTTTAAAATGTTTAAAATGCTGTTTGTTTAAATTTGCTTAAATGCCATGTTAAAATGATTTATTTCATAACTAAATAACCGTAACTCCATTTTAAATAAACTTTATATGTGAATGGGGTGGAAAAATGCATACATTAACTTGGTTCACTTTGTTTTACTGTTTAACAACTCTAAAATTATGTAATAGGCAGAACAGTACCAAATCCAAAATACGCATATGGGGATTCTCCGGAATAGTTGTTTGTTATTCCAGCCTCATTTAAACTTGTCTAGATAGGTAGTTTTTTCATATGCTTCACCCCTTGCCATGTATAACAACATTTAATATTGTTGAGTACCTAAACGGGAGTGAACGAAATAATCGAATGTGGTGTTTCGTCAATATGCAACTCGTTGCATATTGAGCTCCACTTAACTTGTAGTATTGTTTGTTGCACTTTGCCATGCCATGCTCTTTAAACCGGACATGCATCATACTTGTTTGTGCATCATGTCATGTTTATGCTTGTGCATTTACCATGTTGTTTGTTTCTTTCCGGTGTTGCTTCTTAGTTCCGGCAATGTTGCGATTGTGAGGATTCGTTCGACTACTTCCGCTTGTCTTCTTCATGGACTTGTTCTTCTTCCTAGCGGGATTTCAGGCAAGATGACCGCTACCCTGGATCTCACTACTATCATTGCTATGCTAGTTGCTTCGTTTTTCTATTATAGCGTTGTTAGTTGCAGGTGAAGTTGAAGATTGCCCCATGACGGACATGATTATGTTGGGATATCACAATATCTCTTATTTAATTAATGCATCTATATACTTGGTAAAGGGTGGAAGACTCGGCCTTATGCCTGGTGTTTTGTTCCACTCTTGCCGCCCTAGTTTCCGTCATACCGGTGTTATGTTCCCGGATTTTGCGTTCCTTACGCGGTTGGGTGATTTATGGGACCCCCTTGACAGTTCGCTTTGAATAAAACTCCTCCAGCAAGGCCCAACCTTGGTTTTACCATTTGCATCACCTAGCCCTTTTTCCCTTGGGTTTCCAGAGCCCGAGGGTCATCTTTATTTTAGCCCCCCCGGGCCAGTGCTCCTTCGAGTGTTCGTCCGAACCGAGCAGCCTGCGGGGCCACCATGGGGCAACTCGAGGGCTAGTTTTACTCGTAGCTTGACTTATCTGGTGTGCCCTGAGAACGAGGTACGTGCGACTCCTATCGGGATTTGTCGGCACATTGGGCGGCTTTGCTGGTCTTGTTTTACCATCGTCGAAATGTCTTGTAACTGGGATTCCGAGTCTGATCGGGTCTTCCTGGGAGAAGGAATATCCTTCGTTGACCGCGAGAGCTTATCATGGGCTAAGTTGGGACACCCCTACAGAGTTTTAAACTTTCGAAAGCCGTGCCCATGGTTATGTGGCAGATGGGAATTTTTTAATGTCCGGTTGTAGATAACTTGACACCAGATCCGAATTAAAATACATCAACCGTGTGTGTAGCCGTGATGGTCTCTTTTCGGCGGAGTCCGGGAAGTGAACGCGGTTTTGGGTTATCTTTGATGTAAGTAGGAGTTCAGGATCACTTCTTGATCATTGCTAGCTTCATGACCATTCCTTTGCTGCTCTTCTCGCTCTTATTTGCGTATGTTAGCCACCATATATGCTTAGTCGCTGCTGCAACCTCACCACTGTACCCCCTTCCTTTCCCATTAAGCTTTACTAGTCTTGATACCCATGGTAATGGGATTGCTGAGTCCTCGTGGCTCACATATTACTACAACAACAGTTGCAGGTACAGGTTTTGCGATGATCATGACGCGAGAGCGATGTTTGCTTGTTTTGGAGTTCTTCTTCTGCTTCTTCTTCGATCAGGGGATAGGTTCCAGGTTGGCAGCCTGGGCTAGCAGGGTGGATGCCATTTGAGCTTCTGTTTGTGTTTCATCCGTAGTCGGATGTTGATATTGTGTATGATGTATTGTTGTATTCCTGTGGCATTCTATGCCTCTTGTATGTATCCCCATCTATTATGTAATGTTGATGTAATGATATCCACCTTGCAAAAGCGTTTCAATATGCGGTTCTATCCTTGGTGGGACCTTCGAGTCTTTAGGATAGTATCGCATATTGGGCGTGACAAGTTGGTATCAGAGCCTCGACCGACCATAGGAGCCCCCTTGATTGTTGGCCGTTGTTGAGTCTAGAAAAAAACTATTTTGAGTCTTAGGATTATATATATCGAAGAGTAGGATTCTTTTTACTCCTCAGCCCCCTTCGTCGCTCTGGTGAGGACTCCTGACGTAGATGTTTTGTCTTTCCTCTCCTCAAATTTCACTAAATTTTTTTAGGATCACGCGGGTATCTTGGAATCATTCCGATGGTTTTGTGACGAGAACATTGTTCTTGGTGCCTCCTGTCTTTTATGTGGCAGTGTCCCGGGGAGTTGAGCTCCGAGGTGTTGTCGTCATAATTTTATCGTTACAGTTTCAGAATACCTGAGTTTTGCCGACATCGAAAATCTCTTTTATGCAGTTGTTGGTGAGATAACCTCGACGCCACCCAGTACTGGGGCGGGAGTTCAGGAGTATTCCATTACTCGTATAACGGATGCTTTTCGAAGGTTGAGGTACATGATTTCCGGAGTTTTCTTGGTTATGTGTTGACGGATGGATACAGTTGGATGTAGGGATTGTTAGTTTTGGGTGAGATATATATTGCTTCCCCTGTATCCCCAACACCAGATTGCATAACCATAAAGTTTCGGGAGTTTATAGGTGGGAATTCAAGTAGCTCCTAGAATATCTTTCCGACAGATGCATGATATGGGATTGGGTAAATCTCTATCATATGTATTTGTTCCGGCTTATTCTGCAAGCCAAATCCTTTGTTTTGTTTTATTTGTGGTATTCGAGTTGCTTCGAAGTCAAATGTTGAATCCATACCTTTCCTAAATGGTGTTCTCATATTTCTATGGGAGTGCTAATCCTTCTTGATCATTGAGGTTGTCATGTTAATTCTTTTCCAACCGGTGCGCTTCTCTTCGAGATGATCCCATCATTCTCCCCATCCGCAAGATCAATTCTAAGTTTTCTCAACGGTGTCTGTTTCGTTCATCCCAAGTTGTCTTTGTTTTTTCCCCACCCTCCCACCCTTTTCTTCAAGGACTCATATATTTAATCAAGTATCCATTTATTCATGTGAAGTCTCTTCATTCTTTTCTTTCAATGTTCTTATCCGGTGATTCCCCATGAAGATGCTCAACAGCTTCAAGTTCATCATTCTTCATTCTAGTATTTTTTCCCCGGTGGGTTTAACTCAAGTTTTCGGTGTTGATCATATCCGTTTCCTCGTGTCAAATGTTTTTCCATGTCGGTGCACCTCTTAGTTGTTCACCTCTCCCAGTTCATATTCGGAGTGTTGAAGATATCTCGGAAGATCCGTGTTTCCATTCTCTATCCGTTCAAGTTATTTTGAGGCTCTTATCTCATTCAAGCCATTTAATTCAACCGGTGCAATATCTCTTTAAATCATTTCAATGGTGTTTCTCTTGAGTGGGCCCATAACCCACATGTCTTTTCCCAGGATCTTACCCGACTCTTCTAATTATTCTGGAGTTATTCTCAAATCCTTTTTGAAGTTTGACGTAAGTATGAATTTTCATCAGTCACATGCCTTCTCCAAGGTCGTTTTCAAATTCTTTTCATCTTTGGCTCAACCTTTTTTTCCTTTTAATCCTTCCGGAGTGTCTCAACAATTCATGGTGGTGTTTCTCGTCGTCATTCTCGAATTTTGAAGATCGAAGAAGAGTTCCTCTTAAATCCTTACCCGTTCTTCCAAAGATTCACGGTTCTAGCTTCATGCCATCCTCATAATTGTTTTTGATTGTGACAATTCTTTTCTTACCATCCAGAGCATTTCATGAGTTGTTTCTATTTCTTTCCACCGAAGGCCATCATGTCATAATTCTTCATTCTCAGCGTGTAGCTATCGTTCTCCAAATTCTTCTGGTGCATCGTCCAAATATCCTCTAATCAGTTCATGATCTCTTTGTTCTCTTGTATCTAAATCCCCTCAAGTATCTTCATTCGTTTTCCAATTCTTCCCGGTGAATTGTGCCTTTGCTACTTTCATTTTCAATTCTTACGGTGGTTCGTTCAAGATTTCACTTCCTTCGTTATCATATCAAATATTTGTTGTTTCCAAATCCCACCGATGGTTCCATCAATAAATTCTCAAGTTTACGCTATATCTCTCTTAATCCTTTCTACGAGAATAAGTAGTATGCCAAATCCGTTGCTTGTCATCAATTTAAATTGGTGAAGGATAGGCATAACGTAATTCTTATTATTGTTTCATCCAAGTAATCTAGTTTCTTATTTCCCGAGTTGTTCATCATGTCACATTTCTCGGTTCGAGATGCTTCAACTTTTTTTTCTTTTTCCGGAGTTCCAAGTTTTCCGCTTTATCTCATCGCGAAGCTCCATCTAAATCATCTCAAGGCTTCACCTTGTGTTTTCAAGTTCTCTTTATTTTTATCATCCTTTTATTACCGGAGTTCTTCATGGATGCTCTACATGGTGGTTCATCAAGGATTCTCTTCATTCTTCAATTGTTCTTCAAGATTTCTCTTGAAGTTATGATCCGCCAAGCTATACTCTAAAATAAACATGGTGCTAAACACATGTTTTGTTTCTGAGGAGTTCAAGTATTCTTCTTCTTGCATTTCGAAGTGCAATTCTTTCTACCTTAGCTTTTGAGGTGGTGTTATATCATTCTTGGCAATTTCCATTCAGGTTTCCCGATTCACATGTTGTCAAGAATGAGGTATTTTAAATCCATCAATCTCTTCTTTGGAGTTATCTTGGTATAGATTTCTCCTAAAGCCTTCCTTAAGGAATGTTGCTAATTGTGGTGCTTATCAATGATCCGAGTTTTCTCCTATCCTCTCGGCGAAAGAAGTTTTCATCTCTTGTTTGAGCTCAAACAAGCAATTGTTTTTCGTTAGTGGCAGGATTTCACCTCAAGTTTTGAGATGTTTTCCATAAGCCCGCAACAAGCTTATTCGTTTCGTTGTTGGTTTTGCAACAATTCCGTTATAACCTTCTTGGAGGGTGCTTTCCAAGCTCATTTGTGGCAGAAGTTGGCATTTTCTTCTCCATTCTTTATTCCAATGATCTACTTCTATTTCGGAGGCATGGTGATGTTGCTCTCTTCACTCATCATCTCGAATTGTGAGGATCGTGTTCTTTTCATGATTATCCATTTAACCGGAGTGGTTTCAATATCTATCTTATCACTAAACCTCTTGGTTCTCGTCGTATCCCTTCTTCCTCTTTTCTAATGGAGTGTTTTCAACTTTGTTCATCTTCGTTGTTTTCTTTCTTTCATTTTTATCAACCTCTCAAGGTTCATGGTTTCACTCGTTTGTCGAAGAAGCAACTTGGTTTTACCTCTTGCTCTTCCGCTTCCCTCTGGTGCCATCCTAGATCTCGGGACGAGATCCTCTCGTAGTGGTGGAGTGTTGTGACGCCCTGGATACAACTTTCCATATTCGTAACTCCAAATCTTGCCTTTTCCGGAGATGCGATATGATATTTTCCTTCGTGGTTGGGTTTTTGTCTTTTGTTTTGCTTTTGTTCATGTCTTGCATTTCATATCATAGCATCATGCACATTGCATCCGCATGTTTTCATAAAACCCGTCCGCTCATAGTTGCCGCGTCACCCCTTGCCTTCGTTGACCGTTTCGAGTCCAACCTTGTTCTTCGTTTTTCCCTCTTACCTAAACCGGAGTCTCTCTGTAAAGTGCACAGACCCCCTCGTGTGCGCGTCCAAAATTTGCCCGAACCCGAACCTCGTCTTTACCGTTGGTTCCGGATCATCCCCAAACATCTATAAAATATCTTCGTTTTCTTACTTGGACTCCCTACCTATTTATTATTGACCGTCCGATTTAATTGGAGGGTCCAAATCTATCCTATCCCCCCCTTTCCCTATATATAGACCAACTTCATACCTAATCTAAACTAACCCTAAAATCTAGGACGTTTGTCCCTCGCGCGGCCACCGCCGCATCTTCCTCGGGATCACCAGCGATCCAGCCGCTGCTCTCCACCTCGCAACCGCCCACACACACCCAGCCTCATCCTCCCTCATTCAACACCAGCCAACCCAAATCCATCCCCTCCTCGATCTACCTCCCTGCCCGAGCTCCTCACCTCGCTGGAGATGAGTGCCTCGACAGCCCCGCTCCTTTTCCCCTCCTGCTTCTCTATCTCTCTTTCTCACGATCTCCCTTTCCCTCTCTTTGTTTTCGCTCACAGGAGAACGCCATGGAAGCTGCAAGGAGCTCAAGCTCGCCGCCCCTGCCGCGTTCACCACCGTTCGCTTCAGATCCGGCCCCCTCCGTCGGATCCCGTCGCCCCAGTCCCGTTCCGGTCGATCCCTGCCAAGGCTGCCTCGCCAGAGCCCCTGCTGTTCCCTTGCCATGGCGTCTCGGCCTCCTCTGCCCCCACACCTGAGGTCCTGAGCTCCTCTAGCTCGACCCCGTCCGCCAAGCTCCCTGCCGCGCCGGAGTCCCGCCGCTTGCCTCCCTGCGCCGAATCCCTCGCCGGAGTGAGCTCGTCCCCGAGCCCTCATCGTCGGCCTCCCTTGCTGCTGTTTCTGTTCTTCAGAGACGATCAGTAGAGGCTCGCTCGTCCCGAGCGTTGACCGCGCCCTGCCTCGCCTCGATGTGCCTGCGTGGCCCGCAGCCGCGCCAAGGCCCAGCCGCGCCAGATCCGTCGCCTGCCTCCCCTATCCACCGAACGGGCCAAGGCCCATGGGTGAGCCGCCCCTCCAGTTCCCCTGTTCCTATTGGGCCAGCAAGTTTCAGCCCTGGATGTCTTGTTTTACCTATCTGCGAATTTGCTAATTATCCGGTGAATTACTGTTTTCAGAAAAACCCTCTAACTTCATGCTTATAATTACTCATGAACTATGCATCATATGTAAATAAGTTATATATGAAAAGTGCTTAGAATATTCTCTAGTTTCACAATATGCCACTTTCATCCATGTTTAAAATGTTTAAAATGCTGTTTGTTTAAATTTGCTTAAATGCCATGTTAAAATGATTTATTTCATAACTAAATAACCGTAACTCCATTTTAAATAAACTTTATATGTAAATGGGGTGGAAAAATGCATACATTAACTTGGTTCACTTTGTTTTACTGTTTAACAACTCTAAAATTATGTAATAGGCAGAACAGTACCAAATCCAAAATACGCATATGGGGATTCTCCGGAATAGTTGTTTGTTATTCCAGCCTCATTTAAACTTGTCTAGATAGGTAGTTTTTTCATATGCTTCACCCCTTGCCATGTATAACAACATTTAATATTGTTGAGTACCTAAACGGGAGTGAACGAAATAATCGAATGTGGTGTTTCGTCAATATGGAACTCGTTGCATATTGAGCTCCACTTAACTTGTAGTATTGTTTGTTGCACTTTGCCATGCCATGCTCTTTAAACCGGACATGCATCATACTTGTTTGTGCATCATGTCATGTTTATGCTTGTGCATTTACCATGTTGTTTGTTTCTTTTCGGTGTTGCTTCTTAGTTCCGGCAATGTTGTGATTGTGAGGATTCGTTCGACTACTTCCGCTTGTCTTCTTCATGGACTCGTTCTTCTTCCTAGCGGGATTTCAGGCAAGATGACCGCTACCTTGGATCTCACTACTATCATTGCTATGCTAGTTGCTTCGTTCTATCGCTTTGCTGTGCTACCTATCACCTGTTTATCAAGCCTCCCAAATTGCCATGTCAGCCTCTAACCTTTTGCACCCTTCCTAGCAAACCATTGCTTGGCTATGTTACCTCTTTTGCTCAGCCCCTCTTATAGCATTGTTAGTTGCAGGTGAAGTTGAAGATTGCCCCATGACGGACAGGATTATGTTGGGATATCACAATATCTCTTATTTAATTAATGCATCTATATACTTGGTAAAGGGTGGAAGACTCGGCCTTATGCCTGGTGTTTTGTTCCACTCTTGCTGCCCTAGTTTCCGTCATACCGGTGTTATGTTCCCGGATTTTGCGTTCCTTACACGGTTGGGTGATTTATGGGACCCCCTTGACAATTCGCTTTGAATAAAACTCCTCCAGCAAGGCCCAACCTTGGTTTTACCATTTGCCTTACCTAGCCCTTTTTCCCTTGGGTTTCCGGAGCCCGAGGGTCATCTTTATTTTAGCCCCCCCGGGCCAGTGCTCCTTCGAGTGTTGGTCCGAACCGAGCAGCCTGTGGGGCCACCACGGGGCAACTCGAGGGCTGGTTTTACTCGTAGCTTGACTTATCCGGTGTGCCCTAAGAACGAGGTACGTGCGACTCCTATCGGGATTTGTCAGCACATTGGGCGGCTTTGCTGGTCTTGTTTTACCATCGTCGAAATGTCTTGTAACCGGGATTCCGAGTCTGATCGGGTCTTCCTAGGAGAAGGAATATCCTTCATTGACCGCGAGAGCTTATCATGGGCTAAGTTGGGACACCCCTGCAGGGTTTTAAACTTTCGAAAGCCATGCCCGCGGTTATGTGGCAGATGGGAATTTGTTAATGTCCGGTTGTAGATAACTTGACACCAGATCCGAATTAAAACGCATCAACCGCGTGTGTAGCCGTGATGGTCTCTTTTCGGCAGAGTCCGGGAAGTGAACACGGTTTTGGGTTATGTTTGACGTAAGTAGGAGTTCAGGATCACTTCTTGATCATTGCTAGCTTCACGACCGTTCATTTGCTTCTCTTCTCGCTCTTATTTGCGTATGTTGGCCACCATATATGCTTAGTCGCTGCTGCAACCTCACCACTATTGTAACACCCCGGATTCGATGCGCCAGGTGTCTGCCAGTTATTCGCCGTCGTTGCCATGTAATTTGCTTGCGTGTTGCATTTTGCCATGTCATCATGTGCATTTCATTTTGCATACGTGTTCGTCTCATGCATCCGAGCATTTTCCCCGTTGTCCGTTTTGCAATCCGGCGCTCCTATGTCATTCGGCGTTCCCATTTTGTCTCCTGTTGTGAGCGGGTGTTAAACTTTCTCGGAATGGCCCGAGGTTTTCCAAGCGGCCTTGGTATAGCACCGGTAGACCGCCTGTCAAGTTTCGTGCCATTTGGAGGTCGTTTGATACTCCAACGATTAACCGGGTAACCGTAAAAGCCTCTTTTGTCTTGCAGCCCAACGCCCCTCCAAACTGGCCCAAAACCCATCCTAACCCCCTCCATGCTCTTAGTCGTTCGATCACGATCGTGTGGGCGAAAACCGTGCTCCATTTGGACTCTCCTAGCTCCCTCTACCTATAAAAACGTCTTCCCCTCCCCATTTTCGGATCAATTTCCCCCGAAACCCTAGATCCACCTCCCCTCTCCGCGCCGGACACGTCCGCGAAGGCCGGACATGTCCGCCGCCACTCCCCGCGCCAATCTGGGGCCGCCAAGTGTCGCGCCGCCGCCCCAGCTCCTCCCCCAGCCGCCGGGCCCGCTCGGCCCATCCGAGGCCCGCCCCGGGCCGCGACTAGGCCCG
>NC_041385.1:280801127-280822437 GCF_002162155.2 Triticum dicoccoides
TCGCCGACCCCGGCCTCCTCCGCCGAAGCCGGGCCCGCGCGCCACCGTGCTCCCGCGCCGCCCGCGCCCGCTTCTCCCGCCGTCGCCTTCCCGCAGCGCCGCCCGACCCTCGTCCGCCGCCGCCTTCGACCGGCGCCGCCGTGATCCCGACCGCCGCCCGGCCTCCTCTCCGGTGCCGGCCGCGCCTCCGCCCGCGCCCGTCGCCCGAGCTCCGGCCCGGCTCCCTCCACAGCCCTTCGCCGGACCTCGCCGCCGTCCGCCTCCCTCCGGTGTGCCGCGTCGGCCCCGGCCCACCTCCGGCGACCTTCTCCTGCCCCGGCCACCGCATCCTCTCCGGCAAACCTCGTCCACCGTGCCCGGATTTGGATTTGAGAAGACAAGGTTGACCCTGATTTGCGTAAGTCCCCGAAATATTTTGCATAATGTTGCCCTGTTCATCGCATCATATCTCCTTGCATACTGTTCCGTTTTGTGCGTCTAATATGTCAAATTGTTCGCCTCAACGAGTACTTCATTTCATTCCTTTGCATCATGTTCATTTGAGCTCATCTTGATGCCTTAATCATTGTTGCAAGAGTGCTATATGATGTTGTCTGCTGTCTGTTAACAGAACATGCTCATTTGTCATTTTTGCCATGTTTGATGTGTGCATCCTATGAGGTTGATGTCTACATGTGTTTTGATCTATGTCATGCCATCTTTACAGTGGTGTATGCCATGTATTTTTGTGATCAATGTGGTGACTAGCACAAGCATGCAAACTAGGCTTCGTGATGTTGCTGATTTTAGTCCCTGTTCTGCTGTTATTTTGATGCCATGTAAACATGATGCTACAGAGAGATCCATGCTTATTTTGAGATACTTTAGTAAGGATGTTTTGAACATATGGTTATGATATATCCATCCATGCCCCTGGTTGCAATTATGGTGTAGTCGAGCATGTCATTTTCGTGCTCTACTTTTGCTACAAAATGTTTCCTGGCAGATTGTTTACATGTTATTCAATTTTTCCAAGGTTGTTGTAGTTGATCCTTGCATCCTATGAACTTGTTCTTGCCTTGGTTTGTTTCATAAACATGTCTTCTTGCTGATGCTATGCTTATCTTGTCATGCAATGACTTGTGGTGAGTGAATCAAGCTTTTTAAGTAGTGTACTCGCTGTTGCTGTTTTGCTAGGCTGAATCTGTTATTTCGTGATGCTATGTAAACCTGCTGCTACAAGTCATCCTGTGCATAATCTGGAGATGTTCACTAAGGGTGTTTTGTTCTACATGTTATGCTCTATCCATCCATGCCCCTGGTTGCATTTATGGCCTGCTATAGCTTATTGTAATCTTGCTCCAAAGTTGCTATATAATGTTGCTGTCAGCCTGTTAACATTAAGTTCAGTTGTTGCCATGATTGTTGCTAGTGTTCCATGTACCCTATGAACTTGCTCTTGCCATGCTTAGCTTCACAAACATGTCTTCTTACTGTTGGTTTCCTTGCTATGCCATGTAATGCTCTGTGGGGAGTGGTACAAGCTCACCAACATGCCTACTTATTGTTGTTCCTGCCATGTATGAATCAGTTAACGAAACTTGCTATGTTTACATGGGTGCCATCATATCTTCTGATCCTTTTTGGCTTATGGTCAGTAAGGGACTCTTGTTCTATGCAATTAGTAGGTTCATGCCATGCCTTTGTTTGCCATGATAAGTTCCTGTAACATGTTGTTTGATAGCTCTAAACATTGCAACCTGATGTTATTTTTTGCAAAGTCTGAACTGTTATTATTTGCAATCTTGCCATGTGTGTTTGAGCATGTTCTAGTGATTTCTGGAGATAGCTCAGTGTTCATGTTTTGTTATGCTTTACCTGTACATCATGCCCATGCCTTTTTTTTTCTTGTTGAGGTCCTGTAGCATGTTGTTTTGATGCTTGCAAGATGCCTAGTTGCTGTTTTGGACAGATTGTTGCCATATCTTGTATAGTGTGTGTGTGTGTGTGTTGAACCGTTGCTCTGTTTTGAGTGTGCTCTATATGAAACTTGGTTGTTTTTGTGTGTAGCTTCATATTATCATGTTGCATCCTTGTTTTGAGGTGTTTGCTTGATGTTTGTATGCATTTTGCATCAATGCCATGTTTAACTTGTTTTGCTCATATCTTCTAGGCCGTAGCTCCGAACCAAATGAAATTTATATGTAACTTGACTAGAATCTCATGTAGATCATCTTGGTGCATCTTAACTTGCTATTTAACAACTTGAACATAAGGTTTATTCAGATCTGGACCAATTTCGAAATTTGCATATGAGGACTTACCGGAATTGTTATATGTTGTTTCCGGCCTCATTTAAACTTGCCTTGATGTGTTGCTCTTGTTTGCATCATCTCTTGCCATGAGTAGCTTCATGTAGCCTTGTCATGCATCATGTTTGTTGTCCATCATGCCTTGTTCATGTGTGGTGTATTTACTTTGTTGCGTGCTTCTTTTCGATAGTTCCTGCTTCGTTGTGATCGTGAGGATTCGTTCGTCTACGCTTGGTTCGGCTTCATCCGTTCGTCTTCTTCATGGACTCGTTCTTCTTCCTAGCGGGATTTCAGGCAAGATGACTACTACCCTGGATCTCACTACTATCATTGCTATGCTAGTTGCTTCATTCTATCGCTTTGTTGCGCTACCTATCACCTGTTTATCTAGCCTCCCAAATTGCCATGTTAGCCTCTAACCTTTTGCACCCTTCCTAGCAAACCATTGCTTGGCTATGTTACCGCTTTTGCTCAGCTCCTCTTATAGCGTTGTTAGTTGCAGGTGAAGTTGAAGATTGCCCCATGACGGACAGGATTATGTTGGGATATCACAATATCTCTTATTTCATTAATGCATCTATATACTTGGTAAAGGGTGGAAGACTCGGCCTTATGCCTGGTGTTTTGTTCCACTCTTGCCGCCCTAGTTTCCGTCATACCGGTGTTATGTTCCCGGATTTTGCGTTCCTTACGCGGTTGGGTGATTTATGGGACCCCCTTGACAGTTCGCTTTGAATAAAACTCCTCCAGCAAGGCCCAACCTTGGTTTTACCATTTGCCTCACCTAGCCCTTTTTCCCTTGGGTTTCCGGAGCCCGAGGGTCATCTTTATTTTAGCCCCCCCCGGGCCAGTGCTCCTTCGAGTGTTGGTTCGAACCGAGCAGCCTACGGGGCCACCACGGGGCAACTCGAGGGCTGGTTTTACTCATAGCTTGACTTATCCGGTGTGCCCTGAGAACGAGGTACGTGCGACTCCTATCGGGATTTGTCGGCACATCGGGCGGCTTTGCTGGTCTTTTTTTACCATCATCGAAATGTCTTGTAACCGGGATTCCGAGTCTGATCGGGTCTTCCTAGGAGAAGGAATATCCTTCTTTGACCGCGAGAGCTTATCATGGGCTAAGTTGGGACACCCCTGCAGGGTTTTAAACTTTCGAAAGCCATGCCCGCGGTTATGTGGCAGATGGGAATTTGTTAATGTCCGGTTGTAGATAACTTGACACCAGATCCGAATTAAAATGCATCAACCGCGTGTGTAGCCGTGATGGTCTCTTTTCAGCGGAGTCCGGGAAGTGAACACGGTTTTAGGTTATGTTTGACGTAAGTAGGAGTTCAGGATCACTTCTTGATCATTACTAGTTGACGACCGTTCCTTTTGCTCTCTTCTCGCTCTTATTTGCGTATGTTAGCCACCATATATGCTTAGTCATTGCTGCAACCTCACCACTTTACCCCTTCCTTTCCCATTAAGCTTTGCTAGTCTTGATACCCATGGTACTGGGATTGCTGAGTCCTCGTGGCTCACAGATTACTACAACAATAGTTGCAGGTACAGGTTATGCGATGATCATGACGCGAGAGCGATGCTTGTTTGCGTTGAGATCTTCTTCTGCTTCTTCGATCAGGGGACAGGTTCCAGGTCCGCAGCCTGGGCTAGCAGGGTGGATGCCGTTTGAGTTTCTGTTTATGTTTCATCCGTAGTCGGATGTTGCTCTTATGTATTGTGATGTTGTATTCGTGTGGCATTGTATGCCTTATGTATGTACACACATCTATTATGTAATGTTGATGTAATGGTATCCACCTTGCAAAAGCGTTTCAATATGCGGCTCTATCCTTGGTGGGACCTTCGAGTTCCTTTTGGATAGGGTCGCATATTGGGCGTGACAACTGTACCCCCCTTACTTTCCCATTAAGCTTTGCTAGTCTTGATACCCATGGTAATGGGATTGCTGAGTCCTCGTGGCTCACAGATTACTACAACAACAGTTGCAGGTACAGGTTTTGTGATGATCATGACGCGAGAGCGATGTTTCTTGTTTTGGAGTTCTTCTTCTGCTTCTTCTTCTATCAGGGGATAGGTTCCAGGTCGGCAGCCTGGGCTAGCAGGGTGGATGTCATTTGAGCTTCTGTTTGTGTTTCATCCGTAGTCGGATGTTGATATTGTGTATGATGTATTGTTGTATTCCTGTGGCATTCTATGCCTCTTGTATGTATCCCCATCTATTATGTAATGTTGATGTAATGATATCCACCTTGCAAAAGCGTTTCAATATGCGGTTCTATCCTTGGTGGGACCTTCGAGTCTCTTTAGGATAGTATCACATATTGGGCGTGACACCAATGTATCAATGTGAAGAAATCAACCCTCATGTTTAGCCTAAACACCGAGGAGATGGTCAAGGACGCAATCAAGAATTCGCCGAATATTAATAGTGAGAACTGGAACAAGAAGTATCTCGGACTCCCCGTTCATGGCGGAAGGTCTAGGAGGAAAGCTTTTGGTTGCATCAAAAAGAATATGTGCGGCCAGGTCTATGGTTAGCGGGAGAAATTTTTGGCAAAGGAGGGTGAGGAGGTCCTGGTTAAAGCAGTGGTGCAGGCAATTGCTACCTTTGCGATGTCTTGTTTCAATCTTACGAAGACCTTCCGCATGAAATTAAACATGCTCTTGGGGAAGTTCTGGTGGAGCCAACAAGATAAGCAAAACCCCATGCACTGGCTAAGTTGGGATAAGCTAATAGAGACTGAAGCCATGGGAGGGTTCAGATTTTGGTATATGCACAACTTCAACACTGCCATGCTATCGAGGCAGGGATGGGGGTTGGTCCAAAAGCTAGAGAGTCTATCCGCAAGAGTGCTAAAGCACGATACTATCCGCATTGCAAAGTACTGGAGGCGATCCCCCATGATGGAATCTCATACTCAGGGTGGAGTATACTACATGGCTTGGAGCCAGTGAAACAAGGACATTTGGCGGATTGGGGCGGTCCAGAGTGGATATCTGGAATGACTCATGGATTCCGAGGGCTTGGTCGAGGCGAGTCATTAATCTGGAAGATGCAAGCCTACTGACAAGGGTAGATGAGCTAGTAATCCCAATAACTAGTCAGTGGGATGAAACACTTGCAAGAGATACATACCGTGCAGAGGATGCCCATCATATAATGCAAATTCCACTAAGGGACAGTATCAAGGATTTTATAGCCTAGCACTTTGACAGCAAAGGAAATCATTCTGTCAAAAGTGCTTATGAGCTTCAAATAGACCTATGTTAGCAGGAACGAAGCCCCAGGGTTAATTCTTCTAGCGCTGGCCATCTAGATGGAGTTGTGGATCTATCTTGGAAAAGAATCTGGTAAATACCGTGTCCTCAGAGAATCTGTAGATATTTGTTTGGAGACTACGCCACGAGTCCCTTGCCATATGTATAAATCTGGTGAAAAGAGGCCTCAAATTGGTGATGGGGAACGTTGCAAAATCATTTTTTTCCTATGAATAACCCAAGATCTAATCTAGGATATGCATAGCAACGAGAGGTGAGTGTGTCTATGTACCCTTGTAGACCGGAAGTGTTAGCATCGTAACATAGCATAGTCGTACTCATCGTGATCCAATCACGATCCCATCCGATCTAGTGCCAAACATACGACACCTCCGAGCTTAGCACACGTACAGCTCGACAGTGTCCTCTCCTTCTTGATATAGCAAGAGAGGAAGAGAGGTAGATGAGATCTGAAGCAACACAACGGCGTGCTGGTGGTAATGGCAGCGAAATAGCGACAGGGCTTCGCCAACCATTGACGGATCGAGGTAGACGCTTATCGGGAGAGAGAGATATGAGGCTTGGGTTTGGTGTCACTAGCCCTTGCTCCCCATCTCCACTATATATAGGGGTGTGGGAGGGTTGGAGCGCAGCCCTAGCCCCGCCTCCAAGGAGGGGAGGTGTCCAAGGGAGGAGGAGTGCCCTCCAAGCCAAGAGGAGGAGTGCCTCCCCCTTAGGGTTTCCCTTCCCCTGGGCGCATGGGCCAAGTACGGGCTGGTGCGCCTGGACCAATAAGGCCAGGGAGCCCCCTACAGCCCATGCTACTATAGGACATGGTGGACCTCTCCGAGGAATTTCGGACCCCTCCGGAACCTTCTGGTGACTTCCCGATACAATAGCAAAAAAACTGGACTTTTTCCCGGAACCCCGACAACAACTTTCCATATATAAATATCTACCTCCGGATCATTCCGGAGCTCCTCGTGATATCCCGGATCCCGTCCGAGACTCCAAACAACCTTTGGACTTTCTACTATTCAATATCTCAATACTACCCTAGCGCTACCGAACGTTAAGCGTGTGACCCTACGGGTTCGAGAATAATGTAGACATGACCGAGACTCCTCTCCGGTTAATAACCAATAGAGGGACCTGGATGCCCATATTGATTCCCACATATTCAACAAATATCTTTATCAGCTGAACCACGAGGTCAAGGACCCGATCAATCCATAGCCAATTCCCTTTGTCAGGCGATATGTTACTTGCCCGAGATTCAACTGTCGGTATTTCCATACCTAGATCAATCTCGTTACTGGTAAGTCTCTTTACTCATTCCATAATACAAGATCCCATGACTAAACTCATTAGTCACATGAAGCTTCTTATGATGTTGTATTACAAGAGGGCCCAGAGATATCTCTCTATCACATGGAGCAACAATTCCCAGTCTCGATCCATGCAACCCAACAGACACCTTTGAAGATACCTGTAGAGTACCTTTATGATCACCTAGTTATGAAGTGACATTTGATAAAACACAAAGTACTCCTCCGGTGTCTGGGAGTGGACTGATCTCATGGTCTAAGGAACTGATACTTGACATGAAGAAAGCTATAGCAAATAACTAAACAATCTGATGCTATGCTTACGGTTGGGTCTGTCCATCACATCATTCTCCTAATGATGTGATCCCGTTATCAAATGGCAACTCATGTCTATGGTTAGGAAACCTTAATCATCTTAGATCAACGCGCTAGTCTAGTAGAGGCTTACTAGGGACACAGTGTGGTTTATGTATTCACACATGTATTTAAGTTTCCGGTCAATACAATTCCAGCATGAATAATAAACATTTATCATGAATGGGAAATATGATAATAACTAATTTATTATTTCCTCTTTGGCATATTTCCAACAGTCTCCCACTTGCACTAGAGTCAATAATATGGATTACATCGTAATGAAACTAACACCCATGGAGTCTTGGTGTTGATCATGTTTTGCCTGTGGAAGAGGTTTAGTCAATGGGTCTACCACATTCGATCTGTGTGTACTTTGTAAAGTTCTATGTCTCCATCTTTAATGTAATTACAAATGGAGTTGAAGCGGCGCTTGATGTGCTTGGTCTTCTTGTTAAACCTAGGCTCTTTGGCTATGGCAATTGCACCAGTGTTATCACAAAAGATCGTCATCAGATCCGATGCACTAGGCATAACTCCTAGATCGTACATGAACTCCTTCATCCAGAATCCTTCGTTCGCTGCTTCCGAAGAAGCTATGTATTCTGCTTCATGTAGATCCCGCTATGACGCTTTGCTTGGAACTGCACCAACTGACTGCTCCCCCATTCAAAATAAATATGTATTCGGTTTGTGACTTTGATTCATCTGGATCAGTGTCAAAGCTAGCATTGATGTAACCCTTTACGCTGAGCTCTTCGTGGCCTCCATAAACAAGAAACATGTCCTTAGTCCTCTTCGGCTACTTAAGGATATTCTTGACCGTTGTCTAGTGATCCACTCCTGGATTACTTTGGTACCTCCCTGCCAGACTTATGGCAAGGCACACGTCAAGTCTGATACACAACATGTCATACATTATAGAGCCTATGGCTGAGGCATAGAGGATGACCTTCATCCTTTCTCTCTCTTCTGCCATGGTCGGGTTTTGAGTCTGACTCAACTTCATACCTTGCAACACAGGCAAGAACCCTTTCTTCGACTTGTCCATTTTTAACTTCTTCAAAATCTTGTCAAGGTATGTGCTTTGTGAAAGTCCTATCAAGCGTCTCGATCTATCTCCATAGAACTTAATGCACAATATGTAAGCGGCTTCACCTAGGTCTTTCATTGAAAAACTCTTGTTCAAATAACCCTTTATGCTTTCCAGAAATTCTATATCATTTCCAATCAATAATATGTCATCCACATATAGTATTAGAAATGCTAGAGATCTCCCACTCACTTTCTTGTAAATACAAGCTTCTCCGTAAGTTTGTATAAAACCAAAAGCCTGGATCAACTCATCAAAGCATATATTCCAACTCCGAGATGCTTGCACTAGTCCGTAGATGGATTGCTGGAGCTTGCATACCTTGTTAGCATCCTTAAGATCGACAAAACCTTCTGGTTGCATCATATACAACTCTTCCTTAAGGAGCCTATTAAGGAACTCTGTTTTGACGTCCATCTGTCATATTTCATAGTCGTAATATGCATCAATTGCTAACATAATTCTAACAGACTTAAGCATCGCTATGGGTGAGAAAGTCTCATCATAGTCAACTCCTTGAATTTGTCGAAAACCCTTTGCATCAAGTCAAGCTTATAGACGGTGACATTTCCATCTACGCATGTCTTCTTCTTAAAGATCCATTGGTTTCAATGGCCTGCTGGTCATTGGCCAGGTCCACCAAAGTCCATATTTTGTTCTCATACATGGATCCTATCTCGGATTTAATGACCTCTAGCCCTTTGTAGGAATCCAGGCTCATCATTGCTTCTTCATAGTTCATAGGTTCATCGTTGTCTAACAACATGACTTTTAGGACAGGATTACCGTACCACTCTGGTGCGGAATGTACCCTGCTCGACCTATGAAGTTCAGTAGTAACTTGATCCGAAGTTGCATGATCATCATCATTAGCTTCCTCTCCAGATGGTGTAGGCATCATGGGAACTTCTTTCTGTGATGTGCTACTCTCTAATTTGAGAGAAGGTACGGTTACCTCATCAAGTTCTACTTTCCTCCCACTCACTTCTTTCGAGAGAAACTCCTTCTCTAGAAAGGACCCATTCTTAGCAACAAACATCTTGCCCTCAGATCTATGATAGAAGTTATACCCAATGGTCTATTAAGGGTATCCTATGAAGACACACTTCTTCGCTTTGGGTTCGAGCTTATCAGGCTGAAGCCTCTTTACATAAGCGTCGCATCACCAAACTTTAAGAAATGACATCCTAGGTTTCTTGCCAAACCATAATTCATGCGGTGTCATCTCAACGGATTTAGATGGTGCCCTACTTAAAGCGAATGCAGCTATCTCTAATGCATGACCCCAAAATGATAGTGGCAAATCGGTAAGAGACATCATAGAATGCACCATATCCAATAAAGTACGACTACAATGTTTGGACACAACATTGCGCTGTGGTGTTCTGGGTTGCATGAGTTGTGAAAAAATTCCACATTCTCTTAAACGAGCGCCAAAATTTTAACTCACATATTCACCTCCATGATCAGATCGTAGAAACTCTATTTTCTTGTTACGATGATTCTCCACTTCATTCAGAAATTCCTTAAACTTTTCAAATGTTCCAGACTTGTGTTTCATTAAGTAAATATACCCATATCTACTCAAATCATCAGTGAAGGTAAGAAACTAATGATATCCACAGCATGCTGCAACACTCATCGGACCACATACATCTGCACGTATTATTTCCAATAAGTCACTTGCCTGTTTCATTGTTCCACAAAATGGGGTTTTAGTCATCTTGCCCATGAGGCATGGTTCACATGTTTCAAACGATTCATAATCAAGTGATTTCAAAAGTCCATCAGCATGGAGTTTCTTCATGCGCTTTACATCAATATGAGCTAAGCAGTAGTGCCACAAGTATGTGGTACTGTCATCATTAACTTTGCATCTTTTGGCATCAATATTATGAACATGTGTATCACTACAATCGAGATTCAGTAAGAATAAACCATTCACAAGGGGTGCATGACCATAAAAGATATTATCCATAAAAATAGAACAATCATTATTCTCTGATTTAAATGAATAACTGTCTCGCAATAAAAAAGATCCAGATATAATGTTCATTCTCAACGCAGGCACCAAATAACAATTATTTAGGTTTAAACTAATCCTGAAGGTAGATGTAGAGGGAGCGTGCCGACGGCTATCACATCAACCTTGGAGCCATTTCCAACACGCATGACCTAGTCCTTAGCTAGTCTTTGTTTATTCCATAGCTCCTGTTTTGAGTTACAAACATTAGCAACTAAACCAGTATCAAATACTCAGGCGCTACTACGAGCACTAGTAAGGTATACATCAATAACATGTATATCAAATATACCTTCCTTGACATTGCCAGCCTTCTTATCTGCCAAGTACTTGGGGCAGTTCCGCTTCTAGTGACCATTCCCCTTGCAATAGAAGCACTTAATCTTAGGTTTAGGTACACCAAGCGGTGCATCAAGGACATAAGCCTTCTGTGTAGCAGTGAGGATAGTCCTGAAATTACGGACCCAGTCCACTTAGTTGCTTCCATCATCTTTCAACTTAGCTTTCTCTAGGAACGCATTAAAATTCAGGGGAGCTACAATGTGAGCCATTGATCTACAATATAAATTTGCAAAGACTTTATACTGTTCATGATAATGGGTTCAGTTAATCAAATTACTAGTCAACTCCCACTTAAATCAACATCCCTCAAGTTGTCTAAGTGTTTACACGATCCATATCAACTACCCATGTCCGATCATCACATGAGATGGGGTCATCATCAATGGTGAACATCTCCATGTTGATCATATCTACTACATGACTCATGTTTGACCTTTGGGTATTCCGTGTTCCGAGGCCATGTCTGTACATGCTAGGCTTGTCAAGTTTAACCCAAGTATTCTGCATGTGTAAAACTTGCTTACACCCATTGTATATGAACGTAGAGTCTATCACGCCCGATCATCACAGGTGCTTCGAAATGACAAACTTTTGCAATGGTGCATACATTAGGGAGAACACCTTTAACTTGAAATTTAGTGAAGGGATCATCTTGTAATGCTATTGTCGTCCTAAGCAAAATAAGATGCATAAAAGGATAAACATCACATGCAATCAATATGTGACATGATATGGCCATTATTATCTTGGGCATTTGATCTCCATCTCCAAAGCACCGGCATGATCTCCATCGTCACCGGCATGACACCATGATCTCCATCATTGTGTTGTCGTCGTGGTTGTCTCCACCAACTATTGCTTCTACAACTATTGCTAACACATAGCAATAAAGTAAAGCAGTTATATGGCATTTAATGATTGACACGCAGGTCATACAATAAATTAAAGACAACCCTATGTCTCCTGTCGGTTGCCATACTTATCGACATGCAAGCCATGAACCTATTATAAAACATGTTCATCTCATACATCAACATATATCACATCAAGTTTTGGCCATACCACATCACAACATGCCCTGCAAAAACAAGTTAGACGTCATCTGCTTTGTTGTTGCAATTTTTACGTAGTTGCCAGGGCAAACTATAAGAACCATTCATATCTACGCAAAACCACAATGGTGATATAAAAGTTGCCTTTTAACCTTCTATAAGGACCGCCCTCATCAAATCAGATTCAACTAAAGTAGGAGAGACAGACACCCGCAAAGCCACTTTTATGCAATACAAGTTGCATGTCAAATAGTGGAACCGGTCTCATGTGCGTGGACATGTAAGGTTGGTCCGAGCTGCTTCATCCCACAATACCGTTGAATCCAAATAAGACAAGGGAAGTAAGCAATCTGAACATCAACACCCACAACAACTTTGTGTTCTTCTCGTGCATATACATCTATGCATAAACCTAGCTCATGATGCCACTGATGGAGAACATTGCATGAAAATCAAAAAATTTCCTACAAATCACCCAAGATCTAATCTAGGATATACATAGCAATGAGAGGTGAGTGTGTCTATGTACCCTTGTAGACCGAAAGTGTTAGCGTCGTAATGTGGTTGATGTAGTTGTACTCGTTACGATCCAATCACGACCCAATCCGGCATAGTGCCGAATGGACGGATCCTCCAAGTTTAGCACACGTACGGCTCGACGACGTCCTCTACTTCTTGATCCAGCAAGAGAGGGAGAGGAGGTACATGAGATCTGAACCAACACGATGGTGATGTTTGCTTGAACTACGATGGTATTTCCCCAAAGAGGAAGGGATGATGCAGCACAACAACGGTAGGTATTTCCCTCAGTGATGAGACCAAGGTTATCGAACAAGTAGGAGAACCACGCAACACCACGTAAACAGCTCCTGCACACAAAGAACAAATACTTGCAACCCCACGTAAGAGAGGGGTTGTCAATCCCTCACGGGTAAAAAGATAGATAAAATTATAGTACATTGGATAAATAGATCTCGCCGGAACGCGAGATAAAATGAATAGCTAAAAATTGTAGCTAGGTATTTTTGTATTTTGGATTAATAGATCTAAAAATAAAAGAAAATAAAAATATATCTCGAAGGCAAATATGATTAAGAAGAGACCTGGGGGCCGTAGATTTCACTAGTGGCTTCTCTCGAGAAAAATAGCATACGATGAGTAAACAAATTACTGTTGGGCGATTGATAGAACTTCAAATAATCATGACAATATCCAGGAAATGATCATTATATAGGCATCACGTCCAAGATTAGTAGACAGACTCCTGCCTGCATCTACTACTATTAGTCCACACATCAACCGCTATCCAGCATGCATCTAGTGTATTAAGTTCATGGAGAAACGGAGTATGCAATAAGAACGATGACATGATGTAGACAAGATCTATTTATGTAGAAATAGACCCCATCTTGTTATACTTAATGGCAACGATACATACTTGTCGGTTCCCCTTCTGTCACTTGGATCAAGCACCATAAGATCGAACCCATCACAAATCACCTCTTCCCATGGCAAGAAAAATCGATCTAGTCGGCCTAACTAAACCAAAGATTCGTAGAAGAAATACGAGGCTATAAATAATCATGCATATAAGAGATCAAAGAGACTCAAATAACTTTCATGGATAAAAACATAGATCTGATCATAAACTCAACGTTCATAGGATCCCAACAACCACATCGCAAAAAGAGTTACATCAAATAGATCTCCAAGAGACCATTGTATTGAGAATCAAGAGAGAGCGAGGAAGCCATCTAGCTACTAACTACGGACCCGTAGGTCTACAATGAACTACTCACGCATCATCGGAGAGGCACCAATGAGGATGATGAACCCCTCCGTGATGATGTATAGATTGGATCTGGTGGTTCTGGAACTTGCGGCAGCTGGAATTGATTTTTGTCGACTCCCCTAGGGTTTCTGGAATATTGGGGTATTTATAGAGCAAAGAGGCGGTGCGGGAGGTCACTGACACGTCTCCAACGTATCTATAATTTTTTACTGTTCGATGCTGTTATATTATCATTCCGGGATATTTTACAATCATTTTATAATCATTTTATATCATTTTTTGGTACTAACCTATTGACATAGTGCCCAGTGCCAGTTGTTGTTTTCTGCTTTTTTTACATCGCAGGAAATCAATACCAAAACGGAGTCCAAACGCAATGAAACTTTTTGTGGATTTTTTCTGGACCAGAAGACACCTGTTGGGCCAAAGAAGTACGAGAGGGGTGTTCCGAGGGGAGCACAACCCACCAGGGCACCCCTGGGGGCCAAGCGCACCCGAGTGGGTTGTGGCACCTCGGTGGCCGCCCGCACCGCCTCTTTGCTCTATAAATATGCCAATATTCCAGAATCCCTAGGGGAGTCGACGATTATCAATTCCAGCCGCCGCAAGTTCCAAAACCACCAGATCCAATCTAAACACCATCACTGAGGGGTTCATCATCCTCATTGGTGCCTCTCCGATGATGCGTGAGTAGTTCATTATAGACCTATGGGCCCGTAGTTAGTAGCTAGATGGCTTCCTCTCTCTTTTGATTCTCAATACAATGGTCTCTTGGAGATCCGTATATTGTAACTCTTTTTGCGGTGTGTTTGTTGGGATCCGATGAACTTTGAGTTTATGATGAGATCTATATTTTTATCCATTAAAGTTATTCGAGTTTTCTTTGATCTCTTATATGGATGATTGCTTATAGCCTCATATTTCTTCTCTGATATTTGGGTTTTGTTTGGCCAACTTGATCTATTTATCTTGCAATGGGAAGAGGTGCTTTGTGATGGGTTCAATCATACGGTGCTTGATCCTAGTGACATAAGGGGAACTGACACGTATGTATCGTTGCTATTAAGGATAACAAGATGGGGTCTATTTCTACATAAATAGATCTTTTCTACATCATGTCATCGTTCTTATTGCATGACTCCGTTTTCCCATGAACTTAATACACTAGATGCACGCTGGATAGCGGTCGATATGTGGAGTAATAGTAGTAGATGCAGGCAGGAGTCGGTCTACTAATTTTGGACGTGATGCCTATATAATGATCATTGCCTGAATATCATCATGAGTATTTGAAGTTCTATCAATTGCCCAACAATAATTTGTTTTCCCACTGTTTGCTATTTTTCTCGAGAGAAGCCACTAGTGAAACCTACGGCCCCCGGGTCTCTTCTTTAATATATTTGCCTTCACGATATATTTTTATTTGCTTTTATTTTCAGATCTATTAAACCAAAAATACAAAAATACCTTGCTGCACTTTATTTTATTTGCGATCTATTTATCCAATCTACTACAACTTTCTCCTGTCTACTCGCCAATTTCCGGCGCCATTACCCGAAAGGGATTGACAACTCCTTTAACACGTCGGGTTGTGAGTATTTGTTATTTGTGTGCAGGAGCTATTTATGTTGTGTTGTGTTGTTCTCCTACTGGTTCGATAACCTTGGTATCATCACCGAGGGAATTACCTACCGTCACTGTGCTGCATCATCCCTTGCTCTTTGGGGAAATACCGACGTAGTTCTAGTAGACATCAGCCATCGAGGTGGGCACAACCCACCTGGGCGTGCCTGGCCCTCCAGGTGTCGGTGTCAAAATTGACAGATCTTGGGTAGGGGGGCCCAAGCTGTGAGTCTAAGGATCAATTGTAACAAGGGACAATGGGGACATGATGTTTACCCAGGTTCGGGCCCTCTTATAGGAGGTAAAACCCTACATCACTACAAAAAAAGACACATCCGTGACATTTTGGGCCGAACGAAATTTTTTTCTATCATACATATGACACTTCTATGACGATAATTGTGACAAAACCAGGTATCATCATAGATGTGGTGGGCTCCTACTTCTATGACAAAAAATCATGACAGAAAATGGGCTTTTTGTCTTGGGCGGGCCGGAGACGCAGCTGATGACATTCTTTGGGCCGTCCATGACAGAAAAAACCATGGTAGAAGCGAGGCGGAGGAAAATTTCGGAGAGTTGCCGGTTACGGTGGGAGGTCGGGGGCGGAGCGATGCGCGTTTCTCTCGTACGTACGCGCGTGTGTGCGAGGCGTTGGCTCTAACTGAACCCGAGCGAGGCGTTGGGCTCTAACTGAACCCGAGCGATTGCACTGCAGGCTATGCGTTACTGAACCCGAGCGATCGATCGATGGCTGTTAACTGAACCCGATGGAGCGATTCCTTCGCTACTGCTACTAACTGAAGCCGATCAATGCTGCCTCTGGGATGAACAGTGAGCGTTGCAGGGGGGGTGGATGAACAGTGAGCGGTGGCGTTGCCTCTGGATGAACAAGAACCCGTGGTGTGGAGGGCTGGATGAACAGTAGACGATGGAGGGGTGGCTGTGGAGGGGTGGTTAAACAGGACCCCATGGTGTGGAGTGCTGGATGAACAGTAGACGGTGGAGGGGTGCTCGTGGAGGGGTGGTTGAACAGTAGCCGGTGGACTAGCGCGCGGTGGAGGCTGGATGAACAGGAGCCTGTGAAGGCTCGAGGAGGTCGACGGTAGCCCATGGAGGCTGGAGGAGGTCGACGGTGGAGATCAACAGTATCCCGTGGAGTCCCATTTTGCGGTATGCCACACCCCTCCCCCCCGTTTCGATCGTACCGCTCCAACACAAGTCCGTTTCGTTCGTTTTGCGGTACGCCACACCCCTCCTGATCAACATGACCCCCGTTTCGACCATAGCGCTCCAACACAAGTCCGTTTCATCTGTTTTGCGGTACACCACACCCCTCTCGATCAACAGGACCCCCGTTTCGACCGTAGGAGGTCCGTTTTGTCCATTTTGCGGTACGCCACATCCTTCTCGATCAACAGGACCCCGTTTCGACCGTAGGAGGTCCGTTTCCTCCGTTTTGCAGTATGCCAGGCCCCTCCCGATCAACAGGACCCCGTTTCGAACGTGGCCGGTCGAACACAAGGCCGTTTCCTCCGTTGTGCGGTACGCCAGGCCTCATTTCCAGCGCCTGTTCCGTCCAAGCCCTCCCGATGAACACGACCACGCATTCCGTTCTGACCCAGCTGGTTGGCTCCCCATGAACACGATGATGACGCTGTTTCTCCGTTCCGACCCAGCCATGTACGTATGCACGAGTAGGCGTTCGAGACCCTGCCCGTATGTACGTACGTGGCCGTATTTTCTTTCTTGCACCCTCGCCGCTGTACGTACATGTACGTGCGCGCCTTTACTACGACCAGTATGTACATACACGTTCGCGACCAGAATGACAACGCTACGTACGCTTCGACCAGGTGGGTCCCGACTGTCAGGCACTTCCTTGCCTGCGAAGATGTAGCTGGTGGGTCCCAGCAGTCAGGGGGGCGAATCGTTTTGTTTTTTTTGCCCGGACGCACTTCCTTGCGTGCGAAAATGTAGCTGGTAGGTCCCAGCAGTTAGGGGGGCGAATCATTTTTTTTTGCCCGGAGGCACTTCCTTGCATGCGACGATGTAGCTGGTGGGTCCCAGCAGTCAGGGGGAAACGTTTTTTTTGCGAAATATGGTGGCCCGTCCGGTGGGTCCCCGCTGTCAGGTGGAGGAATAATTATTTTGCGTGTAATAAGGAGGCACTTCCTTGCGGCCGCCGTGGACCCAGCTATCAGCCTCTCCAAGCACAGTACTCTTCCAATGAAGTCAGTCGTTGACCACATTGACCACGCCGCGCCGAGAGCACCACGGTGGTGGATGACAGCGAGGCCTAGGAAGGGAACGACACGGAGCCGGGGAAGACGCAACAGTGGATGCCCACGCAAAGAGGAGTACGAGGGTGAGGCTGCCGTCACCGTAGAATAACAGGGGGTGTGGGTGAGTAGAGGGATGGCTTGGCTAGCGGTGGGAGTAGTAGGGGGCGGTGAGGCCTCCGCAGCATCACAGC
The DNA here is from genome assembly GCF_002162155.2 of Triticum dicoccoides. Classification (NCBI taxonomy): domain Eukaryota; kingdom Viridiplantae; phylum Streptophyta; class Magnoliopsida; order Poales; family Poaceae; genus Triticum; species Triticum dicoccoides. The sequence continues at coordinate 280,818,766 of NC_041385.1, forward strand.
CGGCCACGGGAGGCAGGAGCACGCGGCACGACCGTCGCTGCTTTGGGCGGCTAGAGCACGAAGACCAAAGGTTCAAGAAGCACTACGGCCGTTGGATGGACATCATATGGTCACTGGAGCTAGAGTCATTCATATTGACTAAGTTGACAAAGCCCTCCGTCCCCGTAAACTTAGTAGGCCCACAAGTCAGCCTCCCACCAAGGTGAGTCCCAGCTAGCAGGGGGAGTATTCATTTTTTTGTGCGTAATAAGGAGGCATTTCCGGTGGGTCCGAGCTGACAGCGGGGGGAACGTTTTTTTCGCGAAATATGGAGACCCTTCTGGTGGGTCCCAACTATCAGGTGGAGGAATCATTATTTTGCGCGTAATAAGGAGGCATTTTCCTATGTGGGCCCCTACTGTCAGCCTCTTCCGATGGCTGTTGTTTGTTGACCATGTTGACCTCGCCGTGCCGAGAGCACAAACGCGGTGGACGAGGGCGGGGCCCAGGAAGAGAACCACCCGGAGCCGGCGAAGCCACCGCAGCGGATGCCCACGCTGAGGGGAGAACAAGCGCTGACTGGTCGGCTGCGGGGTGAGGCTGACGTCGCCGGAAAATAACAGGATGTGTGGGTGGTTATAGGGATGGCCTGGCGGCAGCACAGCCAGCCATGGGAGGAGGGAGCAGGCAGTCCCGCCAGCGCTGGTTTGGGCGGCTGGAGTAGGAAGATCAGAGATTGAAGAAGCACGGCGGCCGTTGGATGGACATCCAATAGTCACTGCTGTGTGTTGACTAAGTTGACAAAGCCTTGCGTACGCGTCAATTTTTTTAGGACAGCGTCATCATCAACCTAGTAGGCCCAGAAGTCAGCCTCCAAATCTGTGGAAAACAGCATACAACCCATTAGCCATTATTTTCAATAATTTATAGCCCATTTGGTAATTCTTAAGGATATTTGAAGCTCATATTCTTTTTATTAGCATTACAGACCATATATTCTGGGCACTGCTAAAAAATTCAACGAAATTTTGCATATTTCGGTGGGGTCCGAACTCTTTTAATCACGAAATTTCGAGTTACGCTAAAAATAGTTTTCAAAAAATTATATCAAAATAAAATAAAAAAAATTCTCCACCAAAAAAAATGAATGAAATTTAGAATCTTAACTAGCAAGATGCCCGTTCGTTGCACGGAACATGAAGATGTATTTGTATGAGTAGTTTATCTTGTGGGTGAAAAGATGATATTTTAATGTAATTGCCAGTTGGCTTTGGTTTTTATAAGAGTAGAGAGTAGAGAAATCCTAAAAAAAATTGATATTTTAATGCAATTGCTGGTTGGCTTTGGTTTAAAAATTTACAGCCCATTTCTTACAACTTATAGACCGTTTTCTGGGGAAGCCCATTTCTTATCACTCCTCGTCTTGAAAGATTTGCAGCCCAACAGGGCTGAGAAAAGCAAGTAGGCCTCGGTTTTGGTATTCTCCAAAAAAAAGAACTGCGCTAGCCAATTTCAGAAAGAAAAAAATATCAACTGGGCTCGTCATGTGCTTAATAAAAGCGTAAGGGTGGGCTAGACGGGCCACATCCCCCGCACAGTGCACAGTTGAGCTCCGTCTCTGAAATTGAAAAACAACTGGGCGAGCTGCTGGGTCCCTGGTGTTATCCGCTCGTTGTGTAATTTTCTCGTTTATTGACTACATTGACAATGGCGTGGAACCTAGTTGTCAAACAATTAGGAGGAAGTGTTGTTTTGGCTTGTAATAACGAGGCACCTGCTTGCAAAATGCAATGACCCTGGTGGGTCCCTACTGTCAGCCTCTCCACGTACAGTCATCTCCTGATTCCTGTTGGTTGTTGACCATGTTGACAACACCATCGGCAGCGAGCATAGCAAGCTAACCAAGGTGGAGAACGACGGCAAGGCCTCGGACGGGAACGAACAGCAGCCATGAAAGATGCGGCAGTGTAGTGGCAGGTCGAGGGGAGTACGAGGGCAACAACATGTAAGTCAAGCATACAAATGGTACAAAAAGCCCAAGGATTAATTGTTCATCAAATTTTTAGACAAAACCCAGATTGTACATGACAGTAACATCTAACCCAACCACTCTTTTTTGCAGTCACAAACAAATGGATCGGTCTGATCCATAAAATCAACATCCTGTGCAAAAAATTTTATTTCAGGATGTCTACAACTTATTGTAAATATAAGCCGAGCACATTTAGAAGCCCATTTGTCCACCTGAAACTTCTTTTTTTGCTGTTCAACATGTTCGTCCATGAGAAATCTCTTGCTGTAAAAATTAAGCCTCATGGACAATAGTAACCTCGCGTTCAACAGGAAGAATATGACAAAGCTTCTGTTTGCCTGGTTGGATGCATATCGTCCCATCGTTATTGTCCTCAAATGAATGTCATGAGAATTGAGAAAATCCTTGTGCTTATTACGCCAACGATTGGTTATATGTTTTCTCCATGTGGTTCTCCCTAACTAGACATGAAGATTGAAAACAGTTAAGGTCTGAAAAAAGAGTATGTCGAAAGAATGACAGATGAATAGTTAATTCTAGTACAATATATACGGGCTTTCAATGTGCATGAAATCATCACCTCTATGTATAAATTCTCCAGAGATCAAAAGCATTGCAGCAAGCCAATAATTATGTCCAGATCAAAACTATACATTCTGATATATATGATCTTGACAGAATCCAGCAGCATTGATAGGCTATCAATGGACAAACTCTTGATTGAGAATATAACATAATATTAGTACCCAAAGTGTACTCCAAGATGATATAAAACTTATGCGCACAAATGAAAGTGCAGCATATGATGACAAATGTGTAGATGAAAATATACAGTACTTGAAAAAGTGAGGAGCCAAACACCAACTCCTTGTGATTATTAAACGGGTCACGAATTACACCCAAGGTCTCCAGTTTGGGCGCAGAGACGACAATTATTTCTGAAGGTGTATAACAACTATGAAGGAGCAACCTTTCAAGTGAAGGGGCATCTTTGATGATGAGCTGCTGTCCTTTAAAACAAATTCCAATGCTTTTAAGGTGAGGCGACTTTATTTGGAGACAACTGATACCGATTTCTATTCCCAAAACAATCAGCAAGCGCTCCAGGGCAGGGAAAATGGAGTGGATGATGCTGTGCAGTGAGGCCTTCGACAGATAAACCACCACAAGCAAAAGTTTTTTTAGCAGTGGGAGTCGAAGCATTTGTACCAGATCGTCTGGTAGATGGCACCGGGCGAAGGTGGCGGTGTGGAGAGAGGAGGAAAACCGCGAGATGGACAACGGTGGTGTGGGCACAAATTCTTGGTATGTTTGTATTATGAAACTTTCGTGGTAATGGTGGAACTCAAACTTCTGGAGTTTTCCGAATTCAGGGGATGTCAGCCAAGCGTCCACCTTGCCGGGTATGGACAGCAGGTAGGTTGTCGGGATGTAGAGGCATTGAATGGGGCCCTGCTGGTGAGAAGAGACGATGGCTCTGATGAGATCTAATTCAGGAAGGACAGATATCTGACGACAGTCGAGATTGAGGGGCGCGGTGCGCCATAGAGGGCGCCACCAAGTTGAGAGGACTTGTGTGCGGCAGCAATCCTTGGTGGGGAGAAGCGAGATGATCTCCTCAAGGATGACGTCCGGGAGATCGCTGATGCGGTCCACCGGAG
>NC_041385.1:280822619-280827159 GCF_002162155.2 Triticum dicoccoides
GGGCTCGCCGCTTCTCCCCGCGCGACCGGGTGCGGGATCTACAACTGGCGTCGCCGCTGGCGGGAGCCTCATCTTCTTGGTGCTGGGGCCAGCCGACTCCATTTTCCTTGTGGGCATCACGCCGAGCTCATGGGTTTGAGCAGAGTAGCCAGAGACGAGCCTAGTGGCAGTGCGAGTGGGGAAGAAGGGGGGCTGGGGATTTCTGTAGGAGTGGAAGAAGAGGAGCAAGCGTTTTCTGTACGAGTGAGGAAGAAGGTGAGCGGGGTTTTCTGGACGAGTGAGGAAGATTGGGGAGCGGGGGGAATTGGGTGGGGAGACGGAAGCGGGAGAGCGAGCTGTTCGTGTTTATAAGGTACGCTGCACTAACTACTCGCTTTTTCCCAAGAACCGCTCTCTTCTTTTGCGTTGCTGCATGACTGGCCATGCATGCAGGATGCATGTGCCCGCCGGCCACTGCATGCGCCTGGTTTGTTACTAGGCCTATTTAATAGGGTGATTATGGAGTAAATTAAGGAGATTTATTTTCTCTGTGCGCATCCACCAAATTAGAGGATGCGGTACTGGATGCAGACACTCACATTAAACTAACATTCAGAAGAACAAAAGTTCAGCATGTCTATGCATCTCAATGATTCACCATACTATAACCAATATACAAAACTGTGAGAAGGTGTGGAAATAAAGAAAATCGGTCGATGCTTCTCTGAGCAAAGGGCCTCCCTGCGCACGCATTAATTTCCTGGGCATGCATGTTTCTTCTCAATGTTGCGAGCACTTTGAGCATGTTGGCAACTCCACAGCTATCTAGCTGCCTCATCTTGCAATTGATGCTGACACACTTGCAGCAAACACATGAGGCAATAGAGATGACTCAACATGGGTCCATATTGTGCAGTTCCCTTGATATCCTATTAATTGTCCTGAATCTGAAAAGATAGGAAAACAGTAGCTATACTTAAACGGTGTTGCAAAACAGTAGCACATATCAATAGCTCGGCATGACAAAACACGATCATCTTGACAAAGGGGATACTGACCTGCCTACGGAAGATTACATATAATTTCATAAGTCTTTGGTTGATTTCCACCTTCGGCTGCACTGCTTGTTTGCTCCTCTAGACATGACAGGATCGTTCCGCACTGCATTCAGCAAGTCAACATACGAATAAGCTAATTTCATCTTGCGGTGGTCATTGTACCTAGTTACGAATGTAGGAATACCTGGAGCACCATGAGGTTAGCTGACAACAGGTAGATGCAGCCATATAAATTTTGTGCGGTGCTACCAAAATTGAGGTTTGTATCCCTTCCCGTTATGAGAATTCTTCTTGAAGTTGGTAGAATGTGACGGCTTGTTCTTTGCATCAAACTTGCCTTTCCCCTGAGATTTGTTCTTGTTGTTTTGGGGCTGGTTGGGCTGGAAGTTCTTCTCGTGTACCATGTGGGCACTAGAAGCTCCCTCGGCGACCCGAGAACGTGTGTCTTTTGCTCTCGCCTTCTCCTCAAAATCAAGAGTGCTAATGAGATGCAAAACAGAAAACTCATGTCTCTTGTTTTTCAGAGAAGTAGCAAAACCATTCCACAAAGGTGGAAGCTTGGCAATGATGGTCCCAACAACAAATTTGTCCGGCAACACACACTTAAAGTACTCAAGTTCCTTAGAGAGTGACTGTATTTCATGAGTCTGCTGAACAACAGAGCGCTCATCAGTCATCTTGTAGTCACAGAATTGCTCCATGACGTACAACTCGTTGCCAGCGCCCGAGGGCCCAAACGTGGCCTAGAGGGTAGCCCACATGTCTTTGCCGCTGTCAAACAACATATACGAATCCACAATGGAATCGTCAAGAACACTCAGCAGGGCGGCTTTGAAGAGGGTATCCATGTTCTGAAAAGCTTCCTGCTATGTAGGATTAAGATCGCCCTCAGGCTTACCCTTAGTGGCGTCATAGCAGCACATGATCTGAAACCAATATAATGCTCTTGTGCACCACCTTTTATATTGCACCCCCTTAAAAGTAGGCGGCTTCAAAAGCGCAGCAAAACAACTCGGAGTAAATTGCGTGTGATCAGGTTTTTGGATTGGACTGTTGAATATATGAGCAATTTAGTATGAGATTTAATCCGAATCAGCAGTAAATAGATCATGACGACAATTGCAAACATCAAAGTAATGATGTAGACTAAACCAGGAGGACAGAATCACATATTGTACAGCGGGAGCAGAACCGATGTGGTTGATGTTGTCACTCATGTCGTTGATGAAGAGGTTACCGAGGTCGGGGAAGAAGGCTGTCGTTGAGGAAGTCGTCGCTGGCAGCAGTCACATGAGTGTGCTCCCCAAAAACCTGATCGCCCCTCTCCCGTACAGGATCATGAAAGGCGGGTTTCGGAGGACTGCTGTCCCTTCTCGCGGTGCACGCCGGAAGGAGGGCTGGAGAAGAATTGCGTGGCGGCGCTAAGATCTGGAACAGTGCAAAACCATATGATACAGCGGGCGGCTAGGGTAGAGCATGTCAGGTCGGAGTATAATAGTACGCCTTTGGCCCCCAAACCCCACGTCCAAGTCAATAACAGCTCAAAAAAAGTCAATAATAGCCCCACCAAGGTTTGTCTCAAAAACAAATGGAGTAATTAAGGCGTCTGTTAGTCCCTTTAGTATAAATACAATATCATTAATAATGGCCCCACCTTTTGTCTCACAAAGTAGAGTATGTTGGAGTACAACCGGCTACACGTTTACAATCCGCTTCTCTTCTCTCTCCTCTTCTCTCTCCTTCAACTAAGCACAAATACTATATTTAAATCCTTATAGCCTGCTTATGCCATCTAATTATAGTACTACTTGCTCTAAAAGTTACTATCCACTGTGTAGTCTGAAATGCCGGGCGTGCAGCGGGCGGTGCCCTCGGTCGGCGCGCCGCTTCAACGGCGGAAGCAGTGAGAGTTCGCGTCGCCCTGACTTGCCATCAATGTGGAGCGGCGGGCTCAGCTGGCGCCGGGCGGGAAGCGCGCGCGGCAGGGGGGAGGGGTTTTTGTTGGGCCAAGAAGGTGAGAAGCCAACTTGGGATCGGTCTGGACGGGGAAATATCATGTGCTCCCGTACTCTGCATATGACACTAGTGTATGTTACTACTCCCTCCTTTCCGGTTTATAGAGATGTTTAGAGTAACATAGTAATATGTTACAGTACAAGTTACTCCCCACTATGACCAGCCTTGGCCTCTCCCAGTGCTCCACCATGTATAGCTGCTAAGCCTGCCACGTAGGCATAAAATATGATGTGGCACCAATAAACTAAGCACCTATGCATTGACCACTTGAGTTACTAAGCCATTTAGTGCACTTAGCACCTCATCTAAAGAGCATTAATAGTATAGCCAGCTGCTGGCTATAAGCCTACAGCCCATCTTATAGTCAACATGTACTACAAAGTGCCTAGGAGCACGTGCTAGAGCTGGCTCTTCACGAAGAGCCCGCTTACCTTCTCTGTCCTCATCTCTTTCCTCCAACTAAGCAGAAATATACTACTGTTTATTCCTTATAGCCCGCTGACTCAGCTCTATTGTACTTGCTCTAAGCACATCTAAGCACTTGCTAGCACCCCCTTGACCGTGGACCTTGACGCTGTACGTCACCTTGTGTGTCATAATTTTCCTCGTCATCATCTGAGTCCTAGAAGATGTCACCCACATCATCATTAGCATGCAACCGCCTGGATAGACAACGTGCACAGAAGGAGTAGAGGCGACTGGGGACGCACCACCACCATGTTGTGGGCACTCCGTATGTGCTCGTGTGCGTGCAGCGTGCGTGTTTTTCCATTGGTGCTAGCTCTAAGGCCGAGGCTACGGTCGTCTTCGTCTCCGACTAGTAGTTGAGCAACGACGGCAAAGAGGTGCTGCAAGAGATGCGTATGTGCCATTGCGTGCGAGCTTCGCCATAGCATGACGAACCGGACGTCGCCGCGGATGGCACACACCTCCATGCAGCTGAGTGTGTGCGCATGCATGTGTTATTCACGTGCATTCTGTGGCCGAGCATGTGTGGATGCACGTATTGTGTACGTGCGTTGTGTGCTCCATGCTGTGCACGTATGTGCATGAGTTGGATCATATGGAGTAAGTGCGTTCGCTTGTGTACATATTTTAGAGTGTAGATTCACTCATTTTGTTTCGTATGTAGTCCCTTATTGAAATAACTAAAAAGACTTATATTTGGGAACGGAGGGAGTATAAAACATCTTCAACTTAGCATCCTGATGTACCGTTTCTAGTGGTTAGCGAGAAGTTCATGTTCTTTTAGTTGTTTATAGGTGGGCAGGCAGCAAAAAACAGGGGAAAATGCGCAAGGTTCCTTGCAGACGCTCCACTGCGAGGTTCCTTGCTCCTCCTCGATCGTCGGGAATCTATGCTCTTCAACTCTTTTCTTTTACGCGAGCTTTGTTCATCCTTTTCCCAACACGCGAGACATCTAGCATCAAGGTGCACGTGTCATGCAAGAAAATGGAGATAATCAGATAAGCAGTGCGTAAGTGAGT
>NC_041385.1:280827627-280833382 GCF_002162155.2 Triticum dicoccoides
GTGCACTTCAATGGCACCTACGCAATATTTTTTCTCCTCGATGGCATGTGAATAGTGCACGTACTCAACGACGGAGCACGGGATGGTAGCAATGACATGGTCAGCCCTTTTTTGGAGAGAGTACGTACAACTAGTAAATAACTTTGATGTGTCCCGTCAACTCACAGAACGACGAGAAGCTTGATTATGCCTTCTCCCTCGCCAACGCGTGCGTGGTGGCTCGCAGCACGAGGAGAAACTTTTGCTTACAAGCGGTGGATGTGCAACAGTTCATTTGGTGTTAGATTGCCAGAAGCACTACTGTAGAACCATCGACTTCCGGAAGAGGCGAAGAGCCAAGCGCAAGGTCACCTACTAACCTTAGGCTAGGCGTAGTGGGAGTAACATAAGTAGAGGTATCTCCTTTTTTTATTCTAGAAACAACCACACGCGAATATCAAGGTGCTGGTTACGTAGAACAAATTTCCTGCAGTCCGTGCTCAGCACTCCTCTATCTCTCTTCTCAGCCAGCCAGCGGACGCGTGGAGCCCATCGTCTGTTTGCTCACATGCGGCCCCACATGTCAGTGAAAACACAAGAGGACCCACTGAACCTGCACATCTTTCACCTCGACGTGATGGTGATGAAAAACAAATCCAAGAAAGATCTTCAGTGGCCGCTTTTGGAGTTACTCAAGAGTAGTAAGATTCTATTTACAGTTTAACCCAAGATGCACATCTCGTGGCTTCAACTTATCAACTACCACTCTATTTTCTTTCATGACACGACCTGGATGCTGGATGTCCCACGTGTCGGCAAAAGGAGGAAGAACCCGACCAAATCTTCGGTTGTGCTCTCGGATTAGACTAGTTGTGCTAACTTAAAATTTTTATTGTGTACTCCCTCCGTTCCAAAATACTTGACTTCCATTTGTCCAAAGATGGATGTGCCTATATACTAAAACATGTCTAGATACATATATATTTTGACAAATACTACCTCCGTTCGGGTTTATTGGTCCCCATTATATTTCGTGCCAAATTTTGACCATAGATTAAACTAACAAAATGTTTACGCATGTCACCAAACATTATATTTTTGAAAACTATGTTCAAATACGATCCAATGAGATAATTTTTCTTGACATGCATTAACATTTTTTTAGTTAAATCTTTAGTCAAAATTTGACACAAACTACAAAGGGGACCTATAAACCAGGACGGAGGTAGTAGAACGGAGGGAGTAGAATGGATGCAAGTTTTTGTATTGGGAAGAAGACTATATCCATATATTGGTAGAGCGTTGGAGTTGGCCTTACAAGTGGGACCGCAGTTGAGGAAACCGACTATCGGCAAGCCCCCACCTCGCCCGGTGCGTGATGGCTGAGTTAGAGAAACGATGAGGTTGAAGAGATTGCTCTAGCACGGACTCCAAGAAATATGGTGTCAGATGGAAGTCGTGCTGGTGGCGTGTGCCGTACTCCTGGACGTGAATGCTTTTTCTGGCCCATGCCACCCTACTACTCCTACTACTTACTATATAGTACTACTAGTATCGAGGATTCGAGGTGCTGGTTATGTATGGCTACAGTAAAAACACCCGCACGATGCGCGAAGCATGTGAAGCTAGTACAAATAGTGTACTACTATTGTTGATGATTGGCCTCATCCGATAACCTATTGCAATGCACGTACAATTATGTATTCGGAAAATATTATTTTGCCTCGTCGCACCACTCACTCACAGAAGCAACTCGAAAGCCATTCATAAATTTAGTAAGTTTATCACAGGCATATCATTTTATTACATACAACAGGTCATCAACCCACATCGACAACGAGGATACATTATAAATACTAAAGTTTTCACCACACAACAAATAACAAGCAATGAAATGAACTTCAACTCAACCATTCCTCGGTGTTGGAAACACTTGCTTTGAACCACAAGTGATTCTCTGGGACGGGGCATCTATTGTCGATCTCGAGACCAACGCAGGACTGATCATCCAGGCTGAAGCAGCCTACTATATCAGTACCAGGGTGGGGAACCACGCTAATGTCCGAGGTATAGACACAGTTGCTTCTCATAAATGGTGCTAGTAACGTTGTGTCAACAACAGTTGGATCACCTTTCACCATCATCGGATAGTTTTGTCCAAGGAAGAGCGACTTTTCTCCAAGACTATCAATTCTGTACCAGGGAGAAGGTGTTGGCGCTAGCACACTAGTATCCATCCCGAATACCATGCAACGGGTGTTGGAATAGGTCCGGAGAGTGCGACCATGGGAGACTACACCTGCTTCCTTAGCAGTAACATCATCAGTGGGCTGTATACACACGAGAAGAGGTGATCCATCAGAATTAGTTGCCAGGCGCCAACGAGTATATGGGCGCTACTCGTCCTCGTGCTCGTGATCATCACCATCGTCATCTCCCCCTTGGTTATAAATTTTTTCAAGTATAAGGGAAACACAAGAAGAAGGATAATTAGTAAAGGGAAACTTGCTAACCCGCATGCATGTGGATGGAACAATTATAATTACGGTGGAAGACAAATGTACCGAAATCATAACGACTCCATGAAAAAATAGTTCCACGAGTGGTGGCAGCAAACACAAGGCCCTCGTATTCAATTGCATCACAGTACTCATCCGTGTACAGAAACGGATTTTTGAGCAATGTCCATCGAGTCAAACCAGCAACGACGGCAACAAGCTTGTCGAAGATAGCAACAACTTCATAGTTGTTGTAATTCCAAGAGCAGGTGGGGACTCGAGAAATTGCTATCTTCCATAGAAGACAGTCACCATGATTGTATTTGAACGTGCATACAATACCGGTGTGCTCAACCTCTGGGCAGTCTGCTGAGATTTTTGGAAGTGGAACCCGGTCACGAGTGTACACATTCACAAGTTCCCACTCATAGTTGGACCCAATGTAAACAACCCAATCTCCATTTGCGCCTGCCCAGGCCTTGCCCTCAAGCGATGGCATCTTAACATCATACGTATCATTATCAAGCGGCATCAACTTGCACAGGGCGAGGCCTCTGTCATGACGGCGCCGGTCATCAGGGTCACGGCGAAGAAGATAGGGGAGATCAAACCGTTCCTTGACTCTTGGGTTCCTTGTAATGATGTTACTAGTTGTGTCAAGAATGGGCTTGAACGAACCTGCCATGCTAGCCGAGGTGATGACGTCGCACCGATCAATGAGTTCCTCCACCACGTCATCTTTCAGATCGGGGCAAGAATAATGGGGTCGTTTCTGTCCTGTTCCCTCCATGGAGAAGACGATCGAACAATGGCAGAAGAAAGCGTGAAGGGATGAAGGAAAATGGAGGTGGGAGAGGAAGAGCGTGCGACAACAGTTCCAAATCGAGAGGGAAAGGCGAAGCGTCGGTGGATGGTTGCCAGTTTGCCACGGTTCACGAAGGGGCGCCCCGGCCTACACGTCGGTTCGGAAATACTCCTACTACTCACCATTGTCTCACTGATATGTTGGAATGGGACCACATGTCAACGAAACATGGTGTGTAATTTCTCGTGCAAAATGCGATCTGGCCGCGTTGGCCCGAAGTGCCGCATTAGTTTTTTTTAAAGTTTGCCGCATTAGTTATCAACCTTTATTTTTTTTAACATGCAATCTGAATGGATAGGTCCTATGGTCATCACACGTGAGAGGATATAGTGATGGTTGATTCACCCGAGCAACTTTACTGTGGGAATATGGGAGTACCAGCGGATTCAAGGAACAAAGAAATGATGGTTGCTTCGTCCGAGCAACTTACTGTGGCGAAGGTGGGGCTCTGTGATTTGACTGCTCACTAGTCATTACTACTGCGGCGCAACAACCAGGGTGAATCTTTCCCTGAAGTTGTGTTGTGCACTAAATATTTCTGCATGGCAGGTGGAGCCGGATGAAGGATGTCCAACATGTCAGCGAAACGAAGTTGAATTGTTTCTGGCATTGCTATCAATCCTTCAGGATTGTTTATATGTACGCATAATTTTGATGAAATTATACTGTGATGCTATGAAGGTTTCAACTCTGGTTCCCATGAGAAAAAAAGGTTTCAACTTAGGATTCATGTGTCTTGCCTCGAGATTATCTCGTTACAACATTCCATCAAATACAAATGAAACTACCATGGCTAATGCATCTCAATGGTTCGCATATCAGCGCCAATATTCACATCACAGCTAAAGACAAAGTTGTGACAAGGTGTACAAATAAAGAAAAAAATATAATTGATCGATGCTGTTCATAGGCATGGCTCCTTTCCTTGGCACAGTGTTCATTGCTTGGCAGCTAGTTTCACCCAACTCTGTAGCCAAAAAAGAGGTGTATGAAGGACACCACAATCCGATCATTTTGTGCAGCTCCACTAAAATCGGGCAGATCATCCCTGTTTGCAAAGATATCCAGTCAGTGTGATTACAATAATAGTGGAACTAGATGATGAAACATAACACACATAAATAGAAGCCGATCACCTCTACGATCTCTCTTTAGGAATAACTTCTTGTCGGAGAAGATTAGGCGCGGAGTTGGATGAGGAGGATAGCAAAACCAATCTCCCTTTCCACATTCCCACAGAAATGTAAAAACGTTCCCCGTGTGACATTTTGGCGAAACTGCACAAAACACTCTTCAGAAAAGTGATTTGTGCAGTTCACCAAAAGGTCGCAATAGCAACGAGGTGAAAATGGATAGCCCTGTTTGCAAAAGGAGGTCGAAAGGAAACAATTACTGCCCAATAATACGAGTTGAAGACACATACGCCGACAAAAAAGAAGCATGTTCCATGTAAAAAGGGAAAGATAGCACATGGTGGTTTATAAAAAATGGTTTGAGGACGAGATTGCAAGATGGAAAGTACGCTGGCCGAGATACGATTTAAGCAAACAACTAAAGAAGATCCACATGCAGCAACGTGGGAAGATGGGTAGTGGAGCAAGGCCGGAGGAAGCTGTACCTGAGGGTCGTCGGGATGTTACTAGGACGGCGCCGGCGGCCGGGATCTGCCCATACTGCGGCAGCGAGCAAGTGGCGAAGGCCCTACCGCATCGGAGCTTGGTCAGAGAGAATGGTAGGTATCGCAGATCGGGATGAGCTGCCTCAATGCCGTCGAACGGAGAGACGATGCACATCCTCCCTTTCCGCCGGCGGACGGGATGCGGCCGGATCACTGACCAACGCTAAGAGAGAGAGGCCACGGCGGCCTTGTGTGAGATATTGTGACGAGACTCACGAGAGACAAACCCATTTTTCCATTTTCCCCACGGCAATCGTTTTATATTCTGGGCGTGGTACCCGACCCTCCTTCGAGTAAACAACCGCTACACGTGTCAAATTATCACGTGGACTGCCTTTTCGTACAGAAACGAACTCCACCGTGTACCCGCGCGGGTGTGGCCGGGAACGAGACGTGAGTACGTGCGTCCTGCGTGCACTTCTTCTTTAGGTGCAGATACATACGTGGGTGGGTGCGAGAGAGATGGTTTGTGCGAAATAGAGGCAATGTGTTGATGATATCTCAATCAGAAAAACGTAACATATGCAATGTGTGTGAAATGGAGTCATGGACGTGAGATATCGATAGAATTGAAAACAGGGATGAAGTGTGTGGCTGCGCGATCGATAAAGAGTGCCCTCGAATTTGTGTTTGCCCACGTCAAAGATACAGGGCGGCTGACCTACTGGAATTTGAGAGGGCAGAGGTGCAGTTCTTCTCTGTGGCATGGATACCTACCTACAACGTTCGACTATC
>NC_041385.1:280833743-280836547 GCF_002162155.2 Triticum dicoccoides
TATGTATTGAGGGAGATCGATCGACATCCATGGATATGTGTAGCAGAGGAATAAGGTTGGGAAAAAGACAAAGGTAGAGCGTCAGAGGGTTGGTGGTGGAGTGGCGTCTCACAAATGGTGGGAGAGGCCTGCTAGACAAACGGAGGGTATGAGTGCAATATCAATAAGAGAGGGCGGGGGGATGTATGTCTGTCTATGCACGTGCGTGTGAGAGACGGGTCGGGAGGTATTCAAGGATGATGAGGGGAGAAGATATGGTTGTGGTAAGCATGCGTAACTACATAGGAAGATCAACCGTCGTGTGTCCGAGAAAAGGAGAGGCATAACTAGCGAGGTAAGTGTATCGGTGCTTGGTGAAAACGAATTACAGTCGACCTGGATATATGTAGGGAGATCAGTTCATATACACGCCTGCATGTGTTAGAAGCAAATAAGGTCCGGAGAGGCAGACAGGGGGAGAGAGTGTGGCTAGGAGGTGGTGCGAGAGGCCTACCATGTCGAGGGGGAGGAGTGTGCGAGCATGTGACTAATGAAAAGAGGGGAGGGAGTGTGCACCTGCGTGGAATCGTATTGGACATATGGGGGCATGGACGGTGAGAAGAGAAGAGGGGAAGTATATATGTGTTTGTTGTAGGCACACTTGGCTAGAGAGGTATATCGACCGGTGTGTGCCAGAAAGAAGGAGCCGGGGGCCTACACACACCGCTAGTGGACGACCTAAAGAGAAATAATGAACGTGCACGATGGAGGGGACGCTAAGGGTGTGTGAGGGCGGCGGGCGTGTGCATGCACGATAGAAAGTTAGCGCTAGCTAGCTACAAATAGAAGAGGATCATGAAGGTGTAAAAGACGAACAAAGATCATAATTCATTATAAAAAGGTGGATACAGATACTTGAAGAAGATATCATAATGTACAACATTGATTATAATTTGGGCTAATGTGTGGCTTTTGCAACTCAGGTCTAAATACTTGTCATGATGTAGGGGGTGGGGCACTATACTTTGTGTGATAAACACGGTGTACGTATGGAACATGGTTTAGATTATGAATATATAGTTAGTACATCAAATGTGCTATTATTTGGAATCAACATCAAGTGTATTCAAAAAATAGAATTCGAGTTCATGTAGCACACATAGTTCATATCTATCTCTATAGTAATCATGTGGTGTGTTATTAAGGTAATACACGAATGATGGTTGAAGTTGGCAACAATCATGATTGTAGATTCTTATTGAAATAGAGAAACGAATTAAAATTTAGTTCGAATTGCAGCGGTAGTATAGTCATTTGGAATGCACTAAAATGTTGGTATGAGTAGGTTACATGCATTATACAACAAAGAGAAAAAAATTAATCGAACGTAACATGGATTCATACTCCCTCCTTCCATCTATATAGGGCGTAATGATATTTTTAAGACCGCCTTTGACTATTGACAAAATTAATAGTACATGACATGCACAATGTGAAAATTATATCATTGAAAGAACCTTTCACAGACGAAGTTAACGGTGTGATTTGTGTAAGTTGCATGTCATATATCATTGCTCTAATATTTGGTCAAAGTTAGCATCGAAAAACGTATTAGGCCTATATAGATGGAAGGAGGGAGTAGCTTTGAATAGCATTTGTATAGTAAAACGGGGCAAGACTCTCTCTTTGTGTGGTGTGAATAGTTTTATTTTTTTCGTTTTCTTTTTGGTTGAGGGAAGTGCGAATTGATTGGGTACGTACAAGTACAATATTACTACACGTTAGGCTTGTCCCTAAAATTCAACCCGCGTCTTGTTATATCCCAAAAATTCAGATATCGTGCTCCCAAAACGGGCGCCTTCACAACCCGCGCCTTGCTATCCCGAAATTACAACGCGCGCGAAAACTCCCTCCAGCTGCCAAATCCCGACACGCGAAATCCCCCTTCTAACCCTGAGCCGAAAGGGCCGCTAGTTCAAATCGGTGGGGGGTACTTTTGTAACACACCCTACATTTTGGACAAGCGCGTACCTAAGTCATGTTTCACCCCCTCCCATCGCCCCCTTTTCGCCATTCGAAATCCCAGGCCGCCATAACCTCTTTGCTCCAGCCGCGAAACCCCACCCTCCTCCGTCCGCCACATCACTGCTGCCCAGCCGGAGCCTCTTCCCCGACGACATTGTCCACCGCAACAGCTCGACGTCCCTCGTCCACCTCCCCGGATGAGGATCCGTCATCCATCTCGCCGTCCCGCCGGTTCAGCCGCCCCGTCCTCCACCTACAAGGAGCTGCTCCGATGATCGCCTCGTCTATCGCGGCTGCTCCATCCCCACAACACCGCCTTAACCTGCTCCACCGGAACCGCAGCATCCTCACCGACTCCTCGGACGAAGCCGTGGCCTACTCGGCACCACCAAAGAGGTTGTACACTCATCGCATCGCACCTTCTCCTTAACTCGACCTCCCGGCGCCGACGGTGCTCCATCCCACACCCCCATGGAGCGGCTACCTTGAAGCAGGCGCCGCGGGTGACATCTCCATAGCGGCTCTCCCCTAGTACGAGGCCCCTTCAGTGGCGGCGTCCATACCAGCCGGATCTGCTGCTGCAGCTCTGGCTCTCGCTCGCTCGCTCGCGCTGCTGCTGCTCCGGCTCTCGCTCGCTTGCTCGCACTACTGCTGCTGCTCTGGCTCTCACTCGCTCGCTCACGCTGCTGCTGCTGCTCCGGCTCTCGCTCGCTCGCCCAGCTGCTGCTGCTGCTCTCCCCCTCGCTCGTGCTGCTACTCTGCTCCGATTAAGCCACACTTCAGTCGACTGAATCGACTTT
>NC_041385.1:280836941-280854404 GCF_002162155.2 Triticum dicoccoides
GCAGCGGGGACGGGGGCTGGCTCGCCGGAGAGGTACCCCACTATCTATCTTAGGGTTCAGGGTGGGGGGGGGGGCTAGAGGGTTGGCCGGGGCGGCGGTGGCGAGTTGTTTCGGGGCGATGAGGCAGCGCTGGGGCCGGCAGTTCGGCCAGTGGTGGCAGGCGGCTCAGGGGTGTGCAGGTTGAAGATGAACTGCACGCCCTCCCTAAACTACATGTCAAGTGTCTCTCTGCTACCATTGCGTTCAGTTTCGACAGTAGCATTCAGATTCCACAGTTAATTTCAGTTTCAATAGTTAAGTTCAGAGTCAACAGTTTTTACCTCATCTGTTGTAGTCAGGTGGTTTTTGGTGATGTTAATTTTACATCCATTTTTCATCATCTATTGGAGATGCTATTAGAATCCCACTTGAGATTGACGATGTTTGTCTTGTGCTGCTTCAGCCTTGACGTCTTACGGCTCACGGGAGCTGCTCCAACAACAGAACGATCTATCACAATAGAGCAGTGCCCTGGACGCCGTCTACAGATTCCTCAGATCTTCCTCCACACCTCCGACAGCCACCTCTGCCTCAACTGCTTCAGCGACCAACCCAATGATGCTGAGGTCGACACGGCTACGGCAAAGAGGTTGTACACTTGTTGCGTCACTTATTACTATACATTCACGTCGATCCATTAGGGCTATTTTGGTTCCACGGAAAAACATAGCAATAGGGAAATTTCCAATGGCACTCTACTATTCAATTATTCATGCATTTTGTTGAAAGGAATGAAGCAAAACATCCACCTGGACCTACTTTTCAAAATCCTATGCATGAAAACAAGACTAAGTGCATTAGTGCCAGAATAACATTCTAACTGTACACGCTTTCATATGGTTTCTCTTTATTTTGGCCATGTTTCTTTGCATTCCTCTGCTCTTCCAATTCCTGTAAACCAAACACCCAAGTTGATAGAAATCCTGTGTTTACAAATGCTCTGTTTACCATGTGCATTTTCCTATCCTATTATGGTGTTTTTCCTATCCCTACGTTTTAAGAATCATGCAAGCCAAATGAGCCCTTACAGAATTACTTCAGTTACAGGTACGTGTCGAAGGGAACTTTGTGTGGTTTGTCCTGCTCCTGCCGCGACGTCGTCCACCTCACCTGAGATGCTCCATCGATAGAAGCATCCACCAAACTAGACATCACGACTCCTGACCGTCTTTCGCCACCTCAGATCTCCTTCCCTGCCGCCGACACGACCCCAACGGCATCACCATCATCGACTCAGCAGATGAACCCGAGGAGTACACGGGTCCACAAGAGAGGTCGCACTCTTTTGTTTCTGATTATGTTATACATTGCTTAAACTTACCTGCTACTTTATTGTCCTGTTTAGCTCTTGGACTCCCAACTCAGGTCCAAATTCATGTTCAAACTTGAGTTCTAAATTAGTTGTGGGGCACATATCGAGGCAGCAATGAATAGTATGTCTGTCTAATATCTGGTTCACCTAGGGTATGCCTATGTTGTTCATCTTGGGTGGGAAACAAATAGTAAAGCGATCATCATCTGTCTTTTTATTAATTTAAAGCAATCATCAGCCTGCTATCATTATTTTTGGATCCATCCACTGGTTGTTACCATCAGTCTAAATTTCTGCATGCTCTCCTTACATAATCTCACCATATTTTTTCGTATGCATGTCAGATATTGTACACAGTCATGCTGAACATGTAGAGAAAAAGAGAAGAGTTTCACGCGGCAATACAATGTCATGCAGACATCACTCCATGGTGGGTTCAATGGCAAACAATCCCCACCCCTCTCCAGATTGTAATCCAGACGAAGATACCTGTTCTGAGGCGGATTCAGACGCCGCTGACCACTCCTATTTACCCCCAAGGTGTTTGCTCTACCTTGGCATGATGATGTTAGTCATATCATGCATATGTTGCCTTGGAGTGCCTACTTTTGACATCATATATGTCATCTGCTTAGTTTAGACATGTTCTGTAATGCCACCTATTTAGTTTCTATATCATATATGGGAATTATGCAGTCTCATGTCTTTTAGCCAGCCATAATATATGTGAAATGTGCAATGCCATCCTGTTTGACCAGGCATCATATATTTGAATGATATCTTTCCCATCCTTTTCTTCATTACATTTTCATTTGTCAACAATGTTTGTACATTAAACTACTCTTCCTGTGAATCAGCCATTTGGGTGGGAGATGGAAAAATCTGGAGTGAAAACAAGGCCTTCAGAGCAGACAATGCTATTTGTCGAAGCAGATCTCTTGTTGGGTCCCGATAGCTCCTCAGAGATGGATTCAGAGACAGATGACCAGTCCTATTCCCCTACTGAGGTGTATGCTCTAACTTGGCATGGTTATACTGCTCATATCATGCATACGGTGTCTTGCATTGCATAGTTTAGACATCATATACACAATATTCAACACCATGTTCTTAGTTCAGACATTATATCGAATGCCCTCTGTTTAGCATATAAATAACATATGTGAATTAAATGATGCGATCCTGATTACTTAGATAACATGTAGGTGAATTATGTCATGCGATCCTGTTTTGTTATTCATCATATCTTTGAATTATGTTATGCTATGCTATCTAGTTTAGATAGACATCATATATGTGAAATTATGTCATGCTATCCATTTTAGTTAAACAATATACATGTCAACTATTTCATGCCCTCTTTTTTCCACACTATCTATTGCATCTATCTCTCATACAATGTCTATACATTCAACTATGTTTCCTGTTTATCAGCCATTTGAATTGGAGCGGGTGATGCTAGTATCTAGTGGAATAAAAACACGGTCTTCAAATAAAACAGTGCTACCTATTGGTGGAGATAGCACCCCGGTTGTACATGCACAAGAACCATCCCTACCACACATAACCCAAACTCTCGCAGATTGTACCCCTACTTCAATGGATAGAGAACCAGCTTCACCCAATCTAACCCCAACCCCAGCCGATAGTAACCCAGTTCCTGTTGACATAGCACCATCTCCACCACAGAGCTCACAAACAAGAGAAGTTAGTAAGGCAACTCCAGTGCCCAAAGGGCCAGTACTATCACGGCGAACCCCAGCTCCACCAGTTAGTACGCCTATTCCCGTGGAGGAAGCACAACCAGCCAGTCGTAGTTTAGCATCTATCACATTTGATGTTGTTAAATCGTATGTGCGTATCTTCCCATCTTGGAAATATTATACTGAAGATGAAGGAAAATGCTAGTTGCAGGTGTTTGTCCAGGAGTTATGTGTAAGTAATGTTATTCATGGCAATTACTTTGCTTCGTCCCATACATCCTACCTCCATGATGGTTATAATACAACAAATTTTCCCATTTTTCTCTATAGAGAAGGACCGATTTGGAAACTCAGGATGAGGTAACCTATGCTAGTCCCTCTGCTATCTTCAAGAATGCTTGGTGGCAGTATCGGAATAACCTGAAGAAAACATACTTCACCAGCAAAGAAACTCATCAAATTCCCTTACGTTCTCCTGAGACACATTTACTGAACGATGACTGGGAACGCCATGTTTTGTACTGGTCCCGAACCAAGAATGTGGTAAGGTCTATGAGCTCATTTTCTATTTTTAAGTATTATACTCTTGCGTCTTACTGTACTCTGTTCATGTAGAACAAGGCCTAAACCTGAAGAACAACTGTTCTAATTTAAGATTCCATTGCAATCATAGTTCAAAAAAGCACTAGCCGTTAATTGTGCGTTTTGCCACCGCCTTACACTTTACTGACCAAAGCGCATGCTTATGCGCAGTTATGCACAGATTAAGCATAGTTATGCGCAATGCGTTTTGCCAACGCCTAGAGCCTAGGCGCGCTTAAGCGCTCGCTTAGGCACGCCTTTTTTAACTATGATTGCTTTGCTCTTGTATCATTGTATTTACTCATACAAACTTATTTTTAAATTGAAGGATCCAATCGAAACTCCAATGGCACAGCAGGTATGTTCACACATGTTTCTTTAACAGGTTTGCTCTTATCAATAGCTCTTTTGATTTCAATTTCAATTGTGTATACAGTTGACTTTCATATCATGCACATTACTAGCATCACAACAGAGCCAATAGTTTTGTTGTACATGTAGACCCGTGGTACCCATCTGAAATCTTGTTGTGTCGTGTAGCTGATATGATTTGAACCGTGTCTCTATTTTGATTTGGCAAGACAATGCAGTGACCATAGGACATAGATATATGTTTGTTTGATGCTTTTATTATGTACTAGTACTTGGCAATAGAAGACTTGGTAGTTTAATCCTGTCCACCTTACTAATGAACTAGTTCACCGAAATGAGTTTCATATACTAGTACATGCTAAACTTGTTATGTGTCTGCTTGTTTCTTCTTTTAGAATGCTGACAGAATATTGGGGAAGAGTGCCTTATTAAGCAAAGGTAAAGGAAGTAATGCAGATAAGGTTCAGGATAGTGACACATCCTTGTTGGTCTCCAACAAAGCTGATAAAACAACTAAGGAAGACTATCTTGAAGACAGCGAGATGATACGTCTCCAACGTATCTATAATTTTTGATTGCTCCATGCTACTTTATCTACTATTTTAGGCAATATTGGGCTTTATTATCCACTTTTATATTATTTTTGGGACTAACCTATTAACCGGAGGCCTAGCCCAGATTTGCTGTTTTATGCCTATTTCAGTGTTTCGAGGAAAAGGAATATCAGACGGAGTCAAAACGGAATGAAATCACCTGGAGAAGTTATTTTCGGAAGGAAAGCAACCTGATAGACTTGGAGTGCATGTCAGGAGAGTCCCGGGCTGCCCACGAGGGTGGGGGGCACACCCACGCCCCTGGGCGCGCCCCCTGCCTCGTGAGCACCCTGGAGGTCCACCGACGTACCCCCTGCACCCATATATACCTACGTACCCTAAAACTTCTAGAACAAAAGATAGATCGGGAGTTTCGCCGCCGCAAGCCTCTGTATCCACCAAAAACCTCTCGGGAGCCCGTTCTGGCCCCTGCCGGAGGGGGAACCCATCACCGGTGGCCATCTTCATCACCCCGGCGCTATCCATTACGAGGAGGGAGTAGTTCACCCTCGGGGCTGAGGGTATGTACCAGTAGCTATGTGTTTGATCTCTCTCTCTCTCTCTCGTCTTCTCTCTAGTGTTCCTCTATGGCACGATCTTGATGTATCCCGAGCTTTGCTATTGTAGTTGGATCTTATGATGTTTCTCCCCCTCTACTCTCTTGTGATGAATTGAGTTTACCCTTTGAAGTTATCTTATCGGATTGAGTCTTTTATGAGAACACTTGATGTATGTCTTGTCATGATTATCTGTGGTGACAATGGGATATCATGTGCCACTTGATGTATGTTTTGGTGATCAACTTGCGGGTTTCGTGACATTGGGAACCTATGCATAGGGGTTGGCATGCGTTCTTGACTCTCCGGTAGAAACTTTGGTGATCAACTTTGAAGTACTTTGTGTTGGTTGGATAAATCTGAGATTGTGTGATGCATATTGTATAATCATGCCCAGTGATACTTGACGTGACAATGGAGTATCTAGGTGACAATAGGGTTTTGGTTTATTTGTGTCTTAAGGTGTTATTCTAGTACGAACTCTTTTATAAGATTGATCCGAAAGAATAGCTTTGAGGTGGTTTCATACCCTACCATAATCTCTACGTTTGTTCTCCGCTATTAGTGGCTTCAGAGTGACTCTTTGTTGCATGTTGAGGGCTTGTTATATTATCTATCTATGTTATTATTGTTGAGAGAACTTGCACTAGTGAAAGTATGAACCCTAGGCCTTGTTTCCTATCATTGCAATACTATTTACGCTCACTTTTACCACTTGCT
This sequence comes from Triticum dicoccoides, assembly GCF_002162155.2. Classification (NCBI taxonomy): domain Eukaryota; kingdom Viridiplantae; phylum Streptophyta; class Magnoliopsida; order Poales; family Poaceae; genus Triticum; species Triticum dicoccoides. The sequence goes on from NC_041385.1 coordinate 280,842,820, forward strand.
ACCTTGCTGTTTTTATTATTTCATATTACAAAAACCTATATCTACCATCCATATTGCACTTGTATCACCATCTCTTCGCCGAACTAGTGCACCTATACAATTTACCAATGTATTGGGTGTGTTGGGGACACAAGAGACTCATTGTTATTTGGTTGCAGGGTTGCTTGAGAGAGACCATCTTCATCCTACGCCTCCTACGGATTGATAAACCTTAGGTCATCCACTTGAGGGAAATTTGCTACTGTCCTACAAACCTGTGCACTTGCAGGCCCAACAACGTCTACAAGAGGAAGGTTGTGTTGTAGACATCAAGCTCTTTTGTGGCGCCGTTGCCGGGGAGGTTAGCGCTTGAATGTACATCTTTAGATCTTGCAATCGAATCTTTTTGTTTCTTGTTTTAGCACTAGTCTAGTTTATAAAAGAAAACTACAAAAAAATGGAGTTAAGTTTGTCTCATACGCTTTGTCTTTTTAATATCTTTCGTGAAAATGATGGGAAGGAAAACTGTGCTCAAGTACTAGAAGAAGAATTACATAGAATTCTTGGCTTAAAATATGTGAATGATGAGCACGATTGCAATGTTGCTAGTATGAATTCCTTGAATATCCATGATGCTAATGATATGCAAAGCCACAAGCTTGGGGAAGCTATGTTTGATGAAGATGATATTTTTTGTCCCCCAAGCTTTGATGAGCAAATTTACTATGATGAAAGCATGCCTCCTATCTATGATGATTATTGTGATGATACGTATGCCATAAAGAAGAAGTTTGCTTATGTGGAGAGTAGTAAATTTTCTATGCAAGTAGATCATGAAAAGAATGCTTTAGGTGCTGGTTATATTGTTGAATTTATTCATGATGCTACTGAAAATTATTATGAGGGAGGAACATATGCTTGTAGGAATTGCAATAATATCAAGTTTCCTCTCTATGTGCTTAAAATCTTGAAGTTATGCTTGTTTTACCTTCCTATGCTTGTTGATTATTGTTCCCATAAGTTGTTTGCTCACAAAATCCCTATGCATAGGAAGTGGGTTAGACTTAAAAGTGCTAGTCATATGCTTCATGATGCTCCCGTTATGTTTCAATTCTTATCTTTTATGTGAGCATCATTATCATCATCATGCCTAGCTAGAAAGGCATTAAAGAAAAGCGCTTGTTGGGGGACAACCCAATATTTATCCTTACTGTTTTTGCGTGTTCACATGATTATGCTACTGTAGTAATCATGTTTTATAGCTTTTGTTTCAATAAAGTGCCAAGTAAGACCTTTAGGATGGCTTACGGTGATAGTTGTGTTGATCCGGCTGAAAATCAGAAACTTTTTCACCCAGTAAATTAGTTTTGTTAATTCACAGAAACGTTATTATGATCTGATTCTTTTTTCTCTGGATTGGTACACGAATTTCTTAGGACTTCCTAATTTGGTAGGAATGTTGGAGTAGCAGAAGTATAAATTTGATACAAATTAGTACAGACTGTTCTGTTTTTGACAGATTCTGTTTTCTCTGTGTTGTTTGCTTATTTTGATGAATCTATGAGTAGTATCGGAGGGTATGAACCATAGATAAGTTGGAGTACAGTAGATATTACACCATTATGAATTTATAATGAGTTAATTACAGTACCAATGTGGTGGTTTTGTTTTTTTCACTAACAGAGCTTACAAGATTTCCTGTTGAGTTTTTGTTGTGAAGTTCTCAAGTTTTGGGTAAAGATTCGATGGAGTACGGAATAAGGAGTGGAAAGAGCCTAATCTTGGGTATTCCCAAGGCACCCCAAGGTAATATTCAAGGACAACCAAGAGCCTAAGCTTGGGGATGCCCCGGAAGGCATCCCCTCTTTCGTCTTCGTTCATCGGTAACTTTACTTGGAGCTATATTTTTATTCACCACATGATATGTGTTTTTCTTGGAGCGTCATTTTCTTTTGTTAGTATTTGCTTTATGTTAATTATATTAGTGTTTTGCATCTTTAGTTTCAATAAAAAAGTCAAGGATAGCCTTTGCCATGCTTGTTTTGCTAGTATACATGTTGCTGTTTGAAAACTGAAAGTTTACCGCTGTTGCAAAAATTCCCTAGAAAAGTTAGAGAGTGGTATAATGTTGAATATTTTTGAATATTGAGATATGATAAATTTATTACAGTGGGAATTTTAGTTCATAATTTTTGGAGTTAGGGAAGTATGATGACTCTTGCATTCTTTACAGACTGTACTGTTTTGGCAGATTGCTGTTATGGTTGCATTGTTTGCATATGTTTGCTTGTTTAATGATTCTATTTGGTGATAGAAGTATTAAATATGCAGAGGCATTTAGTATTCAATGTTGAATAATAATTTTACTGATTTGTTACAGTAGAAAATGACAAGGTTTTGCTTTGGTTTATACTAAGCTATCTCACGAGTTCTTGTTGAGTTTGTTGTGAATGAAGCTTTTGATAAAAAGAGAAACCATGATATGAGAGGAATTTAGGAGACACAAAAGCTCAAGCTTGGGGATTCCCAAGGCAACCCAAGATAATATTTCAAGAAGTCTCAAGCATCTAAGCTTGGGGATGCCCCGGTAGTCATCCCACCTTTCTTCTTCAACAACTATCGGTTAGTATCGGTTGAGCCTAAGTTTTTGCTTCTTCACATGAGTTGTGCTATCCTTGCAATATAGTTTTCTTTAGCTTTGCTTGCTGTTTGAATAAAGTATCAAGATCTGAAATTATTAAATGAGAGAGAGTCTTCGCATAGTTGCATAATTATTTAGCTACTCATTGATCTTCACTCATATCTTTCGGAGTAGTTTGTCTTTTGCTCTAGTACTTCACTTAGATCTTTAGAGCACGGTGGTGGATTTGTTTTAAAGAAACTATTGATCTCTCATGCTTCACTTAAATTATTTTGAGAGTCATTAATAGCATGGTAATTTGCTTAATGTTAATATACTTGGTATTCAAGATATGTGAAACTTTCTTTTGAGTGAATTGAATACTAAGATAAGTTTGATGCTTGATAATTGTTTTGAGATATGGAGGTGATAATATCAAAGTCGTGCTAGTTGGGTAATTATGAATTCAAAGAATGCTTGTGTTGAAGTTAGAAAATCCCGTAGCATGCACGTATGGTTAAAGTTGTGTAACAAATTTGAAACATGAAGTGTACCTGGCTTGTGCATCCTTATGAGTGGTGGTCAGGGACGAGCGATGGTATTTTCCTACCAATCTATACCCCTAGGAGCATGCGCGTAGTACTTGATTTTTCATGGCTTCTAAATTTTTGCAATAAGTATATGATTTCTTTTGACTAATGTTGAGTCCATGGATTATACGCACTCTCACCTTTTCGCCTTTGCTAGCCTCTTCGGTACCGTGCATTGCCCTTTCTCACCTTGAGAGTTGGTGCAAACTTCGCCGGTGCATCCAAACCCCGTGATACGATACACTCTATCACACATAAACCTCCGTATATCTTCCTCGAAACAGCCACCATACCTACCTATCATGGCATTTCCATAGCCATTCTGAGATATATTGCCATGCAACTTCCATCATCATCATCATGACATACATTACTTTTGTCATATTGCCATTGCATGATCATGTAGTTGACATCGTATTTGTGGCAAAGCCACCATGCATTATGTTTCATACATGTCACTCTTGATTCATTGCACCATCCCGGTACACCGCTGGAGGCATTCATATAGAGTCATATCTTGTTCTAAGTTTCGAGTTGTAATCCTTATGTTGTAATCAATAGAAGTGTGATGATCATCATTATTAGAGCATTGCCCAAACAAAAAAAGGAGAAAGGCGAAAAGAAAAAAAGGAAAGGCCCAAAAAAATAAAAATAAAATAAAAAGGGCAATGCTACTATCTCTTTTTGCACACTTGTGCTTCAAAGTAGCACCTTGTTCTTCATGTAGTGAGTCTCATATATTGTGCTTCAAAGTAGCACCTTGTTCCTCATGTAGTGAGTCTCATAAAGTTGTCCTTTTTATACTAGTGGGATTTTTTCATTATAGAACTTGGCTTGTATATTCCTACGATGGGCTTCCTCAAATGCCCTAGGTCTTCGTGAGCAAGCAAGTTGGATGCACACCCACTAGTTTTCTTTTGTTGAGCATTCATAGCTCTAGAGCATCCGTTGCATGGCAATCCCTACTCCTCATGTTGACATAAATTAATGGGCATCTCCATAGCCCGTTGATTAGCCTCGTCAATGTGAGACTTTCTCCTTTTTTGTCTTCTCCACACAATCCCCATCATCATATTCTATTCCACCCATAGTGCTATATCCATGGCTCGCGCTCATGTATTGCGTAAAGGTTGAAAAAGTTTGAGATTATTTAAGTATGAAACAATTGCTTGGCTTGTCATCGGGGGTATAGAAGTTGGGAACATCTTTGTGTGACGAAAATGAAGCATAGCCTAACTATATGATTTTGTGGGGATGAACTTTCTTTTGCCATGCTATTTTGAGAAGACATGATTGCTTTGATTAGTACGCTTGAAGTATTATTATTTTTATGTCAATATGAACTTTTATCTTGAATCTTTCGGATCTAAGTATTCATGCCACAATTAAGAAGATTTACATTGAAATTATGCCAAAGTATCATTCCGCATCAAAAATTCTTTTTTATCATTTACCTACTCGAGGACGAGCAGGAATTAAGCTTGGGGATGCTTGATACGTCTCCAACGTATCTATGATTTTTGATTGCTCCATGCTACTTTATCTACTGTTTTAGGCAATATTGGGCTTTATTATCCAATTTTATATTATTTTTGGGACTAACCTATTAACCGGAGGCCCAACCCAGATTTGCCGTTTTATGCCTATTTCAGTGTTTCGAGGAAAAGGAATATCAGATGGAGTCAAAACGGAACGAAATCAACTGGAGAAGTTATTTTCGGAAGGAAAGCAACCTGATAGACTTGGAGTGCACGTCAGGGGAGTCCCGGGCTGCCCACGAGGGTGGGGGGTGCACCCACCCCCCTGGGCGCGCCCCCACCTCGTGAGCACCCCGGAGGACCACCGATGTACCCCCTGCACCCATATATACCTACGTGCCCTAAAACTTCTAGAACAGAAGATAGATCGGGAGTTCCGCCGCAGCAAGCCTCTGTAGCCACCAAAAACCTCTCGGGAGCCCGTTCCGGCGCCCTGCCAGAGGGGGAACCCCTCACCGGTGGCCATTTTCATCATCCCAGCGCTATCCATGACGAGGAGGGAGTAGTTCACCCTCGGGGCTGAGGGTATGTACCAGTAGCTATGTGTTTGATCTCTCTCTCTCTCTCTCTCTCTCTCTCTCTCGTGTTCTCTCTCGTGTTCCTCTATGGCACGATCTTGATGTATCCCGAGCTTTGCTATTGTAGTTGGATCTTATGATGTTTCTCCCCCTCTACTCTCTTGTGATGAATTGAGTTTCCCCTTTGAAGTTATCTTATCGGATTGAGTCTTTTATGAGAACACTTGATGTATGTCTTGCCGTGATTATCTGTGGTGACAATGGGATATCATGTGCCACTTGATGTATGTTTTGGTGATCAACTTGCGGGTTTCGTGACATTGGGATCCTATGCATAGGGGTTGGCACGCGTTCTTGACTCTCTGGTAGAAACTTTGGGGCACTCTTTGAAGTACTTTGTGTTGGTTGGATAAATCTGAGATTGTGTGATGCATATCGTATAATCATGCCCACGGATACTTGAGGTGACAATGGAGTATCTAGGTGACATTAGGGTTTTGGTTGATTTGTGTCTTAAGGTGTTATTCTAGTACGAAATCTTTTATAAGATTGATCCGAAAGAATAGCTTTGAGGTGGTTTCGTACCCTACCATAATCTCTACGTTTGTTCTCCGCTATTAGTGGCTTCGGAGTGACTCTTTGTTGCATGTTGAGGGCCAGTTATATTACCTATCTATGTTATTATTGTTGAGAGAACTTGCACTAGTGAAAGTATGAACCCTAGGCCTTGTTTCCTATCATTGCAATACTGTTTACGCTCACTTTTACCACTTGTTACCTTTCTGTTTTTATTATTTCAGATTACAAAAACCTATATCTACCATCCATATTGCACTTGTATCACCATATGTTCGCCGAACTAGTGCACCTATACAATTTACCATTGTATTGGGTGTGTTGGGGACACAAGAGACTCTTTGTTATTTGGTTGCAGGGTTGCTTGAGAGAGACCAGCTTCATCCTACGCCTCCTACGGATTGATAAACCTTAGGTCATCCACTTGAGGGAAATTTGCTACTGTCCTACAAACCTGTGCACTTGCAGACCCAATAACGTCTGCAAGAAGAAGTCTGTGCAGTAGACATCACGAGACAACCCCAAAGTCCTGTCTTGGTTTAGTGTTCGAGTTACTGGACACTACCGCTTGCACAAGCTATTCAAAGTCACTGTCTGAATCAGTTCGGTTTCCTGAGTCTCAACTACAAGCTGAAAGACATCGATCAGCTGTGCTGAGACAAGAAGCGGAAGGACTGCGGAAGTCCCTGGAGCATTCAGATGCATACTTTCTGGTGCAACAACAAGCGTTGGAGGATTTTAGCGCCAAACAGGACAAAGCTAATCAGCTTGCTAAGCTTATTGCCAGCATGGTGGATACCCAGGATAATGTTTCTTGAGCTCTTCTGAAGTTGTTTCAGTTATGCTCTTGTTTTGCTGCCGTGTTTATTTGCACTGGTGGCCAATTTTGATGGCCAAGTGTATGTAATATGCTGCTTTGTTCCCTATATTTGCAGTGGTGGTGAATTTTGATGCCCAGTGGATGTAATATGTGTAATAGCGGTAATAGGCTAGCCTTAATTGCTTGCTTATTTATTTCCTTATTGTCTTGTTTAGTTGTTTGCTTGTAGTCAGTGCAGTTCTTTTTCTGTGTTTTTCTACTGGCCACAATAGCCTATTTTTGCTCACTAGGCCAAAATAATCATGGCAACACACGGACTGTTGTAACCATGGGCCTCCTGCAGGCCGTATGATCCATGGGCCTTCGTTCGGCCATAGGACCATTGGCCTTCTATATGGGCCGTAGGATCCATCGGCCTTCTATACGGGCCTTAGGGATCAATGGGCCTTCTACGGGCCATAGGGTCCATGGGCCTTCTACGGGCCGTACTATCCATGGGCCTCATACGGGCCGTAGGATCCATGGGCCTTCTACGGGGCGTATCATCATTTCACCAATCATGGGCCGTGCTATTCGTGCACCATAATGGGCCGTTAATAGGCCATATTTGATAACTCTATGAAAACAGCCCAACGGGTTTTTCTTGACATGAAAACGGCCAAACGTATTAACGGTCCGCAAACGGGCCGACTGTAACGATGGGCTGAATTTGGCCCACAAGCAGAAAATGACAGTAACGGGCCGTATGTAACCGAATGCTGCAAATGATCCCAAGAATCAATGGACCCTGAGAAGGCCGAAAGATAACTTGGGCTGGAGATGGCCCAATGGATAATGGGCCGTTAATGGGTATAAAGTGATACACTGTTCATTACGGGCCAGTTTCACCACAGGCCGTTAATGGGCCAAGAGTTACAAAGGTCCTCATATGGGCCGAAAGAAGTCATGGGCCACACATGGGTCGAAAGTTAAAACGGGCTGAATCATATTGGACGGCCCAGATGCCGCTACTGGGCCTAATTCGGATAGGGCGTAACGGGCCCTGGGTTAGCGGGCCGTAAATGGGCTATATGCGAACAGGCCGTTAACAGACTTTCCGTGGGCCGGCCCACCACCTTTTGACCAAGTCAAACGGGCCGGCCTTTTCACAGGAATGGGCCTTAGTTGGTCCGTGCCACGTGTCGCCGTATCATAGGAGCCTTCGGTCCAATGAGCGGATGACATCTGTCCCAACGGTGAGCCGACACGTGTTTCCTCCAGCCAATGATGATTTTACACGTGGAAAATCCCCATTGGTCGGGGCTGTTAACGGGTTATCGGATCCAAAACCTGACCTGATAGCTTAACGGCGTTCCGTTACGGTGGATGCCACATGTCGGTCACCCTTGACGAAAGCAGTTCTGTGACGCATGATTTATCGTCATGGAAGTGGACACTTCCATGATGATAATTTTGGTAATGTCATAGAACACTTCTACGACAGCACGGGTATGACTATCTTGATTCTGTCATAAATTTGTCATGGATGTACATTCATGACAAAAAACGTGACCTACTATGACAAACACGTATCATCACGGAAATGTATTTTTTTGTAGTGGGTCCTGCTTGATTGTATTCAATGTGTATAGGGGTTACAAGAGTTGATCTACCTCGAGATCGTAATGGCTAAACCCTAGCTGTCTAGCCTATGATTGTTCTGATAGCATCTATGGACTAAACCCTCCGGTTTATATATACACTGGAGGGGCCTAGGGTTGTACAGAGTCAGTTTACAAGAAGGAAATAGTACATACGAATCCTTGCCATCCATGCATATAGGACTCCTACCTGGACACGGGGGATAGTCTTCTTCTTTTATCTTCATGGCCCATCGGTCTGGCCCATATCAAATAGACCGGACACCCGAGGACCCCCCTAATCCAGGACTCCCTCAGTAGCCCCTGAACCAGTCTTCGATGGCGATGTGTTCGGCACACGGATTTTCTACGACATTGTAAGGCGGGTTCCTTCTCCTGAAAGTTAGCTTCCCGTATAAAGGAACTGTGTACGGCTCTGCATACTCAATACAACCTTTGGCCACGAAGGCAAGATGTCAAAATAGGAAAAGTGTCTTTTACTGACAACTTTTTTCGGCGAAGCGTCACACTTAACTCTTTAATATTTTGAACCATTTTCACACCTCCCATTTTGCATTTCGAGGCTTAGGCTCCATTGGCACGTCTTTTCAAAACAAAGATCATGCCTGCCTATTACGGGATTCTCATCAATATGGTTTTGGTAACCCAACTGCGCCTTACACAAGATCTTGTTGGGAACAGGCGAGGTTTATGGCTTGAGAGGGGGACAGTTCGTATTTTCACCGTCTATAAGAGGATAAAGATCCCTCCTTTTTCCCAACGCCTTCCTCTAGCTTCTGTTTTTCAACCTCCAAGCTCTAGCGCCCCAAAACTCCGATCTTTCCCACCGCCACCACCCTCCCCAGCAATGGCTGGGTCCGGTTCCAAGGGAAAATGGGAGGCCTCCTCCGTCACTGAAAAGGATGTCAAGGATCTCCAGAGCGCAGGTTATCTATCCGTGGATATTGTGCATAGGCCCCCTAACAAAGATCAGGTTATCCCTACTCCGGGGCCGATGAGAGGGTCATGTTCACCCCCCATTTCCTCCGAGGGCTAGGGTTTCCCCTCCACCCCTTCGTCCGAGGTCTCATGTTCTACTACAGGTTAGATTTTTAGGATCTAGCCCCAAATTCCTTCCTCCACATATTGGCATTCATCGTCGTGTGTGTGGCTCTGCTCCGCATCCCGCCACACTTCATCCTACGACTCAAGGTTTTCAATCTGAAACTGAAGGTGGTCGACGGACAGCACGCGGACTATGGTGGAGCCATGTCGAGCAAGCTCCCCAATTTTGTCTGGCCCAAAGGGGCATTCGTTGAGACTATCAAGGTGTGGCAGCAAGAGTGGTTCTACATCATCGAACCCCGTGACGCCAAATGGGTGGCCATGCCTGACTTCAGATCCGGACCCCCCACGAGACTCACCTCATGGACCGCCAAGGGCCTTGATTAGGGGTCCCAACCGGAGGTGAAGATGCTACAGAAACACATCTCCAACGTGTTGTGTGCGAACACTGGTCTCACAAATGTGATTCAAGTGATGCTCTTCCTCCATATCCTTCCCTACCAACTCTGGGCCTCCCCATGTGGGAGTTCAATCCGAAGGAGCCACGGACCTTGAAGCGCTTCTTCGGCACCACACACGAAGATATATGGAAGCTACTCTTCAAGGCCAAGAAAAGTTGGCAGATGAAGACCGAGGACATCGGACTTGACATCGAGAACCCGGCCTCGACGGTAAGCACAATATTTCCGAAGACCTATCTGGTCAATACTTCAAATATAATAAAGATTATATCGCCTACCTTCCATACAGGGCTGGACGGCAAAGGCGGAGCTGATCAACTGTCTGGCACCGCTGCCTAAGAACCCGGCCACACCCCATCTAATGGAGATGCTGGTCCCGATGCCCTGTCAGGCGCCGGAGAAGAAGGCCAAGAAGAAGAAAGGCAAGGAGGACAAGGGTGGCCCCCGCCAGAAAGGTCCTTTGGACACAACGTCCAGAGAGACCGAAGCCCTCTCTTCCCATGAGGGAGATGAGGAAGAAGAGGAGGAGGAGGAGGTGGAAAGCGACTCCCCCCATAAGGGGAGTAAGAAAAAGAGGACGGTCTCCGAAGACCCGGAGGGGGAGGCACCAAAAAGAGGGAAGCTGACCATCCTGGATAGTTTGGACTCAGAGTCCAAACTAGACCCCAAGAGACCTCCCAGGGTGAAGCCCCGGGCCGAATCGTAAGTATTCAAAAACTTACTGTTCATCTTCGGTCTTCCTACTTCTGTTATATAAGTTGTTTTGTTATTTGCCTTTCAGCCCTCCCCACGACTTGAAGGAAATATGCCCTAGAGGCAATAATAAATTTTTTATTTTTTATTTCCTTATTCATGATAAATGTTTATTATTCATGCTAGAATTGTATTAACTGGAAACTTGATACATGTGTGGATACACAGACAAAATACTTTGTCCCTAGTATGCCTTTACTTGACTAGCTCGTTAATCAAAGATGGCTAAGTTTCCTAGCCATTGACATGTGTTGTCATTTGATGAACGGGATCACATCATTAGGAGAATGATGTGATGGACAAGACCCATCCGTTAGCTTAGCATAATGATCGTTCAGTTTTATTGCTACTACTTTCTTAATATCAAATACATATTCCTCCGACTATGAGATTATGCAACTCCCGGATACCGGAGGAATTTCTTGTGTGCTATCAAACATCACAACGTAACTGGGTGATTATAAAGATACTCTACAGGTATCTCCGAAGGTGTTTGTTGGGTTGGCATAGATCGAGATTAGGATTTGTCACTCCTAGTATCGGAGATGTATCTTTGGGCCCTCTCGATAATGCACATCATAAGAAGCCTTGCAAGCAACGCGACTAATGAGTTAGTTGCAGGATGATGCATTACGGAACGAGTAAAGAGACTTGCCGGTAACGAGATTGAACTAGGTATGAAGATACCGATGATCGAATCTTGGGCAAGTAACATACCGATGACAAAGGGAATAACGTATGTTGTCATAACGTTTTGACTGATAAAGATCTTCGTAGAATATGTGGGAACCAATATGAGCATCCAGGTTCCACTATTGGTTATTGACCGGAGAGGTGTCTCGGTCAAGTCTACATAGTTCTTGAACCCGTAGGGTCCACACGCTTAATGTTTGATGACGATTTGTATTACATGAGTTATGTGATTCGGTGACCGGATGTTGTTCGGAGTCCTGAATGCGATGACGGCCGAGAGGTAAAGATTGATATATTGGATGATAGTATTCGGACACCGGAAGTGTTCCAGAATGTATCGGGTACATATCGGA
>NC_041385.1:280854610-280887245 GCF_002162155.2 Triticum dicoccoides
CATATGGGCCCTAGGAGGGAGCACACCAGCCCACAAAGGGGTGGCACCCCCCCCCCAAGTAAGGAGGCCGAATAGGACTAGGAGGAGGGGGCGGCGCCCCCCTCTTACCTTCTCCCCCCTCTCTTCCCCTCTTTCCTCCTCCAGTAAAAGAAAGAGGGGGGTGATGACCCACAAGTATAGGGGATCTATCGTAGTGGTTTGATATGTAAGAGTGTCAAACCCAACGAGGAGCAGAAGGAAATGATAAGCGGTTTTCAGCAAGGTATTCTCTACAAGTACTGAAATAAGTGGTAATAGATAGTTTTGTGATAAGATAAATGGTAACGAGCAACAAGTAACAAAAGTAAATAAAGTGCAGCAAGGTGGCCCAATACTTTTTGTAGCAAAGGACAAGCCTGGACAAACTCTTATGATAGGAAAAGCGCTCATGAGGACACATGGGAATATCATCAAGCTAGGTTTCATCATGCTCATATGATTCACGTTCGGTACTTTGATAATTTGATATGTGGGTGGACCGGTGCTTGGGTGCTGCCCTTACTTGGACAAGCATCCCACTTATGATTAACCTCTATTGCAAGAATCTGCAACTACAACAAAAGTATTAAGGTAAACCTAACCATAGCATGAAACATATGGATCCAAATCAGCCCCTTACGAAGCAACGCATAAACTAGGGTTTAAGCTTCTGTCACTCTAGCAACCCATCATCTACTTATTACTTCCCAATGCCTTCCTCTAGGCCCAAATAATGGTGAAGTGTTATGTAGTCGACGTTCACATAACACCACTAGAGGTTAGACAACATACATCTTATCAAAATATCGACATGACTACTAATAGCAAGACTTCTCCCTTGTCCTCAGGAACAAACGTAACTACTCACAAAGCATATTCATGTTCATAATCAGAGGGGATATAATGTGCAGGATCTGAACATATGATCTTCCACCAATTAAACCAACTAGCATCAACTACAAGGAGTAATCAACACTACTAGCAACCTACTAGCACCAATCCCGGACTTGGAGACAAGAATTGGATACAAGAGATGAACTAGGGTTTGGAGATGAGATGGTGCTGGTGAAGATGTTGATGGAGATTGCCCTCTCCCGATGAGAGGAGCGTTGGTGATGACGATGGTGATGATTTCCCCCTCCCGGAGGGAAGTGTCCCCGGCAGAACAGCTCTGCCGGAGCCCTAGATTGGTTCCGCCAAGGTTCCTCCTCGTGGCGGCGGAGTCTCGTCCCGAAAGGTTGCTTATGATTTTTTTTTCTCATCGAAAGACTTCATATAGGAGAAGATGGGCGTCAGAGAGCCACCAGGGGGCCCACGAGGTAGGGGGGCGCGCCCAGGGGGGAGGGGCGCGCCCCCCACCCTCGTGAGCAGGGTGTGGGCCCCCCGGCCTTCATCTTTGGCGACGATTTTTCTTTATTTATTTTAAGATATTCCGTGGAGTTTCAGGACTTTTGGAGTTGCGCAGAATAGGTCTCCAATATTTGCTCCTTTTCCAGCCAAAATTCCAGCTGCCGACATTCCCCCTCTTCATGGTAAACCTTGTAAAATAAGAGAGAATAGCCATAAGTATTGTGACATATCGTGAAATAACAACCCATAATGCGATAAATATCGATATAAAAGCATGATGCAAAATGGACGTATCAGGGGGGGGGGGAATCCTACTAGGAGCCCAAGTAGGATTCCTCCTAGTTGGGCGTGCCTAGGACTGACTCCCCCCTCTCTCCTTTATATACGTGGGGAGGGGGCGCCTAGGACTGGCTCCCCCCTCTATCGTAAAATAACAGCCCATAATGCGATAAATATCGATATAAAAGCATGATGCAAAATGGACGTATCAGGGGGGGGGAATCCTACTAGGAGCCCAAGTAGGATTCCTCCTAGTTGGGCGCGCCTAGGACTGGATCCCCCTCTCTCCTTTATATACGTGGGGAGGGGGCGCCTAGAACACACATCAACTATTCCTAGTCGTGTGCGGCGTCCCCCTCCATAGTTTACGCCTTTGGTCATATTTTCGCAGTGCTTAGGCGAAGCCCCGTGCTGATCACTTCACCATCACCATCACCACACTGTCGTGCCGACGAAACTCATCTACTTCCTCGACACTCTGCTGGATCAAGAGCTCAAGGGACGTCATCATGCTGAACATGTGCAGAACTCGGAGGTGCCGTACGTTTGGTACTTGATCGGGTGGAACGAGAAGAAATTCAACTACATCAACCGCATTAGCAAACGCTTCCGCTTTCGGTCTATGAGGGTACATGGACACACTCTCACCCTCTCATTGCTATGCATCTCCAAGATAGATCCTGCGAGAGTGTAGGATTTTTTTGAAATTGCATGCTATGTTTCCCAACACGAGTTGCCGCAAACTCCATTATCGGAGGGGAACTCCCTGCCGCCCGAGCAGGAAGAAAGTAACATGGCTCAGGGATCGGGTAAGCAGCCCCCTTCGAAAGAGGGGGCAGGATCAGCAGCCTCCATTAATCCGGAGGCGCCTCATGCTCTGGAGGAAGCACTACAAAGTGCTTCCATCGTGGAGGAGCACCGCACCCTGATGGGTGTGGTTATGGAGAAGGTTCAGTCTGCTAAAAACTGATTGTACAAAGCCTTTTGCAGCCTGCTGACAGGATTTGAGGTATGCACGTAAAAAAAATCATATAAAATAATAAACCTGTAGATAGACAGTAGCCCCCAAGGCTCTGTCTGGTTTAGAAAAAGCGGGATAGAGGATCCACATAGTAATTGGGATAGTAACATATTGTGCTACCATTGTCACTGGCCTCCATGTTGGCGGCTACCGCCCGTGCCGTAGAGGTTGCCGAACTCAATTAGAAGCTTCAAGTGGACGATGAGCAGCTCGACTGCATCAACAAGCGGTTCGATGAAATGCAAGGTATGCGTACAATGTTAAGAAGGAATTTATTTTCATATCAGAAGCGATATGTATATTGAGAGGTTAACTCATGGAATTGTTTGATTATGATCATAGGTGGTGCAGCCGAGGTCGAGACCCTCAAAGGTGCCCTTGCCCAAGCCAAGAAGGAGGTAGAGGCCAATAAGGCAGTCGCTGATAAGGCAACTGCTGCACTAGAGGCCGAACAAATTGCCCGCCACCAACATGAAGCTCGGCTGGCCGAAATCTAGCAGGAGCTGAAGGATGCCATCAGGAAATGCAAAACATTGGAGCAGAAGACTTCGGCTCAGTCCTCCGAGATTGCCAAGGCTCTCCGTGATGCCAAAGAGGTGCGAAGTGAGTCCCGGAGCGCTCGCGAAGAGATCCACAAGGCGAGGCAGATAGCGGCTAGTCAGGCCTTTCTTTTGCAAAGTATCTTTGAGGGTCAGAGGTACGTTTTGCTCACACGAGTGTGGAGTTCTCCAGGCACGTTTGCGGATCTTCCGAAGAGTGTCGCCGATGCCACACAGTTCTTCCGAGCCCAGGAAGGGAACTCAACTGAGAAGTTGTTTTGGTCACAATATCTCGGGCCGGAACAATCGACGCTTCTGAACGACCAGCTGAAGCAGCTGACAGAGCTGCATAGGGTGGTAGGCCTGGCCATGAAGGACCTAATAGCCCAACTCCGGCTAGCGGAGCCCATTCCTAGTAGCTACTTCTGGCTGGTGAAGCGGCTGGTCGATGCGCGGTCGTGGATTGATGCTGTAAAGTGCTCGGTCTCCATAGAGGGTGCCCAGATGGCCTTCGCCCGCGTCAAGATGCAATGGGCGAAGATGAAGGCCACCGAAGTGGCGATCGTAGGTCCGCCCGAAGGCAAAGATCATTGGAAGCCAGAGAGGTACTTCGATGACGTCCTAGAAGGAGCCCGAGTAGTAGAGGGCCAATGTTCTAAGGACGTGATATTTGATTAAATGTGCTCGGGTTGTACAAACCATGTTATGGACCCGCGTTGTGATATATCTATGCTTTCGCCTTTTGTTTCAAGTGATTTTTCTTCCTGTGCGGCCGTTTATTGTTATATTTCTGAAAGTTGCCAGTCGTCGGCTTCAGCCCCCATGTAGATGCTACAGGGGTGTTCTACATAACGCGTGACCACACTTTATCCAATGCCTTGGTCCGTAAAGGAGGTGTCTGGGAGGTGAACCAGGCAATCAGACTATGTGGCTTTATTACCTTCACTTAGCCATAAGTGTTTAAATGTGGAGCTAAGTACTAGCCCCTGGTGCGTGTACGGCTATTCGGACTGCGGTGCCTTTTCCATGTGACTGGACGAAGACCAGCCCCTCATATAACACGGGGTGAACCGCAAATGGTTTGTAGTATAATACTTAGTCGTTGGATCGCCGACCAGCTCTCGCTTATCATGACAGTCAGTTTTTGACTTTCTCTACTGAGGTACTTGACCGGACAAACCAGAAATACAATCACAGTAGTTCTCCCTTTACTACCTTACTCGAACAAGCGGAACATAAGGTGGTAAGCACTGGAGACTGGCAACCCAGCTATGGACCAAAGACATGATTCAGAGCTGATGCACATAATGCAATATCCGGAACACCGAAGAGTTCCCTATAGGTGTTCAGACTTAAAATGTGCAGGTCTGAATACAACCCCCGGTGTTAAGGCCGAACTAAAGCACGTGTGGCAGTCTGAAGTAGGGGGGAATACATATGATAATATAAAACTATACCATGATGGTGCGCGTTGTTGCGCCCGTCTATTTTGACAACAAAATGATGAGTTTTTTTGACTTGTCGGTATCTCTAGGCCCTCTTGGTAATGCACATCATAAGAAGCCTTGCAAGCAATGTGAATAATGCGTTAGTTATGGGATGATGCATTACAGAACGAGTAAAGAGACTTGCCGGTAACGAGATTGAACTAGGTATGAAGATACCAACAATCGAATCTCGAGCAAGTAACGTACCGATGACAAAGGGAATAACGTATGTTGTCATAATGGTTCGACCGATAAATATCTTCGTAGAATATGTGGGAACCAATATGATCATCCAGGCTCCACAATTGGTTTTTAACCGGAGAGGTGTCTCGGTCATGTCTACATAGTTCTCGAACCCGTAGGGTCCGCATGCTTAACATTCGATAACAATTTGTATTATATGAGTTATGTGATTTGGTGACTGAATGTTGTTCGGAATCCCGGATAAGATCACGGACATGACAAGGAGTCTCGAAATGGTCGAGAGGTAAATATTGATATATTGGATGATAGTATTACACCGGAAGTGTTCCGGAATGTATCGGGTACTTATCAGAGTATCGGGGGGGGGCCCCCCCCCCCCCCCCCCCCGGGGCAGATATGGGCCATATGTGCCCTAGGAGGGAGCACACTAGCCCACAAAGGGGTGCCCCCCAAGGAAGGAGGCCGAATAGGACTAGGAGGTGGGGGCAGTGCCCCGTCTTTCCTTCTCCTCCCCCTCTTTCCCTCTTTCCCCTCCGGTAAAAGGAAAGGGGGGGGGGGCGAATCCTACTAGGAGCCCAAGTAGGATTCCTCCTACTTGGGTGTGCCTAGGACTGGCTCCCTCCCTCTCCCTCCTTTATATATGTGGGGAGGGGTGCCTAGAACACACATCAACTATTCCTGGCCATGTGTGGCGCCCCCCTCCACAGTTTATGCCTCCGGTCATATTCTCGCAGTGCTTAGGAGAAGACCTGCGCAGATCACTTCACCATCACCGTCACCACGCCATCATGCTGATGGAACTCATCTACTTCCTCAACACTCTGCTGGATCAAGAGCTCGAGGAACGTCATCGCGCTGAACGTGTGCAGAACTCGGAGGTGCCCTATGTTTGGTACTTGATCGGTTGGAACGAGAAGAAATTCAACTACATCAACCGCGTTAGCAAAATGCTTCCGCTTTCGGTCTACGAGGGTACTTGGACACACTCTCACCCTCTCGTTGCTATGCATCTCCTGGATAGGTCTTGCATGAGCGTAGGAATTTTTTTGAAATTGCAGGCTACGTTTCCCAACAATGGCATCTGAGCCAGGTCTATGCATAGATGATATGCACGAGTAGAACACAAAGAGTTGTGGGCAGTGATCGTCATACTGATTACCACCAATGTCTTATTTTGATACGAAGGTATTATTGGATGAAGGGCCCGGACCAACCTTACATGAACACATTCATGAGGCCGGTTCCACTGATAGATATGCAACTAGTTTTGCATAAAGGTGGCTGGCGGGTGTCTGTTTCTCTAACTTTAGTTGAATTGAGTTTGACTGCGGCCGATCCTTGTTGAAGGTTAAAACAGCAAACTTGATAAATCACCGTTGTGGTTTTGTGTCGTAGGTAAGAATGGTTCTTGATGGAAGCTCGTAGCAGCCACGTAAAACTTGCAACAACAAAGTAGAGGACGTCTAACTTGTTTTTGCAGTGCCTGTTGTGATGTGATATGGTCAAGACATGATGTGATATACGTTGTTGTATGAGATGATCATGTTTTGTAGAAGTTATCGGCAACTGGCAGGAGCCTTATGGTTGTTGCTTTATTGTATGAAATTCAAACACCATGTAATTGCTTTATTTTATCACTAAGCCGTAGCGATAATTGTAGAAGCAATGGTTGGCGAGACGACCACGACGCTACGATGGAGATCAAGGTGTCAAGCCGGTGACAATGGAGATCATGACGTTGCTTTGGAGATGGATCTCAAAAGCACAAGATGATGATGGCCATATCATGTCACATATTTTGATTGCATGTGATGTTTATATTTATGCATCTTATTTTGCTTAGTACGGCGGTAGTATTATAAGATGATCGCTTAACTAAAATTTCAAGGTATAAGTGTTCTCCCCGAGTATGCACTGTTGCAAAAGTTCTTCGTGCAGAGACACCACTTGATGATCAGGTGTGATAGGCTCTACGTTCACATACAACGGGTGCAAGCCAGTTTTGCACATGCGGAATACTCGGGTTGAACTTGATGAGCCTAGCATGTACAAACATGGCCTCGGAACACTGGAGACCGAAAGGTCGAACATGAATCATATAGTAGATATGATCAACATAGAGATGTTCACCATTGATGACTACTCCATCTCATGTGATGATCGGACATGGTTTAGTTGATTTGGATCAGGTACCCTTTAGATGGCTTGAGAGATGTCTATCTAAGTGGGAGTTCTTAAGTAATATGATTAATTGAACTTAATTTAGCATGAACTTTGTCCTGATAGTTTTTGCATATCTATGTTGCAGATCAATGGCCCGTGCTACCGTTCCCTTGAATTTTAATGTGTTTCTAGAGAAAGCTAAGTGGAAAGATGTTGGTAGCAACTACACGGAGTGGGTCCGTAACTTGAGGATTATCCTCATTGCTGCACAAAAGAATTATGTCCTTGATGCACCGCTAGGTGAAAGGCCTGCTGCAGGAGTGGAAGCTGATGTTATGAACGTATGGCAAGCTCAATATGATGACTACTCGTTAGTTCAGTGTGCCATGCTTTACGGCTTAGAATCAGGACTTCAAAGACATTTTGAACGCCATGGACCATACGATATGTTCCAGGAGTTGAAGTTAATATTTCAAGCAAATGCCCGAGTTGAGAGATATGAAGTCTCCAACAAGTTCTATAGCTGCAAGATACAGGAGAACATTTCTGTCACTGAACACATTCTCAGAATGTCTGGATATCATAATCACTTGACTCAGCTGGGAGTTAATCTTCCAGATGATTGTGTCATTGACAGAGTTCTTCAATCACTGCCACCAAGCTACAAAGGCTTCGTGATGGAAGATATATGCAAGGGATGGAAAAGACTATTCCCGAGCTCTTCACAATGCTCAAGGCTGCGAAGGTAGAAATCAAGAAGGAGCATCAAGTGTTGATGGTTAACAAGGCCACTATTCAAGAAAAAGAGTAAGGGAAAGAAGGGAAACTTCAAGAAGAATGGCAAGAAGGTTGTCACTCCCGGGAAGAAACCCAAAGCTGGACCCAAGCTTGAAGCTGAGTGCTTAACTGCAAAGGGACTGGTCACTGGAAGCGGAACTGCCCCAAGTATTTGGTGGATAAGAAGGATGGCAAAGTGAACAAACCTATATTTGATATACAGGTTATTGATGTGTACCTTACTAATTCTCGTAGTAGTGCCTAGGTATCTGATACCGGTTCAGTTGCTCATATTTGTAACTCGAAACAGGGACTACGGATTAAACGAAGATTGGCTGAGGACGAGGTGACGATGCGCGTCGGGAATTGTTCCAAGGTCGATGTGATCGCCGTCGGCATGCTACCTCTACATCTACCTTCAGGATTAGTTTTAGGCCTGAATAATTGTTATTTGGTGCCAGCATTGAGCATGAACATTATATCTGGATCTTGTTTAGTGTGAGACGGTTATTCATTTAAATCAGAGAATAATGGTTGTTCTATTTATATGAGTAATATCTTTTATGGTCGTGCACCCTTGAAGACTGGTCTATTTCTATTGAATCTCGATCGTGGTGATACACATATTCATAATATTGATGCCAAAAGATGTAAAGTTGATAATGATAGTGCAACATATTTGTGGCACTGCCATTTAGGTCATATCCGTGTAAAGCGCATGAAGAAACTCCATGAAGATGGACTTTTGGAATCACTTGATTATGAATCATTTGATACATGCAAACCGTGCCTCATGGGCAAGGTGACTAAAACTCCGTTCTCTGGAACAATGGAATGAGCCAATGACTTGTTGGAAATAATACATACCGCAATGTATGTGGTCCGATGAGTGTTGAGGCTCGTGGCTGGTATCATTATTTTCTGACCTTCACAGATGATTTGAGCAGATATGGGTATATCTACTTAATGAAACACAAGTCTAAAGCATTTGAAATGTTCAAAGATTTTCAGAGTGAACTGGAGAATCATCGTAACAAGAAAACAAAGTTTCTATGATCTGATTGTGGAGGTGAATGTTTGAGTTATGAGTTTGGCCTTCATTTAAAATAATGTGGAATAGTTTCACAACTCACGCCACCTGGAACACCACAGCGTAATGGTGTGTCCAAATGTCGTAACCGTACTGTAATAGATATGGTGCAATCTATGATGTCTCTTACCTATTTACCACTATCATTTTGGGGTTATGCATTAGAGACAACTGCATTCACGTTAAATAGGGCACCGTCAAAATCCATTGAGACGACACCGTATGAACTGTGGTTTGGCAATAAACCTAAGCTGACGTTTCTTAAAGTTTGGGGATGTGATGCTTATGTCAAAAGGCTTTAGCCTGATAAGCTCGAACCCAAACCGGAGAAGTGCATATTCATAGGATACCCTAAAGAAACAATTGGCAACACCTTTTACCACAGATCCGAAGGAAAGATCTTTGTTGCTAAGAATGGAACCTTTCTAGAGAAGGAGTTTCTCTCGAAAGAAGTGAGTGGGAGGACAGTGGAACTGGATGAGGTAATTGTACCTTCTTGGAAAGTAGCTCATCCAAGAAATCTATTCCCGTGATGCCTACACCAACTAGAGAGGAAGCTAATGATGATGATGATGAACCTTCAAATCAGTCACTAAAGAACCTCGTAGGTCAACCAGAGCACGATCCGCACCAGGGTGGTACGATAATCCTGTTCTGGAAGTCATGTTACTTGACCATGACGAACCTACTGTCAGTGTCAAAACCGGCAGATCTCGGGTAGGGAGTCCCAATCTATGTGTCTAAGGATTGAAGGTAACATGAGGCAGGGGACATGATGTTTACCCAGGTTCGGGCCCTGTTGATGGAGGTAATACCCTACTTCCTGCTTGATTGACTTTGATGAGTATAGGGGTTACAAGAGTTGATCTACCTCGAGATCATGATAGCTAAACCCTAGATGTCTAGATTGTATGATTATCATTATCTCTACGGACTAAACCCTCCGGTTTACATAGACACTTGAGGGACCTAGGGTTGTACAGAGTCGGTTTGCAGAGAAAGGAAGATGCATGATCCGAACGCCAAGCTTGGCATCCACGCAAAGGAGTGTCCCATCCAAACACGGGGGAAGGTCTTTGATCTCATATCTTCATGACCCATTAGTCTGACCCATATCACATAGCCCAGACGCCCGAGGACCCCCTAGTCCAGGACTCCCTCAGTAGCCCCTGAACCGAGCTTCAATGACGATGTATCCGGCGCGCAGATTGTCTTCGGCATTGCAAGGTGAGTTCCTTCTCCGAATACTCCAAAGCAGTCTTCCGCACATAAGAGTTGTACCGACCCTGCTTAACATTTACAACCCTAAGTTGTAAAGGCAATAACACTTAAAATAAGTCACGTCCACAGGCAACTTTTTCGGCGAGATGTTATGTTCTGGCCTTGTTATCATTCTAAACCGTTTTACAGCCCCCGCTTCGCGTTTCGAGGCACGACTATCGACACATCTTGTCAAAGCAGAGATCGTGTCCCCTTATCATGGGATCCTCATCAATGCGGGTTTGGGTAATCCAACTGTGTCATTCGCATGTCTCCTTGGGAATAGGCGAGGTTTAAGGCTTATGAGGGGGTGCTTGATATTCACTACCTCTATAAGAGGACAAGGACCCATCTGTTCACCTCACGCCTTCTTCTTCCTCTGCCCTTCCGTCCCCGAGCTCCAGCGCGCGCCCAAGTTCTAAACTTTCCCTTCGCCCCAACTTCTCCAGCAATGGTCGGATCCGGTTTCCAGGGCAAGTGGATCGCCTCCTCCGTAACGGAGAAGGACATCAAAGATCTATGCGAGGCGAGGTACCTGACGGCAGAGATTAAACACAGGATTCCTACCCCAGGGTAGGTCATCCCCACCCCGGAGCCCGGTGAGAGGGTGGTATTTATCCCCCACTTCCTCCGAGGACTTGGGTTCGCCCTCCATCCCTTCGTCCGAGGTCTCATGTTCTACTACGGGCTGGATTTCCATGATCTGGCCCCGAATTCCTTCCTCCACATCTCGGCGTTCATCGTTGTGTGCAAGGAGTTTCTTTGCGCCCCCCACACTTTGGCTTGTGCTTGGTTTTTAATGTGAATCCGAAGGTGGTCGACGGTCAACACATCGAGTGCGGCGTCGCCACGGTGAGCAAGCTCAACCATGTCACCTGGCCCAAAGGTAAATTCGTGGACACCGTCAAGTTATGGCAGCAGGAGTGGTTCTACGTCACCGAATCCCGCGGCACCAAGTGGGCGGCCGCTCCTACTTTCAGATCCGGACCTCCGCTATGGCTCGCGTCCTAGATCAACAAGGGTCTAGACTTGGGATCCCCTGACGAAGTATCGATGATGCAAAAGCGCATCAAGAGCATGATAGCGAAGGACATCAGCCTTGCTGATGTGATCCAGGTGATGCTTATCCGCCGAGCTCTTCCCTGCCAACGACGGCCTCTCAAAATGTGGGAGTTCAATCCGGCAGGGCCATGGACCCTGCAGCGATTCTTTGGCATTACGCACAAAGGGATCTGGAAGCTGCTCTTCAAGAAGTAGAAGACGTGGCCAAGGACGTCTAACGACACCGGCCTCGACCGCAACAATCAGGCATCCCCAGTAAGTATCATATTTCTGAACATTACTTAGCTCGTAAATCTTAGGGAGGGGTACTGAAAATTCCATCTCCTGAATAGGGCTGGATAAAGAAGGCGGAGTGGATGAAGTGTCCGGCCCCGCTCCCCGAAAACACAGCTGAGCCTCTGTTGATGAGGATGCTGGTCCCGGCGCCCTACCAGGCGCCGGAAAAAAAGGACAAGAAGAAGAAGAGCAAGGAGGCCGAAGGTGGCCTCCATCACAAAGATACTTCGGGCGCTATGTCCGGAGGAACCGAGGCTCCTTCCTCTCACAAGGGAGATGAAGACGAGGACGAGGAGGAGGAGGAGGAAGAAGAGAACCCTCCTCTCAAAGGGAAAAAGAGGGCGGCCTCCATAGATCCGGAGGTGGGGGCGACCAAGAGGGGAAAGATATCCCTCTCAGATGATTCGGATTCGGGCACCGAAGCTGTCCCCAAGCACCTCCCCCGAGCGAAGCCCCTTGTCGAATCGTAAGTACCTTTGGATGACTTACATACATCCAATCTTTTTATAAATTGTAAGAATAATATCAAATTACGTGTTTCAGTCCGGCTCGTGATATCCCTCAAGAATCATTGTCATCGGGGGATCTTCCGCCGGGCATGATGGAGAGCGAGATGCCTCCACAAGCTTCCCCTCCACCTAGGGTGTATGACACCGAGGTGTCGTCCCAAAGGATCTCTCCGGGCTCCGGAGAAGTGCGGGAGGGGACCAAGACGGCGCCAGAGGATAATGAAACGCCCATGATGCGGCTATATCTCCCACGTGTCGAAGCACGGCTTAGAGGCATAACCGCATTGTGGTTTTGTCACAAGAAGGGTCACCTTCACACAATCCCATGTAATGAACAAGACTGGGATAAAGAGTTGGCTTACAATCACCACTTCACACAATGAACATATAATTCATACATCATTCAGAGTACACACATAGTCCGACTACGGACGAAGCCAAAAGAAAAGAAGATAACCCAACTGCTAGATCCCCGATCATCCCAACAGGGCTCCACTACTGATCAACATGAAACGAAACCTAGCAACAACCAAGATCTTCGTTGAGCTCCCATCTGAGCTCGGTTGCAACACCTGCACTGGTATCATTGACACCTGCAACTGTTGTGATAGTATCTGGTGAGTCACGAGGACTCAGCAATCTCAAAACCCGTGAGATCAAGACTATTTAAGCTTATGGGTAGGAAGTGGTAATGCGGTGGAGTTGCAGCAAGCACTAATTAAATATGGTGGCTAACATAAGCAAATAAGAGCGAGAAGAGAAGCAACGGAACGGTCGAGAAGCTAGAAGTGATCAAGAAGTGATCCTGAAACTGCTTACGATCATACATAACCCAAAACCGTGTTCACTTCACGGACTCCGCCGAGAAGAGACCATCACGACTACACACGCGGTTGATGCATTTTAATTAAGTAAAGTGTCAAGTTCTCTACAACCGGATATTAACAAATTCCCATCTGCCACATAACCACGGGCACGACTCTCGAAAGTGTATACCCTGTAGGGGTGTCCCAACTTAGCCCATCACAAGCTCTCACGGTCAACGAAGGACATTCCTTCTCCTAGGAAGACCCGATCAGTCTCGGAATCCTGGTTTACGAGACATTTCGACAATGGTAAAACAAGACCAGCAAAGCCCCCCGATGTGCCGACAATCCCGATAGGAGCTGCACATATCTCGTTCTCAGGGCAACACCGGATGAGACATCCTACGAGTGAAACCAGCCCTCAAGTTTCCCCGAGGTGGCCCCGCAATCTACTCTGTTCAGACCAGCACTTAGAGAAGCACTGGCCCGGGGGGCTAAAATAAAGATGACCCTTGAGTATGCAGAACCCAAGGGAAGAAGGCTTAGGTGGCAAATGTTAAAACCAAGGTTGGGCCTTGCTGGAGGAGTTCTATTCAAAGCGAACTGTCAAGGGGGTCCCATAAATCACCCAACTACGTAAGGAACGCAAAATCAAGGAACATAACACCGGTATGACGGAAACTAGGGCGGCAAGAGTGGAACAAAACACCAGGTATAAGGCCAAGTCTTCCACCCTTTACCAAGTATATAGATGCATTAATTAAATATGAAATAATGTGATATCCCAACATAATCCTGTCCATCATGGAGCAATCTTCAACTTCACCTGCAACTAACAACGCTATAAGAGGGGCTGAGCAACGCGGTAACATAGCCAAGCAACGGTTTGCTAGGAAGGGTGAAAAGGTTAGAGGCTGACATGGCAATATGGGAGGCATGGTAAACAAGTGATAGGTAACGTAGCATAGTGATAGAACAAAGCAACTAGCAAGCAAAGATAGAAGTGATATCGAGGGTAATGGTCATCTTGCCTGAGATCCCGCAAGGAAGAAGAACGAGTCCATGAAGAAGACAAACGGACATAGTCGAACGAATCCTCACAAACGCAACATTACCGGAACTATCAAGTAGAAACGCAACCGGAAAGAAGCAAACAACATAGTAAACAACCATCACATAAGCATGGCACGATGCACAACCAAGTATGATGCATGTCCGGTTTAAAGAGGCATGGCATGGCAAAGTGCAACAAACACTACTACAAATTAAGTGGAGCTTAATATGCAACGAGTTGCATATTGACGGGACACCACATCAATTATTTAGTTTCACTCTCGGTTATGTAACCAACAATATTAAATGTTATTAAACATGGCAAGGGGGGAAGGATAAGAAAACTACCTATCTAGGCAAGTTTAAATGAGGCCGGAAACAACAAACGATAATTCTGAAAATCCCCATATGTCATTTAGCAATTTTAAAGCAAGCAACAAGTTTAAACATTTTAAATGTTGTTATCATGATGCGGATGACATAAACAAGTTTTATGCAATTTTATAACATTGACATGAGCATGTTATGAAGCATTTGTCACCATGGCGGAACGAAAAGGGTGCCACGGCGGCGAAACGAAAATGGTGCGACGGCAACATTCGGGTCCCGGTAACTCGATTGAGATACCGATGCAAAAGAGAAGTGTGCGGATGAGCGTGTCTGCTACCTCTTGAGCACTGCGTTGGATTTCCCCGAAGAGGAGAGGATGATGCTGCAAAGTAGCGTAAGTATTTCCCTCAGTTTCTTGAGAACCAAGGTATCAATCCAGTAGGAGACCATGCACAAGTCCCTCGTACCTACACAAAACGATAACTCCTCGTAACCAAAGCGATTAGGGGTTGTCAATCCCTTCACGGTCACTTACGAGAGTGAGATCTGATAGAGATGATAAATAATATTTTTGGTATTTTTGGTATGTAGATGCAAAGTAAAAAGTAAAAGGCAAAGTCAAAACAAAGCAAGTAATAAAGTAATGGAGATTGATATGATGAGAATAGATCCGGGGGTCATAGGTTTCACTAGTGGCTTCTCTCAAGAGCATAAATATTCTACGGTGGGTGAACAAATTACTATTGAGCAATTGACAGAATTGAGCATAGTTATGAGTATATCTAGGTAATGATCATGTATATAGGCATCACGTCCAAGACAAGTATATCAAAACGATTCTTCATCTACTACTATTACTCCACTCATCGACCGCTATCCAGCATGCATCTAGAGTATTAAGTTAAAAACAGAGTAACGCCTTAAGCAAGATGACATGATGTAGAGGGATAAATTCATGCAATATGATAAAAACCGCATCTTGTTATCCTCGATGGTAACAATACAATACGTGCCTTGATGCCCCTTCTGTCACTGGGAAAGGACACCGCAAGATTGAACCCAAAGCTAAGCACTTCTCCCATTACAAGAACTACCAATCTAGTTGGCCAAACCAAACGGATAATTCGAAGAGACTTGCAGAGATAACTCAATCATACATAAAAGAATTAAGAGAAGATTCAAATATTATTTATAGATAAGCTGGATCATAAACCCAAAATTCATTGGTCTCAACAAACACACCGCAAAAAGAAGATTACATCGAATAGATCTCCACGAGAGAGGGGGAGAATATTGTATTGAGATCCAAAAAGAGAGAAGAAGCCATCTAGCTACTAACTATGGACCCGAAGGTCTGAAGTAAACTACTCACACTTCATCGGAGGGGCTATGGTGTTGATGTAGAAGCCCTCCGTGGTGGATCCCCCTCCAGCGGAGCTCCAGAACAGGCCCCAAGATGGGATCTCGTGGATACAGAAGGTTCGGCGGTGGAATTAGGTTTTTCGCTCCCGTTTTGGTCGTTTGGGGATACGTAGGTATATATAGGAGGAAGGAGTACATCGGTGGAGCAACAGGGGGGCCACGAGGCAGGGGGCGCGCCCTAGGGGAGGCGCCCACCACCCTCGTGACTGCCTTTGTTACTTCTTGGAGTAGGGTCCAAGTCTCTTGGATCACGTTCGGTGAGAAAATCACGTTCCCAAAGGTTTCATTCCGTTTGGACTCCGTTTGATATTCCGTTTCTTCGAAACACTGAAATAGGCAAAAAACAACAATTTTGGGCTGGGCCTCCGGTTAATAGGTTAGTCCCAAAAATAATATAAAAGTGGAAAATAAAGCCCAATATAGTCCAAAACAGTAGATAAAGTAGCATGGAGCAATCAAAAATTATAGATACGTTGGAGACGTATCAGTGTCATGCAAAAGGTGGTGGGGTGATCCCGGTTATCGGGTTCCCACATGTCGGTGCAAAGACAACTCGGACACGGTTCGAACATGAGCATCTCATACAACATACAAGCATTCGTTCACGGGCGTCGTCTCGGGGTTATACCTTTGAAGCGTGCATTCAGGACGGAACGAGTTCGATGCGGTGTAGTTGGAAGTAGACGTTCTCGGGACGGCCGTAGTGGAAGTAGTGGTACACGGCGACGGTAGTGGAAGTAGTGGTACACGTTATGGAGAGGAACTTGACGGATTCGAATCCCTTCGGGGTTGTCGTGGTACTTGCGGTCTCGGCGACGGTAGTTGTACACGCACGTAAACGAACTTGACGAGTCGTCGGTAGAGGAACTTTGCGGTCCATGTGGTCGACGGTAGAGGTACACACGTTGTCGGGGTACTTGTCGGTCCGGTCTTGGTGTAGATGTACATGGCAAACGTAGTGGTACTAAGCACCGGTCGTTGAGGGACTTGCCGAAATCCACAGAGCCGGTGTGTTTGTCCAGGCGTCGGTCTTGCTGGAGGGGTACTTGGTGAATCCGCATAGTCGCACACGGGTCATAGTGGTACTTGGCAAAATCCACGGGGGTGGTCTTGGCATGCAGCGAACAACAGTACAGGAAGGCAAAGGCATGGCCGAAGGTGAGGTTGCAGCAGCCTTGGGCGTGAACTCCAGCAACGGTATGACGGGGAACGGCAGACTTGGCGGTGGGGGAGGAGGTTTGTTGCAGGCCATGAGCAGCGGAGGGAGGTCATGGGGGCACGGGTCTTGGATGCCGGCTGCAGGGAAGCTCAGGGCAGGGGAAGCAGCCACCATGGGGACCGGGAGGAGCTCGGCTCCCCTCGGGCGTTGCCGGCTGCTGGTGGAGAAGGCGCGCGGGCGAGGTGACTCCTGGTCGCCGTAGAGGAAGCAGAGGATGACGCAGGCGCGATAGGGGGAAGGGAGACGCGAGGACGCAGCGGGTCGACAGGGCGGCGCGGTGCAGAGGCGAAGCAGGGTCGAGGCAGGGGCGGAGATGATGAGCTAGGTGGGCCGGAGCAGATCGGGCGCGGGCGCGTTGGGGTCACCAACGTCCGGCAGGGCCGCGGCGACGGACTTCGGCGTGGGATCCCAATGGAGGCGGGGAGACGATGACACTGGAGGGACAGGGCGAGGGAGCGAGGGGGGTCAAAGGCTGCGCATGGGTGGCGAAAGAGGGGATCGAGGAGAGGGAGACGAGGGTCCAGAGGTGGAATCGATCGGGCTAGGGTTATAGGGATTAGATGGGCTGAGGATTAGGTGGGCCGAATCGGCCAGTTGGGCTGCAAAGCTGGCTGGGCCAGTCCGATGGGGAGGAAAATGGCCAGGGGCTGATCGGCTTTAAAAGGAAAAGAAACAGGTTATTTCCTTTTATACAAAAAGGGAAGTGTAGATATATTTATTTGGTAAGGCAAATAAATACAAGTTGAGCTCAAAACTGACATGGATCTACTTTGACATATTTCAAAGCATGACAACTTGAACCGGAGCAAACTGGAGAAAGATCAAGGTTAGAATATTCGGAAACGAGAGTGGTTTTAAATGCCAGTTTGTTTGGGATGATTCCATACGAATGGAATATTTATTGTAGCTCCCTAAAATATTGGGAGGATATGTTATAAAGAGAAATCACCATATGAATATCCCTCATATTAGTGGACCACAGATCCACGCGATTTATTTGGTTGAGTTTTTTTTAAAAGGTTGCATGATGACATGATGCAATGCAAGAGATGCAACAAACAAAAAAAATCACACGACGAAACTCAGAGTAGATGGAAGTCTTCTGGAGCGTCGGTCTCGGGGCGTTACAACACTCCACCACTACAAGAGGATCTCGTCCCGAGATCTAGGATGGCACCGAAGAGAAACGGAAGAGGAAGAGAAGAGGTAAAACTAAGTTGCTCTTCGACAAAAGAGTGAAACCAAAGAACCTTGAGAGGTTGAAAAGTTGAAAGAAAGAACACAACGGAGTTGAACACAATTGAGAGCTCTGTAGTAGAAAATAGAAACAAGGAACACCATGTGAACCTTGGAGGTTGCAAAGCTATGAATGACGAGTACAATGGACAAGAAGGAATTGGAACCACTCTGGTTGAAACGAGATAAACAAGGAACAAGGCAAGATCAAATTCGGACAGCACTCCGGTTGAAAGAGACGCATGACTTGATAAGATGAAAGAACTTGAATGAGAACACAACACTCCGGTTAATTGGATGAGCAAGAAAATAACGTGATCTTGACAAAATGAGGTGATGGTGAAGAGAGCAACATATCAATGCCTCCGGAATGAAAGAATAGAAGCTAGATTGATGGAAAGAAAAGAACGGAGAAGAAAATGACATCTTCTGCCACAAATGAACTTGGAAAGCATCCTTGCAAAGAAGAATTGAACGGAGTTGTTGGAAAAATCAACAATGAAAAGCACAAGCTTGTTGTGGGCTTATGGAAAACATCTCAAAATTATGAGGTGACAACCGGCCACTAATAGAAACAATTGCTTGCTTGATATCAACGAAGAGATGAAAAACCTCTTTCACCGAGAAGGATATGGAGAAAGCTTGGATCATTGATAAGCACCACAAATAACAACATTCCCAATGGAAGGCTTTAGGTGAAATATAACCCAATATACCCGAACAAAGAAATTGCTGGGTTGAAGAGATCTCATGATCAAAGAGAAAAATGATGGTTTTTAAAATATCTCATTCTTGAAAACTTGTGAATCATTAAACATGAATGGAAATTGTCAAGAATGATACAACACCACCTCCAAAGATAAGGTAGAAAGAATTGCACATTGAAATGCAAGATGAAGAATGCTTGAACTCCTCAGAAAAAAACATGTGTTGACCACCATGTTTATTTTTGAGTATAGCTTGGCGGATCTTAGCTTCAAGAGAAATCTTGAAGAACAATTGAAGAATGAAAGGAATCCTTGACGAACCACCATGTAGAGCCTCCATGGAGAACTCCGGTAATAAAAGGATGATAGAAAGAAAGAGAATTTGAAAACACAAGGTGAAGCCTTGCGATGATTTAGATGGAGCTTCGCGACGAGATAGTGTGGAAAACTTGGTACTCCGGAAAAGAAAAGATGAAGCATCTTGAACCGAGAAAAATGACATGATGAACAACTCTGGAAAGAAGAAACTAGATTACTTGGATGAAACAATAATAAGAATTACGTTATGCCTATCCTTCACCAATTTAAATTGATGACAAGCAATGGATAGGCATGCTACTTATTCTCGTAGAAAGGATTAAGAGAGATATAGTGCAAACTTGGGAAAACTTGAACAAACCACCGGTAGGATTCGGAAAGAACAAATTAATTGATACGATAAAAGCAGAAGAGGAATGTTGAAAGAACCACCGTAAGAATTGAAAATGGAAGTAGCAAAGGCACAATTCACCGGGAAGAATTGGAAAACGAATGAAGATACTTGAGGGGACTTAGATACATGAGAACGAAGAGATCATGAACTGATTAGAGGGTATTTGAACGATGCACCGGTAAGATTTGGAGAACGATAGCTACACGCTGAGAATGAAGAATTATGACATGATGGCCTTCGGAGGAAAGAAATGGAAACAACTCATAAAATGCTCCAGATGGTAAGAAAAGAATTGTCACAATCAAAAACATTTATGAGGATGGCATCAAGCTTGAACTACGCATCTTTGGAAGAACGGGTAAGGATTTAAGAGGAACTCTTCTCTAGTCTTCAAAATCTGAGAATGACGATGAGAAACACCACCATAAATTGTTGAGACACTCCGGAAGGTTTAAAAGAAAAAGAAGGTTGAGCCAAAGATGAAAATAATTTGAAACAATCTTGAAAAACATCTGACTGATGAAATTCGTTCTTACGTCAAACTTCGAAAAGAATTTGGGAATGGCTCCGGGAAAATTAGAAGAGTCAGGTAAGATCCTGGGAAAAATACCTGTGGGTTAGGGCCCACTGAAAAGGAACACCGTTGAAATGATTACTTGAAAAGGAGATTGCACCGGTTGAATTAAATGACTTGAATGAGGTAACAACCTCGAGATAGTTAGAATTGATGCGGAGTGGAAACACGAATCTTCAGAGATATCTTCAGCACTCCGGAACAATTGAATAGCAAGCGGGGAATGATTAAGAGATACACCGGCATACACAAACACTTGAAACGAGGAAGGGAATATGATCAACACCGAAAACTTGACTTGAGTCCACCGGAGAAGAAAAGAGAACAGAGGATGACGAACTTGAAACTCCCCTTAGTATCTTCCTGAGAAATCATCGGATAAGAACATTGAAAGAAAAGAATGAAGAGACTTCTCACAAATAAAAGGGATACATAACTAAGAAATCTGAGTCCTTGAAGAAAAAGGGTGGGAGGGCGGGTAAACGAAGGCAACTTGCGGCAGATGGAATGAATACCGTTGAGAAAATTTAGAATTGATCTTGCGGATGTTGAAATGATCGGATCCACTTGAAGAGAAGCACGCCGGTAGGAGAAGAATTAACATGACAACCTTGATGATCAAGAAGGATAAGTATTCACATAGCAATATGAGAACACCGTTTATGAAAGGTATGGATTCAACATTTGACTTCGAAGCAACTTGAATACCACAAATAAAACAAAACAAAGGATTTGGCTTGCAGAATAAGCCGGAACAAACATATGATAGATATTTCGTCCGAAGTTTTCGTGGTGGGGCCCACACGGGCTCGATCGTACAACACCATCATGTAAAAGGCAGTGCACATGACATACGAAGCGTCCCCGAACTAGCATAGCCAAGGGTTCTTTAAGACACAACGAGACCACTGTAAAAAATGACTGTGGATAGGCGGACCACTAGAGGTCGAACCCCAATCTCATATCATGCATTTGTCGGAAAGAAATAAAGCTAGAGCTACTTGAATTCCCACCTATAAAACTCCTAAAACTTTCTGGTTATGCAATCTGGTGTTGGGGATACAGGGGAAGCAATATATATCTCACCCAAAACTAACAATTCCTACATCCAAGTTGTATCCATCCGTCAACACGTAACCAAGAAACCTTCAGAAATCATGTACCTCAACCTTCGAAAAGCATCCGTTATACGAGCTATGGCAATACTCCTGAACTCCCCAGTACTGGGTGGCGTCGAGGTTATCTCACCAACAACTGCATAAAAGAGATTTTCGATGTCGGCAAAACTCAGGTATTCCAGAACTGCAACGATAAAATTATGACGACAACACCTCGGAGCTCAACTCCTCGGGACACTGCCACAACCCCTAAATGTCAGGAGGCACCAAGAACAATGTTCTCGTGATAAGAATATCGGAATGATCCCAAGATACCTGCGTGATCCTAAAAAAATTTAGTGAAATTTGAGGAGAGGAAAGACAAAACATCTACGTCCGGAGGCCTCACCACAGCGATGAAGGGACTGAGGAGTATAAATAATCCTACTCTCCGATATATATAATGCTAAGACTCAAATTTTTTTTGTTCTAGACTCAACAACGCTAGCGATTCGATCAAGCAGGGGGCTCCTAAGTCGGGGATGGCTCTGATTACCAACTTGTAACGCCCATGATGCGGCTATATCTCCACGTGTCGAAGCACGACTTAGAGGCATAACCACATTGTGGTTTTGTCACAAGAAGGGTCACCTTCAAACAATCCCATGTAATGAACAAGACTGGGATAAAGAGTTGGCTTACAATCGCCACTTCACACAATGAACATATAATTCATACATCATTCAGAGTACACACATAGTCCAACTATGGACGAAGCCAAAAGAAAAGAAGATAACCCAACTGCTAGATCCCCGATCATCCCAACTGGGCTCCACTACTAATCAACATGAAACAAAACCTAGCAACAACCAAGATCTTCGTTGAGCTCCCATCTGAGCTCGGTTGCAACACCTACACTAGTATCATCGGCACCTACAACTATTGTGATAGTATCTGGTGAGTCACGAGGACTCAGCAATCTCAAAACCCGCGAGATCAAGACTATTTAAGCTTATGGGTAGGAAGTGGTAATGAGGTGGAGTTGCAGCAAGCACTAAGTCAATATGGTGGCTAACATAAGCAAATAAGAGTGAGAAGAGAAGCAACCGAACGGTCGAGAAGCTAGAAGTGATCAAGAAGTTATCCTGAAACTGCTTACGATCATACATAACCCAAATCCGTGTTCACTTCACGGACTCCACTGAGAAGAGACCATCACGGCTACACCGGTGGTTGATGCGTTTTAATTAAGTCAATTGTCAAGTTCTCTACCACCGGATATTAACAAATTCCCATCTGCCACATAACCACGGGCACGGCTCTCGAAAGTTTATACCCTACAGGGGTATCCCAACTTAGCCCATCACAAGGTCTCACGATCAAGAAGGACAGTCCTTCTCCCAGGAAGACCCGATGAGTCTCAGAATCCTGGTTTACGAGACATTTCAACAATGGTAAAACAAGACCAGCAAAGCCGCCCGATGTGCCGACAATCCCGATAGGAGCTGCACATATCTCGTTCTCAGGGCAACACCGGATGAGACATCCTACTAGTAAAACCAGCCCTCAAGTTTCCCCGAGGTGGCCCCGCAGTCTACTCAGTTTAGACCAGCACTTAGAGAAGCACTGGCCCCGAGGGGGGAGGCTAAAATAAAGATGACCCTTGAGTCTGCAGAACCCAAGGGAAGAAGGCTTAGGTGGCAAATGTTAAAACCAAGGTTGGGCCTTGCTCAAACTGTCAAGGGGGTCCCATAAATCACCCAACCACGTAAGGAACGCAAAATCAAGGAACATAACACCTGTATGATGGAAACTAGGGCGGCAAGAGTGGAACAAAACACCAGGCATAAGGCCGAGTCTTCCACCCTTTACCAAGTATATAGATGCATTAATTAAATAAGAAATATTGTGATATCCCAACATAATCCTGTCCATCATGGAGCAATCTTCAACTTCACCTGCAACTAACAACGCTATAAGAGGGGCTGAGCAACGCGGTAACATAGCCAAGCAACGGTTTGCTAGGAAGGGTGAAAAGGTTAGAGGCTGAAATGGCAATATGGGAGGCATGGTAAACAAGTGATAGGTAATGCAACATAGCAATAGAATGAAGCAACTAGCAAGCAAAGATAGAAGTGATATCGAGGGTACTGGTCAGCTTGCCTGAGATCCCGCAAGGAAGAAGAACAAGTCCATGAAGAAGACAAACGGACGTAGTCGAATGAATCCTCACAAATGCAACATTACCAGAACTATCAAGTAGAAGCGCAACCGGAAAGAAGCAAACAACATAGTAAACAACCATCACATAAACATGGCACGATGCACAACCAAGTATGATGCATGTCCGGTTTAAAGAGGCATGGCATGGCAAAGTGCAACAAACACTACTACAAATTAAGTGGAGCTCAATATGTAACGAGTTGCATATTGACGGGACACCACATAAATTATTTAGTTTCACTCTCGGTTATGTACCCAATAATATTAAATGTTATTAAACATGGCAAGGGGGGAAGCATAAGAAAACTACCTATCTAGGCAAGTTTGAATGAGGCCAGAAACAACAAACGATAATTCCGAAAAATCCCCATATGTCATTTAGCAATTTTAAAGAAGGCAACAATTTTAAACATTTTAAATGTTGTTATCATGATGCGGATGACATAAACAAGTTTTATGCAATTTTATGAAAACGTTGACCTGAGCATGTTATGAAGCATTTGTCACCATGGCGGAACGAAAAGGGTGCCACGGCGGCGAAACGAAAATGGTGCCACGACAACATTCGGGTCCCCGTAACTCGATTGAGATACCGATGCAAAAGAGAAGTGTGCGGATGAGCGTGTCATGCAAAAGGGGGTGGGGTGATCCCGGTTACCGGGTTCCCACATGTCGGTGCAAAGACAACTCGGACACGGTTCAAACATGATCATCTCATACAACATACAAGCATTCGTTCACGGGCGTCGTCTCGGGGTTATACCTTTGAAGCGTGCATTCGGGACAGAACGAGTTCGATGGGGTGTAGATGGAAGTAGACATTCTCGGGACGGTCGTAGTGGAAGTAGTGGTACATGGCGACGGTAGTGGAAGTAGTGGTTCACGTTATGGAGAGGAACTTGACGGATTGGAATCCCTTCGGGGTTGTCATGGTACTTGCGGTCTCGGCGACGGTAGTTGTACACGCACGTAGACGAACTTGACGAGTCGTCGGTAGAGGAACTTGGCGGTCCATGGGGTCGATGGTAGAGGTACACACGTTGTCGGGGTACTTGTCGGTCCGGTCTTGGTGTAGATGTACATGGCAAACGTAGTGGTACTAAGCGCCGGTCGTCAAGGGACTTGCCGAAATCCATAGAGCCGGTGTGCTTATTCAGGCGTCGTTCTTGCTGGAGGGTACTTGGTGAATCCGCATAGTCGCACACGGGTCATAGTGGTACTTAGCAAAATCCACGGGGGTCTTGGTGCAGCGAACAACAATACAGGAAGGCAAAGGCATGGCCGAAGGTGAGGTTGCAGCGGCCTTGGGCGTGAACTCCAGCGACGGTACGATGGGGAACGACGGACTTGGCGGTGGAGGAGGACGTTTGTTGCAGGCCATGAGCAGCGGAGCAAGGTCATGGGGGCGCAGGACTCGGATGCCGGCTGCAGGAAAGCTCGGGGCAGGGGAAGCAGCCACCATGGGGACCGGGAGGAGCTCGGCTCCCCTCGGGCGTTGCCGGCTGCTGGTGGAGGTGACGCGCGGGCGAGGTGATTCTTGGTCGCCGTAGAGGAAGCAGAGGACGGCGCGGGCGCGATAGGAGGAAGGGAGACGCGAGGATGCAGCGGGTCAACGGGGCGGCGCGGTGCAAAGGCGAAGCAGGGTCGAGGCAGGGGCGGAGATGATGAGCTAGGCGGGCCGGAGCAGATCGGGCGCGGGCGCGTCGGGGTCACCAACGTCCGGCAGGGCCGCGGCGGCGGACTTTGGCGTGGGAGTCGAACGGAGGCGGGGCGACGATGACACTGGAGGCACGGGGCGAGGGAGCGAGGGGGGTCGAGTGTTGCGTGTGGGTGGCGGCGGAGGGGATCGAGGAGAGGGACACGAGGGTCCAGAGGTGGAATCGATCGGGCTAGGGTTATAGGGATTAGATGGGCTGAGGATTTGGTGGGCCGAATCGGTCAGTTGGGCTGCAAAGCTGGCTGGGCCAGTCAGATGGGGAGGAAAATGGCCAGGGGCTGATTGGCTTTAAAAGGAAAAGAAACAGGTTATTTCCTTTTATACAAAAAGGGAAGTGTAGATATATTTATTTGGTAAGGCAAATAAATACAAGTTGAGCTCAAAACTAACATGGATCTACTTTGACATATTTCAAAGCATGAGAACTTGAACCGGAGGAAATTGGAGAAAGATCAAGGTTAGAATATTCGCAAACGAGAGTGGTTTTAAATGCCAGTTTGTTTGGGATGATTCCATACGAATGGAATATTTATTGTAGCTCCCTAAAATAATAGGAGGATATGTTATAAAGAGAAATCACCATGTGAATATCCCTCAATTTAGTGGACCACGGATCCATGTGATTTATTTGGTTGAGTTAAAAAAAGGTTGCATGATGACATGATGCAATGCAAGAGATGCAACAAACAAAACAAATCACATGACGAAACTCAGAGTAGCTGGAAATCTTCTGGAGCGTCAGTCTCGGGGCGTTACAGATAACGCCTTGGCTATTGAGAATATGAGGGGCGCAACCCTCATGGAGACCGGTGACGGGGGTCCTGGATCATCCGACCCCCAACCGGATACTGTTCGAGAGTCACAAACGGCTCCGGAGTTGAATCAGCAGCGCCCTCCGAGGGAGGGGAGACGGCTATTCGGCGGCGACCTCTACTAATGCGGAGGCTCCGAACATGCTGATGGACGCTCTGCAAAGTGCGTCCGTCTTGGAGGAGCACCGTACCATGATGGGTACGGTGGTTGAGAAGATTCAGTCCGCTAAAAGTGGGCTTCATGAAGCCTTCACGAGCCTACTAACATGCCTCGAGGTATGCAGTGTAATGTGTTTAGCCCCTTTCCATATGAAAAATCTGCCTGTATATAGATAGTATCCCCTGAGACTCTGTTTGGCCCATGAAGGTGGGTGAACAGAGGATCTTTAGACATCCGCAGGAAATAACATACTTATCTTTTTGATAAAAAACAGGCTTCACTGTTAGCGGCGACTGCTCAAGCCGTCGAAGTTTCTGAACTGAACTGGAAGCTGCCGCTGGTCGACAAGGATAATATCCGTATTAACAAGCGGCTCGATGAGGCGCAGGGTATGTTTCAACTACTTCGTATATGATTGTATTTGCAAATGCTAAGTTGAAGCTTACACTACAAAAAATACACTTCCATGATGATACGTGTTTGACATAGTAGGTCGCGTTTTTTGTCATGCATGTACATCCATGATGATTTTATGATAGAATCAAGATAGTCATACCTGTACTGTCGTAGAAGTGTTCCATGACATTACCAAAATTATCATCACCGAAGTGTCCACTTCCATGACGATAAATCGCGCGTCACAGAAGTGCTTTCGTCAAGGGTGACCGACACGTGGCATCCACCGTAATGGAACACCGTTAAGCTACCGGGTCCGTTTTTGGATACGATAACCCGTTAACAGCCCGCACAAATGGGGATTTTCCACCTGTAAAATCATCATTGGCCGGAGGAAACATGTGTTGCCTCACCACTGGGACAAATGTCATCCACTCATTGGACAGGAGGCGCCTATGATAGGTCGACACGTGGCAGAACCCAACAGTGGCCCATTCTGGTGAAAAGGGCCGACCCAGTAAAAGAGGCCGAACCATATAAGGCCTACTTGTGTCAGGTCCATTTAAGCCCACGGCCCATACGAGATGTGCCAATTCGGCCCGTCAACGGCCCGTTAAATATTTGACACCATTGCAGCCCATCGTCAGTTTGAGCTTGTTAATAGCCCGCTATATATTTGGGCTCAATATTGGCCCGATTCGATTTTGGCCTGTTAATGGCCCATTCAATGGATGGGGCAATTTTCAAGATGTACATCTTTCGGCCTTTTAGCGACCCATTTAAATGTTGGGTTAATTTCCGGCCCGGTGTGTCTTTCAGCCTGTTGACGGCCCATAAATCAGATGTGCCATTTGTAGTCGGACCTAAGTTTCGGCCTTTTAGCGGCCCATTTAAGTGTTGGGACAATTTTCGGCCTGGTGTCTCTTTCAGCCTCTTGACGGCCCATAAATTAGTTGGGCCATTTGTAGTCGGACCTGAGTTTTGGCCTTTTAGCGACCCATTTAAGTGTTGGGCCAATTCCTAGCCCTGTGTGCCTTTTGGCCTATTAACGGACCATAAATGAGTTTGGCTATTTGTAGTCGGGCCTTAGTTTTGGCCTTTTAACGGCCCATGCCCTTCATGGTCCAATACCAGCCCGGTTTCTCTTTTGGCCTGCTAAAGGCCCACAACACAGTTGGGCCATTTACAATACGACCTGACTTTCAGCCTCTTAGCAGACCATGCTCTTCATGGTCCAGTACAAGCCCACTGTCTCTTTCAGCCTGCTAAAGGCATACAGTATAGTTGGGCCATATGTAACCCAAACTTAGTAACGGCCTATTAACAGCCCGTGAAATCAATTGGGCCCACCTGTTGCCCGCTTTGATGTCGGCCGGTTAACGACCCGGGAGGTAAGAGGGCCGACCATTAGCTTTTGGCCTAGTAACGGCCCATTAACTTAATGAGCCCACTAAAGTTCGTACATGTCTTTAGGCCAAATTAGATAATTTGAGCCCATTATGACGAGCTATTATGCACAGGACCAAAACCGATCAAGCAAAGGTACGGCATATAGGGGGAAAACGTTTCACATCCAGCATGTATTATAGGAAATTACATCCACTGGGCAATCAAAGATTGATGCCGGTGCAAATAAATGAGCAAAACCTAACGATCTACAACGTCGCAATCTGCAACCTCAACACGGATGACGCCTATAAGCATGTGGGCAAGTTCTTGCTGCTTTGCTACCCTTACTCTGAAAACATTCATTAGTTGTTGTGTCGCACGACTCTGCACCTCTGATTCCTCGACCATTTCCATCATTGCTTCAGCCATCAATTGGTTCACAAACATACATTTATTCCATTCCATTCGAGACACAGGATACTGAATAGATTCAGATGGCGATTTTGGTAGGCTTGCATTATTGATAGTGGAGAGTGTCTCGACCACTGCATCATAACATAAATTAGGAGGGGAACCAAACAGATTAATCATGAGTTATTGCCATATTACCTGGCCTAGATTTATTGGAAAGAAACAATGGGGTTGCCTTGCTGTTTTTAGAGTTTGTCTTCTTATCTTCAGCAGCCTGCACCAAATTAACAAACTAGCATTGCTATCATTGGCCAAGTCAGATAATAGGAAAGCAACATTGACACAATGAACGTTTGGGCAACTAGCCTACACCAAATTAACACAATATGGCACAACTATCATTAGCCAGGTAAGGTAATACGAAAGCAACATTGACACAATGAATGAATGGGCAACCAGAGCAGCACTACAATTCAGTAACGTGCATGATATGAGATAGTACACTCATGCATCTTAGTATGCAAAACTACCAGGCAGTTTTCCTTACAAAAATCAACATTGGAGCCTTTAACATTTTTCTACAACTAATTTTAGATCAGATAAAGGTTAGATTCATGCTAATTAACAAAATACATGCTGATGTAAAAATATAGTGATATACAACAGGTACTTACATCAGCATTGGAGCACAGAGAATTCCCGCAAGATATTTTCCTCGAATACGATCCCAATGGAGGAAGTCTTCTATCGTTTAACCTTATTTTCTAAAAGAGAGATGGGTAAGAAACATGTAAAAAGATATGATCAGAATGCTATAAAATTTCATGATGCGAGGATACGCACACGCTTCTTAGAATGGAGTTGACATTCTTTTGCTGGATTGGAGTGGACTAGTTCTTTGGCCATTGGAATCTGCTTATATCAGTGGGAGTTGGGTTTCTCTGTGCTGGAGCAGTATCTATGAAAAATGGAGTTGGTTTATTATCTCCTAGCGTTTGGATCTTTTGCAAAGACCTGGTTTGTAACCCTTCAGATTCTAACATAGCCATCTTCCCCTTGCATGCCTTATATAGAAGAATGGTGTTTCAATTATAAAACATGCTACAGGAGAGATGGAATAGGTACTGAAGAATAGGAAGGCATGACATATTGACATGTATTCCCTCCATCCGGAAATAAATGGATGGGTCTAGGCATATTTCAGTTCTAGATACATCCAGTTTTATCCATTTCTGCGACATGTAACCCGGACAGAGGGAGTATAATGTAAGAGCTAGGGATACGATAGGACAACACAGTAAAAAAAACACTGAAAACCCACTGCAGAACCAAAGTATTCAAACCCACTGATATGAGATAGTACACTCATGCAGCTCAGGATGCAAAACTACCAGGCAGTTTTCCTTACAAAAATCAACATTGTGGCCTTTAATCATACATTTTGCTACAACTAAATTTAGATCAGATAAAGGTTGGATTCACACTGATTAACAAAATACATGCTGATGTAAAAATATAGTGATATACAACAGGTACATACATCTGCATTGCAGCACAGAGAATTCCTGCAAGGAAAGCTTTCCTCACAGACGATACCAGTGCAGAAATTCTTCTATCTGTTAAGCTTATTTTCTAAAAGAGAGATGGGTAAGAAACATGTAGAAAATATGATCAGCAAGCTATAAAATTTCATGATGCAAGGATACGCACATCTTAGAATGGAGTTGACATATTTTTGCTGGACTGGAGCGGACTAGTTCTTTGGCCACTGGAATCTGCTTATTATCAGTAGGAGTTGGGTTTCTCTGTGCTGGAGGAGTATCTATAAAAACTGGAGTTGGTTTATTATCTCCTAGTGTTTGGATCTTTTGCAAACGCCTTGTTTGTAACCCTTCAGATTCTAACATAGTCATCTTCGCCTTGCATGCCTTGTATGGAAGAATGGTGCTTTAATTATAAAACATGCTACAACAGAGAGATGCAATAGGTACTGAAGAATAGAAAGGCATGACACCTCCATCCGGAAAAAAATGGATGGGTCTAGGCGTATTTCAGTTCTAGATACATCCTTTTTTATCCATTTCGGCAACATGTAATCCGGACGGAGGGAGTATGGTGTAAGAGCTAGGGATACGACATGACAACACAATAAAAAACACTAGTTGAATGTAAAATTGTATGCTAGCGGAATACATATAGAAAAAACTAAGGCAACATACACATGTATGATTGGGAAACTAAGATGGCATTGCAACAGAGCACTAGAACAACACTTCAATGTAAAAAAACATGGTATGGTAGATAGATGAAGTACATACTGATGAATAACAATGCATAAGATATTCAGAAGCATGATGTCCAAATTAAGCAGATGGCATGGTGATAGAGTAGAATAACAATACTTGAATTTGAAAACATGTTATCATGAATGGAATAGGTACTGAAAAACAGGAAGGCATGACATATTTACATGCATGATCAGCATGCTAAGCACATGTCATTGCAACAGAGTAGATACACTCCAGGACATTATGTGCACGTTGCACCCATATCACAGGCCAAGTTAGAGCAAGGACCTTGTGGGATGAAGAGGATTCATCATCTTTCTGCAAGTCTTTTGAAGAACTGCCTTTACATGTTCCATCATATTGGGTATCACTGACATCAAGTTTATTGGCCTTTACATTTCTCCGTGAGGTTCTTGTGGATATATCAGTGTGTGCAATTATATCTGACATGCATGGAAGACAACTAGT
This sequence comes from Triticum dicoccoides, assembly GCF_002162155.2. Lineage (NCBI taxonomy): Eukaryota > Viridiplantae > Streptophyta > Magnoliopsida > Poales > Poaceae > Triticum > Triticum dicoccoides. Next base: position 280,885,666 of record NC_041385.1, read on the forward strand.
AGTTAGATTTATGTAATGAGTGCCTATAGGAGACGACATAAATAGTAGGACTGAGGTTAACTAGCAGCAACAGGTCTCAAAAACTAAAGGGAGAACACAGATGAAAGCTACAGAATATGTATCGTTTGTACTCGAGATTAACTAGATGGCACACAAAAGTATTATAGAACAACATTTGTAATACTAGAAGTGGTATAATACTATAATCACCAGCCTGTGGGATAGCATTGGCTGATGGATGATAACTATGGAACAATGTTACCTAAAGAACAAGTATCTTAGCTGAACTATGGAACAACGTTAACTCCTGAACAAGACCCGTAAGGGATCAACATGAATATACAGTGAAATGAGATAATCTATTTTCCATGCTTAGATGAATAACAAAGCCATGAATGTTGCACACAAGTAAGATGAGGGTACAACCTATCTAGCCGCCATCCATAGGAGTGAGCATCATGTGCTGACTTGTTGATGGCCCTACAGTTGTTGTGGCTGTCCATGTCGGGCACGCGCATTCAATGCAGGGAACTGTTGAGTGGGGACTATAGCTCCCTTTTGGTGTATGCTTCCCTTGTTGGAGCAGCTGCGGTGAGTCGGAAGACGGTGTGGCTGAGGATGTAGATAATGCATAATATTAAGAATGACATATCTCTTTGATCTGAAGAAATACACTAAGAGATCAACAGGAAGGTACGAGAGTGGTCACACGTCTATTGACTTAAGACTAAATTGGGGTCACACGATTTTATTTTATTTTGGTACTGTCCGATCTACGCCGGATGGCTTGATGGCCATCTTGTGCCTCCCGGCTGACACTGTTCGGAATCTTCCCTGAAGAGCCAGCGACCAACGGCAGAGCAGCCTGCCTCCACCGTCCGTGGCCCCAGCCAAAACCCCACTCCCCGCCCCACCACACTGCCATGGTTGCGCCGCCCCCGGGCCAATCCACAAAGACTCCCCGTCATCCAGATCCGGCGGCAGCAGAACCTTCAACCCACGCAACTCTAAGATAGCCATCTAAGCACTGCTTCCGCGGCGAACTTGCGGCCCCGCACCCTTATGTTAGACACCAGCCAACCGGCAGCCTAGGAGCTCTGCCACCTCGAGGGGTGCTGCTTCCCATTGGGAATCGATTGGCCCAGAATAAAAATTCAAACAACTGACGCATAAATAAATTGATTTGAGATTAGGGTGCGACCTATCTGGCGGCATGGTGAAGTAGGCAGGTCCAGCTGCCAAGTCGGTGAGGCCGGCGTGGTTGCGGTGGCGACCGGCGTCAGGGAAACAACGATGTCGTCACGATCGATGGCTACGGGGAAGCAGCGCCGAGACTTTGGATGGATCTGAAGTTGGAGCCGCTCCGGCGTCGTGAACAATGGCGGCCATCGTCGAGGTAGCTCTAGCAGCACGGAGTAAGAGGCACACGGCCCAGTGCACGACGGCAAATGGACAATGTCTCTAGCATTAGGGAGGAGGGCGGCTGTGAAATTGGTGCGGTGGGGGGTGCCATGGAGGAGGGCTTGAGGTTTCGCGGCTCGGGAGAAGGGAGCTTCCCGGGGAGAAGGTGATTTGGTGCC
>NC_041385.1:280887454-280945408 GCF_002162155.2 Triticum dicoccoides
AGGGGAGTGGAACCATGTCTTACGTACGCATTTGTCTGAAATGTGAGGGGGAGTTACAGTTCTACCCCTGCCTTTAGGCTTCTCGGCTTGGGTCTGTGTACTGAGGGTCGGGGATAGTAGAGTATTTTTGCTTCTCCCCAAATAGTGGGCGGGAGCGATTTCGGGCGAGGAGGGCATGTTTTGAAATATAGTCGGCGCGAGAGATTTCGGGCAAGGAGAGCATGTTTTTAAATAGTGGGTGCGAGCTATTTCGGGCGAGGAGAGAGTGTTTTGCCGACCATGGTTTATGAATTATTCGACACATGTCATTTCGGCCAAGGAGAAGGCGCGCTTGGATGAAGTTACGAACCTACCCTCGATGTACAACAGACCAATTGATGTGTGTCCCACATAGGACGGTAATTTCACGTCTCCCATTGATTTTCTCGGGCGAATTCCACCGAGCAGAGGATGTTTAATGGTTCGTTCGAATTTTGGGAGAACGAGCATCCACGTCTACCTTACCAAGTTGATTCGAATCAAATTTTGAAATATTAGGTTGCCACTTCTTTTTTAGATGGAGAGATGATGCTCGGGAGTAATGTGTTTTTACATGCTCGTTGCTAGCGATTTACTATATGACAAATAGTTGACCCACTCAAAAAGACGAATCAAACCCAAAATGAAATATCTCGAGTCAATGAAATAGCTCGTTCACTTGGTCAAATAGTGAAATCCAAAATTGAACAGCTCAATCGAGTAGCATGTTATACAGTATTATAGTACTCCATGAACATGTTGAAAGTCAAATTAATGAACTTGTTTGATATACGCATATATCCGTTCATGTGTGGATTGCAGACAACATGTTCTCCAATTTAAATATTTGAATGCAAGTTTATATCGAAACATGGTTTATATCAGTCTTTGATGCATAAAATGCGACCTCCCCCTCTCCCGCACTCCTGCTCTCTCTCTCTCTCTCTCTCTCTCTCTCTTGCCGACAATCTTCAATTCTGTCGCACGCATCCGACACACAAACCTTGTTGGTCCCTCTCCCTTTTTCTCCATCTCTCTCTCTCTCTTTTTGTGTGTGTGTGTGTGTGGGGGGGGGGTCTTTCTAGTTCGCATGCATATATACTCCATCTATAGGTCTCTCTCGCACACTATGTATGATACTCTAGCTAGTCCAAGCTAGATATCATGGGTGCACTCATCGTACACACACAAATTCCTTGGCTCGTTGCCCGTAACTCTCTCACGCACCACTTTGTTGTCTCGGAGCTCTTCCCCCTCTCTCTCAAACTCTCCATCTACCTGGGTCACACATACACATGCATATCTCACTCGCACTCGATAGGCCCATCTAAAACTCTATCTCTCACCCTCGTTCTCTCTCCATCTCACACGCACACACACACACACACACAATCTCATGCCTAGCTAGCCAAGTATGATGGTCTCTCACTCAATTGTAGGAACACGCAATCCCCCCTATATGTATATGACTAGCTAATCTTAGTCTCTATCACAAACATGTGCATGGTCTATCTCGATTTCTCTCGGGGCATCTTTCTATCGCGCATGCACCTCCCTCGATCTCCCACCCATATAGTCCCCTCACGATCTCGAGGGGATGTCTCTATCACAAACACACCCTCTCTCCCTCCCCATGTGTCCATGTACTCCATGTGTCCCTCTCGACCTTTGTTCCTTGATGGCCAGACCTCTATTGGACATGTGCTACAGGGGTGTCTCCCTCCGTTGCAAACAATCACACACTAGCTATCTTCGTGTATCTCTTTGCCTTGCTTTTCTATCTCAGAGATGCATGCGTGATATGTTCGCATAAGAAATGAAAAAACACACACTCTCTCTAATTTATCGTTTGTTGTCACTTTATCTTCCACACACATAGTCTTTTTGCACACTTACTCATTCTCCTTCACACGCACTTGATCTATCTCGACTTAGGTACTCTCCTCGGTCCATAGCATATAGATTTATTGAAAAGTCAAACATCACAAAGTTTGACCATGTACGTAGAGAAAAACAATTACATCTAGAACAACAAACATATACCATTAGATTCACCATGAGATGTTGTTTTGCATGATGTATCTTTGGTATTGTAGATATAAATAACATTTGAGTAAACCTGATCAAAGTTTCCAAAGTTTGACTTCTAAAAAATTTACATGCACTGCATTATCGAGCGGATGGAATATCTCTTTCCCCCTCTCAGCTATCTGACGCACCACTCAGCCTTATCGGGGCTCCTCAATCTCTCTCAAACTTTATTGGTCAGTTTGGTTCGTGACCTGACCCTCATGCCTTGATGGCCAGTACTGCCTGGTGTGGACATGAGATGTTAAATATTTCTGCCTGGCCAGGCTTGTGTGGTGCTGAAGCTTTTGGTTCATGCCTGGGCTAGGCAAAGCATCAACGTCCCATCATTCAGTCCATGCAGCAATTATTTAATGCAAATATCCATCCAGGCTGCTGTTAGCCTCGTGGCCGCACTACCAGGCACAGCCAGGCATTCGAAATTGGTCGCCTGGGCCAGGCTACTTGCAGTGTCTAGAGTCCAGCCAGGCTAATTAAAGTGCAAGGGAATCCAGGCCAGACGGGCTTTCTTTTTCACAGGGTAGCAACCAAACAAGCGTGCATGAAATCCAGGCACAACCCCAGGCCTGGCAAAAGATGCTCAGGACGCAAACCAAACTAACCTTATATCTCCCTGGTTCACACGTACACATGTCTCGCTCGCGCTATACATATAGACACATCCAACATTCTCCGCCCTTATTCTCTCTCCATGTGACATGCACCCCCCTAAGTACCATAATCCCTCACTCCATCATAGGCGCAAGCACTCCCCCCCTCCTAAGTATGATTATCTCTCGCTAGCCATCAGGAACACACATATTGTCTCCTTCCATCCAAACGTCTATCTCGATATCTTTTGGGGCATCTTCTATCGCGCACACACCTTGTCACTTGATCTCCCACCCATGTAGTCCCATCACGATCTCCAGGGGATCTCTCTATGACAAACATACACTCTCTCCTCCCCATGTCTGCATTTTCTCCGTACGTCTCTCTCGACCTCTCTCCCTTGTTTGTCAGACCCTTCTTGGCCACGTGCTAGGGGTCTTGCTCTCTCGGTTCCAAACAACCACACACTATCTCCTCACATTGCCTCCATTGTCGAAGATGCATGTGTGATATGTTTGCACAAGACACACACGCTTTTCCTCTACTTTTATCGTGTGTTGTCCATGTCTCTTTCACACACGCACACACACTTTTTTCACTCACTCTTTCTATTTCTCTCTCTCTCTCTAGTTAGGGACTCTGTCACATCCATAAGCATATGGATGTTTTGAAAAGTCAAACCTCAAAAAAGTTTGACCGGGTATATGTTGAGAAAAAGATTTACATCTGGAACGATCATTAGATTCATCACAACATGTACTTACTTCATACTATCATTTATCTTTGGTATTGTAGATATAAGTAATTTCTTTATAAACTTGGTCAAAGTTTCAAAAATTTGACTTTAAAAAATGTTGGAACTACATTATCGAACGGAGGGAGTAGCTCTTTCTCTCTCTCTCTGCTATCTCTTACGGGCCTCCCCTCTCACTCGAACTCTCTATACCGACGGATTATACGCTCATTGTGTCAGCTTATAGCTCCGTGTATTGTTTAGTTGACCGGTCAACCAGTCCACATGCTGCCTTGTGAAAGCACAAGTGCTCCCTAGGTGGTTTTGGTAATTAATGTCAACATATCTCTTGTTGGACTAACACTTTTATCTAGTATGTTTCAGATAAGTTCAACAATGGAGTGGCGTGGACTAAAGGATGTGGGAACTCCTTCTAGATGGTAAGGACAAAGGATTGGCTCAATCTTCAAGCTCAAGACTCTTCATTTTCTATTTTAGCGATCCAAGATCGCATTGAGTCTATAGGAAAAGCCAATACTATCAAGAAGGGATGAGGTGTTGCTTAATGAGTTTCTTGCTCCACAATGCTTAGTGATATGCTCCAAAACCCTCAACTACTTTCCCACTTCCACACATATGATCTAAACCTAAAGTCAAACTCGGCCATACCGATTCTTTCTATCCGGCGCCACCGAGTTCAAATGTCTTAGCCACTACCACAAACCCTAGGCAAATGGGTCTCACCGATAGGGATCTTGTTCTCACCGAGATGAGATTGTAATCTCTCTGTGTATGTCCATTACCAAAATCGGTCTCACCGAGTTTGAGCAATGGGTACTACCGAGATTACAATGCAAACTTCCTGGTTGACTCATTACCACAATCGGTCCTACCGAGTTTGTGTAATCGGTCCAAACGAGTTTGCCTGACCAACTCTCTAGAAAGCTTATTACCAAAATCGGTCTCACCGAGTTTGTGTAATTGGTCTCACCGAGATTATGTTATGCCCTAACCCTAACCATAGCGGTCCTACCGAGTTGCATATCGGTCCCACTGAAAATCCTAACAGTCACTAGATTTACTTAATCTGTCCGACCGAGTTTGTTGATTCAGTCCCACGGTAGATTGTGTGTAACGGTTAGATTTTGTGTGGAGGCTATATATACCCCTCCACCTCCTCTTTTCATTTGTGGAGAGAGCCATCAGATCGTGCCTACATTTCCAACATACATTTTCTAAGAGAGAACTACCTACTCATGTGTTGAGGCCAAGATATTCCATTCCTACCATATGAATCTTGATCTCTACCCTTCCCCAACTTGCTTTCCACTCGAATCTTCTTTCCACCAAATCCAAATCCTGTGAAAGAGAGTAGAGTGTTGGGGAGACTATCATTTGAAGCACAAGAGCAAGGAGTTCATCATCAATGCACCATTTGTTACTTATTGGAGAGTGGTGTCTCCTAGCTTGGCTAGGTGTCACTTTGGAGCCTCCGACAAGATTGTGGAGTTGAACCAAGAAGTTTGTTAGTGCAAGGAGATCACCTACTTCATGAAGATCTACCGCTAGTGAGGCAAGTCCTCCGTGGGCGACGGCCATGGTGGGATAGACAAGGTTGCTTCTTCGTGGACCCTTTGTGGGTGGAGCCCTCCGTGGACTCACGCAACCGTTACCCTTCGTGGGTTGAAGTCTGCATCAACGTGGATGTACGATAGCACCACCTATCGGAACCACGCCAAAAACATCCGTGTCTCCAATTGTGTTTGAATCCTCCAAAACCCTTCCCTTTATATTATTGCAAGTTGCATGCTTTACTTTCCGCTACTCATATACTCTTTGCATGCTTGCTTGTTATGTATTGTGAATGTTAAACTTGTGCCTAAACTCCACTTAAACTTAAAGATCTTAAAAACTACAACTTTGGTACTTAGTGTCTAATCACCCCCCCTCTAGACACCTCTTCTCAAGGTCCTACAAGTGGTTTCAGAGCTTTGGTCTCCATTGCCTTGGTTTAATCACCATTGGAGGAAGATGGATGAGTCTACTTTGGGGAGTCTTAGACATAGAGTGCCTATACTTGGTGGAGAGTATTTTCATGAGTGGAAAAATGAGATGCTTGTAATTTTCAATCAATATCATTTGAACAAGTACATTTCTAGTCCTTGTGCACCTCATGTTGATCCTATGCATCCTACCCTTGATGAGTCAATTGACATGATTAGGAATCTTAGAACTGCCGAACTTATCATTAGAGGATTGCCTAGAAACTTGATTGGATGTTTGCCTACTCTTAAGTGTGCCTACACTATATGGAAATTTCTTGAGGAACGCTTTCCAAATTATTCCTTGAAAAATCTTGATGAAATTCTCCATAAGTCTATTGCCTTGAGTAAGATGAATTCTAGTGATCCTATGTTTGGTGATTGTTTATTTGAGCTTACAAACCTTATGCGTGCCAAAGGAGATGTTGGAATCATTAGTGATATTATTTCTGAAGCCATAAAAAATTCATAAGCAAGATCATTGTCAAACTCACTCTAACGAATCACCCTCTCTAGGACTTGATCCACCACATGACGATGTTGAACATGGATACTATGATGAGTATGATGATAGTGACTTCGATCTTGATGATGCAATGAGACATTTTGGTCTTATGGCAAATCTTCAGGGATTTATGTCAGGGGGAAAGGAATGGGTTCTTGATAGTGGATGTACCGATCACATGACTGGAGATAAAGACAAGTTTCGTGAGCTTGCTGAAAATGATGGTCCTCGAAAGTATGTCACCTTCGGGGTGACAACTCAAAGGGTAAGGTGGTTGGCCTCGGTAAGGTGGCCATATAACATGATAGCTCCATACAAAATGTCATGCTCGTTGAATCTCTTGGATACAACTTACTTTCAGTATCTAGACTTGTTGATTTCGGTTTCAATGTCCTATTTACTGAAGTAGATTGCCAAGTGTTTCGTCGAGATAATCATAAAATGGTCTTTACCGAGGTGCGTAGAGGTGATCTATACATTGTTGATTTCACTAAAAAGGCTCAACCTAAAACTTGCTTCATTGTTAAATCCTCAAAAGGTTGGTTATGGCATAGACAACTAGGTCACGTTGGCATGAGAAACCTTGACAAGCTTATTAAAGGGAATCATATCCTTGGTGTTAACGATGTCATATTTGATAAGGATAGACTTTGTAGTGCTTGTCAAGTAGGTAAACAGGTTGGAGGAAGGCATCCCGTGAAGAACATCATGACCACAAGGAGGCCACTCGAGCTGCTTCACATGGATCTTTTTGGTCCCAACTCTTACAAGAGTCTCGGTGGAAATTCTTTTGGTCTAGTTATAGTTGATGATTTTTCAAGATTTACGTGGGTGTTCTTTCTCGATGATAAATCGCAGGTCCAAAAGATCTTCAAAAACTTCGCTAGGAAGGCCCAAAATCAATTTGAAGTGAAGATCAAGAAGGTTCGCAGGGACAACGGAACGGAGTTCAAGAACGCAAATGTGGACACCTTTCTTGAGGAAGAAGGGATTTCACATGAGTTCTCAGCTACGTACACACCTCAACAAAATGGAGTTGTTGAGAGGAAGAACCGGACGCTCATCAAAATGGCGAGAATTATGCTTGATGAGTACAAGACGCCGAAGCACTTTTGGGAAGAAGCGGTTGAGACAGCTTGTCATGCAACAAATCGCTTGTATCTTCACAAGCTACTCGGCAAGATGGCATACAAGCTCCTCACTGGTAACAAACCCCAAGTTGGATATTTTCGAGTATTCGGCTCAAAGTGCTACATTCTTGATAAGCATCGTCGTTCTAAATTTGCTCCGAAGTCCCATGAAGGTTTCCTACTAGGTTATGGCTGAAACTCTCACACTTACCGTGTCTACAACAATTTCACCCGAAAGGTTGAAGAGACGGTAGATGTGAAGTTTGATGAATCTAACGGCTTGCAAGTAGAGCAATTGCCAATTGATGTAGGAGACAAAGATCCTTTGGAAGCAATCCAAGACTTGTCTATTGGCAAGGTTTGTCCAACGGAGGTGAAGGAGAGTACCTCGTCCGTCCAAGTGGAAGCTTCTACTTCACGACAAGGTGAACCAAGAGTTGATACGGAAGCATCCACGAGTGGGACACAGCAAGATGAAGAAAACGAGGAAGTGCATCAAGATGAACGTCAACAACCTCCTTCTCCAACACGACAAGAGAACGACAACGTCAACAATGAAGAAGGCCAAGAAGAAGAACAAGATGAAGAAGAAGTTCAACCAAGAACCAAGCAAAAGCTTTCACGAGTTCGAGCAAGAATTGCTAAAGACCATCCCATCGAGCAAATCTACAATGATATTCAAACCGGGAGAATCACTCGCTCTAAAACTCGTTTAGCTAACTTTTGTGAAAACTATTCTTTCATCTCTAGCATTGAACCTATGAAGGTCGAAGAAGCATTGGAAGACCCGGATTGGATAAATGCTATGCATGAAGAGCTACACAACATTGAGAGGAACCAAGTTTGGACAATGGTTGGGAATCCCGACAACAACCACAACATCATTGGTACCAAATGGGTGTTTCGCAACAAGCAAGATGAAGGTGGACAAGTAGTTTGCAACAAAGCACGTCTCATCGCCCAAGGCTACACACAAGTCGAAGGTATGGACTATGGTGAGACTTACGCTCCCGTTGCTAGACTTGAGTCCATTCGCATCTTACTTGCCTATGCTAATCATCATGATACCACCTTGTACCAAATGGACATTAAAAGTGCTTTCCTAAATGGTGAAATAGAGGAGGAAGTTTATGTTAAACAACCTCCCGGCTTTGTCAATCCTAAGAAACCAAATCATGTTTACAAACTTCACAAATATCTTTATGGTCTTAAACAAGCTCCTAGAGCGTGGTATAAATGCTTGACCAAGTTCCTTATTGAAAAAGGCTTTGAAATTGGGAAAATTGATTCCACACTTTTTACTAAAAGGGTTAATGGAGAACTATTCGTGTGCCAAATCTATGTTGATGATATTATATTTGGTTCAACTAACCCTCATTTTAGTGAAAAGTTTGGGAAGCTAATGTCGGAGAAGTTTGAGATGTCTATGATGAGTGAACTCAAATTCTTTCTTGGGTTGCAAATCAAGCAAACTAAGAAATGTACCTTTGTTTCTCAAACGAAGTACACCAAGGACTTATTCAAGAAGTTCAATATGCAAGAATGCAAAGGTATGACTACATCCATGCCTACTAGTGGACATCTTGACTTGACCAAAGATGGTGAACCGGTTGATCAAAAGGTTTATCGCTCTATGATTGGTTCATTATTATATCTATGTGCTTCACGTCCCGATATCATGCTAAGTGTGTGCATGTGTGCACGATATCAAGCTGCTCCTAAAGAATGTCATCTTAAGGCCGTGAAAAGGATAGTGATGTACTTAATCCATACACCAAATTTTGGCATTTGGTATCCTAAGAGGGCCTCTTTCTATCTTGTTGGCTACTCCGACTCGGACTATGCTGGAGACAAGGTTGATAGAAAGTCCACTTCGGGTACTTGTCAATTTCTTGGTAGATCTCTTGTGTCTTGGTCCTCCAAGAAACAAAACTCGGTATCCTTATCCATCGCCGAAGCGGAATACATTGCCGCTGGTTCATGTTGTGCTCAATTACTTTGGATGAACCAAACTCTTAAAGATTATGGGATATATGTGAAACATGTTCCATTGCTTTGTGACAATGAAAGTGCTATTAAAATTGGTCATAATCCCGTACAACTTTCTCGAACTAAGCATATTGAAGTTCGTCATCATTTCATTCGAGATCATGTTGCTAAGGGTGACATTAATCTTAAGCATGTTCGCACCAAAAAGCAACTAGCGGATATATTCACTAAACCTCTTGATGAGAAAGTGTTTTGCAGGTTGAGAGGAGAATTGAACATCATAGATGCTTCAAACTTGGAGTAGAAACTCCATTGGATACCTGCAAGACATGAGCTTATGACTAATCCTTGATATTTCTCTTATGATGAAAATCTTATGTCTTGGATATATTTGCATCTTGAATGTTATATAACCCATGTAGGTACTTGGTTGAATTAAATTGCATGAGATTGTAATCTACTCACATCTTGAGCAATCTCTACATCACCAAGTTTCTACACTATGGTGGTTGAAGACAAGTAAGCACGGAACCATTCAAACATATCCTTTGACAAATTATATGTTGAGCTTCATGATTGTCATTTTTGGATACACAAGTGCTCTTCTTTGCAAGAACTAACCCATGTAGGTAGATGGACTCAAATTCCAAGTGGTGCTCCCAACTCTTGATGAACTACATCAACCTTGAGCAACCCACACAAGTTCAACTACATGGACAACACCACCAACCAAGGTATGTTATTCCATCTTAGAGAAGCTTTACTCCAAGTCATGAGCTAAAGCAACTCGACAAGATGTAAATACATCAAGATGCTTAAATGAAAAATGGCAACCCCATTTTGAGCTTAAACCATGAGTATGACCTATGATCAAGTGATCTCACTTGACTCCTAAGTCAATATACTCTAACATAGGTGAATTTGTCGCCGACCATCTCTAGATGAAGTTCTCTTGTGTTCTTTTCTGTGTTTTTACATTTGTCTCATGCATATTTGTTTTCCCTTTCAAAAGAAACTTCATCTAGCTTTCTTTCTGTTTGCTCTGCATTTTCTGCATCCAATTCATTGCATATCATTCACTAAATTCCTTGCAAATCCTTGTGAGATCTTACTAGTCTAGTGAGCTGAGGTGACAAGTGTTTTCTCTGCGATGAACTCGGTTTCACCAATTTGTTATTTTCGGTCCAATCGAATCCTTTCGATACAACCAAAGCATACCACTCGGTGCCACCGATTTCACAATAGGAAACATATTTTGCCACATATTCTGTGTTTCTTCTGATCCAGCTCCACTCAATGAATCTTGTCCTCTACAAGCATCACATATATATATATATATATATATATATGCTTTGTGCTGTGACTCAAGGATCAAACCCTTCTTGGAAATTGATGTCAAAGGGGAAGAGAGAGATCACATCAAAGCTTATCACTTAGAGAGATCACATCAGAGAGAGAGTATCACCTCCTCAGGGGGAGAAAGAGATCTCCAGGGGAGAGAATACTCAAGTGGAAAGTATTTCTCAAGGATTCCAGATGCTTGGTGTTCAAGAGGAGAGATGCCACATGTCTTCTTGAAGGGAAAGACATGTTCATATGTGCTTATTTGCATTAGCTCTGTTCATTTATATCTTTCAGCTCTGATTTTCTGTTCCCTATCTTCTCCCAGTATCACATGCTAGATTCAGGGGGAGCAAGACATCTAAGGGAAAGAAATCATTTAAATTCATTGCATATCTTTACTCTTGGGGACATGTCTAATCCAATGTGGTACTTAGTACTCACTCTCTACATGTCATCCTAGTCTTGGTATTCTTGTGGTTTCTTCTGTTTGCTCTGGCTAGTAGATGTACCTGTGTTGTCTAACCTTGCTTACGCAGGTTCATTCCATCCTAAGCCAACTCAAGACTACAAGGTAAGTATATGCATCACAATCATGTGTATGAGGAATTCTTGCTGATGTACATACTGTTTGCAAGAAGGACTCATGGGCATGAAGGTATTCTCTTTATTATTCTTTGCTCTGATGCATATGGCCAAGATACATGTAACACATTGCCTGCCCCTATCATGGTTATGCTCTCACATGCTTCTATATTCCATATTCACATGATTGCATAGATGTAAGGGGAGCCTATGCTTGTTACATGTCTTTCCAAAGCTTTACTTGCTATTCTATATATCTTTATCTAAAGCTTTGATGTATGTTGTCATCAATTACCAAAAAGGGCGAGATTGAAAGCACAAGTGCTCCCTAGGTGGTTTTGTTAATTAATGTCAACATATCTCTTGTTGGACTAACACTTTTATCTAGTATGTTTCAGATAAGTTCAACAATGGAGTGGCATGGACTAAAGGATGTGGGAACTCCTTCTAGATGCTAAGGACAAAGGATTGGCTCAAGCTTCAATCTCAAGACTCTTCATTTTCTATTTTAGTGATCCAAGATCACATTGAGTCTATAGGAAAAGCCAATACTATCAAGAAGGGATGAGGTGTTGCTTAATGAGTTTCTTGCTCCACAGTGCTTAGTGATATGCTCCAAAACCCTAAACTACTTTCCCGCTTCCACACATATGACCTAAACCTAAAGTCAAACTCAGCCATACCGATTCTTTCTATCCGGCGCCACCGATTTCAAATGTCTTACCAAGTGCCACAAACCCTAGGAAAATCGGTCTCACCGATAGGGATCTTGTTCTCCCCGAGATGGGATTGTAATCTCTCTGTGTATGTCCATTACCAAAATTGGTCTCACCGAGTTTGAGCAATGGGTACTACCGAGATTACAATGCAAACTTCCTGGTTGACTCATTACCGATATCGGTCCTACCGAGTTTGTATAATCGGTCCAACCGAGTTTGCCTGACCAACTCTTTGGAAAGCTTATTACCAAAATCGGTCTCACCGAGTTTGTGTAATCGGTCTCACCGAGATTACATTATGCCCTAACCCTAACAATATCGGTCCTACCGAGTTGCATATCGGTCCCACCGAAAATCCGAACGGTCACTAGATTTACTAAATCGGTCCGACCGAGTTTGTTGATTCAGTCCCACCGAGTTTGATAGATTGTGTGTAACGGTTAGATTTTGTGTGGAGGCTATATATACCCCTCCACCTCCTCTTCATTTGTGGAGAGAGCCATCAGACCGTGCCTACACTTCCAGCATACATTTTCTGAGACAGAACTACCTACTCATGTGTTGAGGCCAAGATATTCCATTCCTACCATATGAATCTTGATCTCTAGCCTTCCCCAACTTGCTTTCCACTCAAATCTTATTTCCACCAAATCCAAATCCTGTGAAAGAGAGTTGAGTGTTGGGGAGACTATCATTTGAAGCACAAGAGCAAGGAGTTCATCATCAATGCACCATTTGTTACTTCTTGGAGAGTGGTGTCTCCTAGCTTGGCTAGGTGTCACTTGGGAGGCTCCAACAAGATTGTGAAGTTGAACCAAGGATTTTGTAAGGGCAAGGAGATCGCCTACTTCGTGAAGATCTACCGCTAGTGAGGCAAGTCCTTCGTGGGCGACGGTCATGGTGGGATAGACAAGGTTGCTTCTTCGTGGACCCTTCGTGGCTGGAGCCCTCTGTGGACTCACGCAACCGTTACCCTTCGTGGGTTGAAGTCTCCATCAACGTGGATGTACGATAGCACCACCTATCGGAACCATGCCAAAAACATCCGTGTCTCCAATTGTATTTGAATCCTCCAAAACCCTTACCTTTACATTCTTGCAAGTTGCATGCTTTACTTTCCGCTGCTCATATACTCTTTGCATGCTTTCTTGTTATGTATTGTGAATGTTAAACTTGTGCCTAAACTCCACTTAAACTTAAAGATCTTAAAAACTGCATCTTTGGTACTTAGTGTCTAATCACCCCCCTCTAGACACCTCTTCTCAAGGTCCTACACCTTGTTAGCTCGTGTTTTATATCTTTGTGTGCTGGCCCATGTGGCAGTGGGTGAAAATAAGTAAACTAGAAGCCCATCTGACACGCGGTGAAGTAAACAAAGTTGAAACCACTCGGGGTAGCACCCCGCACGCTAGTAAATTGAGGGCGCATTGAGGACACACTTCTTGCGTGTGAAGGACGCACTCGTGCACAATTCACCACTACGTAGTGGCATGCACAGAAGGACGCACTCGCGCACACCCAGCACACAACACACACCAGCACACATGTACACCGGCGTCGCCACCGGTTGAGATGGACGGCGAGGCAGCCAACAAGCGGAGGCGGCTCGACCCAAAACCGCATCCGGCGAGCCTGGACTTCATCAGCAGCCTCCCTGACGACATGTTGCTCGTCATCATCGGCCTCCTCCCCACCAAATCTGCCATGCGGACCACCCTGATCTCCCGGCGGTGGCGCCCCCTCTGGCGCCGCGTCCCCCTCAACCTCACCGTCGACAGCTTCCTCTGCGACGGGGATTGCAAATGCATGGCCGTAGTCTCCAAGATCCTTTCATCGCACCCTGGGCCATCCAGACGCCTTGACATCTGCATGTTCAGTATCAACTACAAGGTCCAACCCAAGTTCGACGAGTGGTTCTTATCTCCCGCTCTCCGCCGCCATCCGCGCTCCGCCTCACGCCAACGCTGCACCGCGCCAGCTTCAACTCCTACTATCTTCCCCAGATTAATGCCGCGCCCGCCCTTCTTCTCCCTCAACTCAAGCGGCCCGACCTCTTCGACATTGTCATCTCTAAGAAGACTATGGAGCACCTGCTCCGTAGCTGTACTGCACTCGAGTAACTTCGTCTTGAGCAGATGCACGGGTTCATTAGCCTCCACATCGCCTCGACGAATCTCTGATGGATTTATATATGTGTCTTGCTGGCCCCGCAACAATACATCAATCAGGAAGAGATCACTCCAGCTGTTCCATGTTATGGTCATTGAGAATGCGCCTTTCCTTGAGAGATTGCTTGTATCGGATCTAGAAGGTCCAACAAAAATTAGGGTCATTGACGCGCCGAAATTGACAGCATTGGTGTACTCGTCTTCCAAATTCTCTGAACTCTTTATTGGATCCGTAATCGTTTAGGTACAACACTCATCTTCTTACCCGTCTTCTTGAATTTCACATTTTTAAATTTCTTCTTGATGTATTTACGGCCGTCTTGCAGAAAATGATTCCCACAAGCTTGATCCGGTCCATGCGCACAGTGAAGATCTTGGCACTAAAATCTATCGGCCCCAATCTGGATCAAGTTGTTGGATTCCTTACATGCTTTCCATGCACGGAGAAGCTACTCATCAGGTGAAACTTCTTTCCTATTAGTAAATGGTAATCACAACATAGCTCAATTTTTTCGTAATGTTCCCAAAATACGATGACAAGTGTAGTGTTCAAAACTGCATCTACGCACTGCACCGAAGGAAATGTTTTTAATATTTTTTCTCGCGTGATCACCTACATCATTTTTATGCTGTACCACTATAGTAGCCTAGGCTAGTCATAGTGGAAAGTAACTTAGACTACTCCAGTAACTCTATGGTTACCCTAAGAGCAAGTACTACTTCCGTCCTGGTTTACTCTTCCTATTTTGTAGTATCAAAATTTGACCATAGATTTAACTAACAAAATATTAATGCATGTCACTAAGAACTATATCGTTGGATTCGTATTTGAACATAATTTAAACTGGTGTAATTTTTAGTGACATGCATTGGCATTTTCTTAGGTAAATCTATGGTCAAAATTTTATACTAAATACGAGGTAGTATTCCCTCCGTCCCAAAATTCTTTTCTTACATTTCTTTAGATACAGATGTATCTAACACTAAAATGTAACTAGATACATCCGTATTTAGACAAATTTAAGAAAAGAATTTTGGGACGGAGGGAGTACAAAAGTGGGCTATGTAGGCCAAAACACGTGCCAAATTCACTTGTGATACATTTGGGAGAGAGAGGACTGAGGCAATAAAAAACACTTGTTTGGGAGAGTGAGAGGCTGGTGTAGTTGGTTTGATTGATTTGTTTATACATGTGGGTCTGTGTGCATAGCGGTGCCAACTCTCTCACATCGCGAGAGCGGTGCCAAAATCTTTTGATTTGACATTGATGCATATTATGTGGCATACTTTTGCGAAATATGGCATCGGCCACATAGTGGAAGGCAACAAATGCCCAAGCTCTTCACGTGCTCCAAGTTAAATGAGAGGAAACAGAAAGCAAGGGAGAGAGAGTGAAAAAATATCACTAGCCAGCCAACCCTATCATATGAGCGAATGATATTGCTATGTCTTGATGACACGGCAATCTTATACAACCAGCTGCTCTAATATGTTCTCTTCTTTTGCAGATAAAAAAGACCCGAAGGTGAAAAATGTGCTGCACTATAACAATCTCATCGAATGCCTTGATCTCCATCTTACAGAAATTGATTTGATCGACTATCAAGGCAGCACATCTGAGATTAAATTGGCCAGGTTCTTTGTTATGGAGGCAAGTGTGCTCAAGGTAATGAGGTTTGGCGTTCTTTGGCGCAACAATGAATGGCGTGCTGATCACCGCAAGCGTCTAAGCCTAAATGACAAAGTCTCCGCTGAAGCTGAATTTGTTTTTGAAACATCAAGTGGCCAGAGACTCGAAAACTTATTTGCCCATTAGTGACTTGTCAGGGCGGTGGATTTTAGTTTGTACGATAATGTTGCATCCACCCAAAGTAACGAAAGTTCTTACGTAAACTTCCTAGTAATTCCCTCTTCGTAGGTGCAACACTACTCCTAACATTTGTAATATCAGTTTGAAACTTGTAATATTGCCGTGTCCTATTCCCGCATTTTCAAAATCCTGCAAATCAAACAGGTCCTGAGTTGGTGATGATGTTGTGCCTCACATCTTTCACAAATAACCGTCGGATCTAGATCTGATGCATACAAACCAAACTTCTCCATTTTTGCAAAAAGATGCCCGCACTTGTTCCCTTTTTACAAACAACTCCTTTTCTCTCACAATCAGCCTAATCTCCTCCCCACCACATCTAGAAGGCCATGGAAAAATATGGCGCGATGGACGCTGCCAGCATTTTCCACCCCCAATCTTGGTGTTCCGTGCAATGCACGGGCATCTACGCATGGGAAATTATGTCGAACAAGGCTAGTTGTAAGCAAGCTAGCTCTACAGCCATGATGATAGTGATTGTAGACATTGAGGCTGACTATGGTATGCCGAACACGGCGCCTATACTCAGGTGTCATCTCTGGCGCAGGGTCTTGTCACTTCACTGTGGGGAGCAGCACGTAATAATTTGACCAACGGGTAGTACAATGCTAGTACTCCTACTACATTGGTAGTACTACTACTAGTACTAGTAGCACCACCATATGGATTTATGAGTACTACCACGTCCATCTGGATTTTATTATTTGACTAGCAATATCTAGTAATGCATGTCACAAAAAATGTACTACTCCCTCTGTAAATAAATACATGGTGTATTGTTTTATTCCTATCGGTGAGAGAACTTAATGTCTTTTTGCTAATTAATAGGATTACATGCAATGAACTAAACACTGCATGTCATGTTTAGTAGTTTGAAGTCATTGAAAGCATGCACGGCCCACATCTCTTGTTGGTTGATATGTCATGAAATAAGAAATGAGGTGGGAGTTAATGTACCATGCCTAAGTGTTTTGGGATTATTTGGTTTTCGTAAGGTGACTTACACAACATTTTGTTTACATGCATTAACATTTTATTAGTTAACCAAAGGTCAAAACTTGGCGCAAAATGCAAAGGGGACCAATAAACCAGTAAACATCAAACTTCTCCCATTTAGCCCCAACTAGAGGTCCGGTGAGATGACTATACTGCACCGGCACGGAGGGGGACGCAACTTCATTGACTTACTACAACTGCCTTTGGGTGAATGACACATGGGCCCAATGAGTGGCTGGCCTACCTATCATACAACCAAAGGCAGGTGCAGTAGAGGGCCAAGGAGTAGTACGAAATCCTACGCACCTATGCACACTAACCAAGGGCAAGAGTGATCACTCGAATCGTAAGATCAGTTGACTAGAAGCTAAGCTACACCCATGGAGGCGATGAGCACGAGCATTAGCCAGCTCTGCCAGATGGTCCACGACACCGGCCTACGGCCCGGCACCGAGGAACGTCTCCAGGTGTTGCTTGAGGCCTCCAGGGTGAGGGGCCGCTTGGACGACAACTTCGTCTCCTTGATCGACGAGGTCCTCGTCGGTTTCCTCGACAAGTTCACCGTCGTCAAGAAGCTCGCAGACGACTTTGACGTACGCCTCCAGCCGACGCGCCCATGCTCTGCAATGCCCGCCACCCTCAACGGCCACTATGGTGACATCCTCTCGACGCACTGGTGGCCCTGCGACTGCCCGTCGTCGCACCAGAGAATGTCCACCTCGAGGTCGCGCTCGCCACGTAGCGCCTGGTGCAGCAAGACACCATCGACATAATCACCCACGTCTACGCGCAAATCATCCACAAGGACTACTACATGCAAGAGGAGGATGATAGGACACTGGCCTTCTTGGACCGCAGGGCAACCTTGGACGGCATTATTCAGAAGCACGTTGAGCTCGCCGCCAACGCCGCTGCTCCTCACACGTCGGTTGGTGACCCAGCGCACTAGGGCGTGAGGATGTCGTTGATGGATCTGTATGTATTTTTATCTTTCCATCAAATCCATGTAGTAGTATATGGTAGTACTAGTAATTATTTTACCTTTCGCATCAACTTCATAATTTTCGTACGTACTCCATGCATGAACGGCGCCAGAACCAAACTTCTCATTACTCTAGGGAAAATCTTTATTTTCTATCTATCGGTCGCGCCATGGAGCAGAACCAAATTTTACAAGTTATAAGATCAAAAGGAAAAGCCTGCCGTGTTCGCGTCGCACCCCCACACGGTTGGTCCGGCAGGCCGCTCAAGGGGGAATGCGTGCGGTGTCTTTGCACTTACAAGTGGGACTGCAGTTGAGCAAGCCGACTATCGGCAAACCCCCACCCCGCCCACCATGCGATGGCTGAGAAAACAAGAGGGAGAAGAGATGGCGGTAGCACGGACTCCAAGAAAATTGGTGTCGGATGGGACTCGTGTGGGTGGCGTGTGCCGTACTGCTAGACGTGAATGCTAGTTATGGCCCATGCCACCCCACTATATCGAGCCTATATCGAGGTGCTGGTTACATAGATTAAATTTCCTGGAGTCCATGCTCAGCCCTCCTCTATCTCTCTTCTCAGCCAGCCAGCGGATGCACGGAGCCCATCGTCGGTTTGCTCATATGCGGTCCCACATGTCAGTGAAAACGCAAGAGGACCCATTGAACCTGCACATCTTTCACCTCGACGTGCTGGTGATGAAAAACAAATCCAATAAATATCTTCGGTGGCCGCTTTTGGAATTACTCAAGAGTAGTAAGATTCTATTTACACTTTAACCCAAGATGCACATCAGTGGCTTCAACTACCACTCTATTTTCTTGCATGACACGACCTGGATGCTGGATGCCCCACGTGTCAGCAAAAGGAGGAATAACCCGACCAAATCTTCGGTTGTGCTCTCGGATTAGACTAGTTGTGCTAACTTAAAAATTTTATTGTGTAGAATGGATGCAAGTTTTGGTATTGGGAAGAAGAGTACATCGATATATTGATAGGGCACAATTTAGTAGATGTTCTAGCACTTTTAGCTAGCATAGAGGCTAGAGATGAGACTAGTGCACTTGTTGATACTAGAATAGAGGCTAGACATGAGACTAGATGCGAGGAAGCAACGACTACTTCTTTACACTCGAACAAGAAAGAAGGATGCAAGATCGAGCCTCCGTAGATCAAAAATGAATGCATCGAGAAGGCACTAATCCAACTTACAGGAGCAGTTATGGAAGTTGGATATCTTCTAAAATGTATTCTTGTGGTTCTTGTTTTCTTTGATCTTGCTTTTCTAGTCAAAATTATCGTTGGAGTTCGTGCAAAATGGAGGTCCGTTTGGGGTCATGCGTTGGAGTTGGCCTTACAAGTGGGACCACTATTGAGGAAACCAACTATCAGCAAACCCCCACCTCGCTCGCCGCGCAATGGCTGAGTTAGAGAAACGACGAGGTTGAAGAGATTGCTCTAGCATGGACTCCAAGAAATATGGTGTCATATGGATGTCATGCTGGTGGCGTGTGCCGTACTCCTGGACGTGAATGCTTGTTCTGGCCCATGCCACCCTACTACTCCTACTACTTATATAGTACTAGTAGAATTGAGGATTTGAGGTGTTGGTTATGTACAGCGAACACATTAACATATGGCTACAGTAAAAACACCCGCCTGACGCACAAAGCATGTAAAGCTAGTACAAATAGTGTACTACTATTGTTGATTGGACTCATCTGATAACCTATTTCATTGCACGTACAGTTATGTATTCGGAAAATATTTTTTTGCCTCATCGCACCACTCACTCAGAGAAGCGACTCAAAAGCCATTCATAAATTTAGTAAGTTTATCACAAGCATATCATTTTATTACATACAATAGGTCATCAACCCACATCGACAACGAGGATACATTATAAATACTAAAGTTTTCATCACACAACAAATAACAAGCAATGAAATGAACTTCAACTCAACCAATCCTCGGTGTTGGAAACACTTGCTTTGAACCACAACTGATTCTCTGGGAAGGGCCATCCATTGTCGATCTCGAGACCAACGCAGGACTGATCATCCAGGCTAAAGTGGCCTACTATATCAGTACCAGGATAGGGAACCACCGAAATGTCCGAGGTATAGATACAATTGCTTCTCATAAATGGTAGTAATGTTGTGTCAACAGCAGTTGGATCGCCTTTCACCATCATTAGACAGTTTTGTCTAAGGAAGAGCGAGTTTTCTCCAAGACTATCAATTCTCTACCAGGGAGAAGGTGTTGGAGCTAGCACACTAGTATCCATCCCGAATACCATGCAACAGGTGTTGGAATAGGTCCATAGAGTGCGACCATGGGAGACAACAACTGCTTCCTTAGTAGTAACATCAGAAGTGGGCTGTATACAGACAAGAAGAGGTGATCCATCGGAATTAGTTGCTAGGCGCCACTGAGTATATGGGCGCTGCTAGTCCTCATGCTCGTGATCATCACCATCGTCATCTCCCCCTTGGTTATATTTTTTTTCAAGTATAGGTGGTGGAATGTTCACAGGACCTTGGGAACACAAGAAGAAGGTTGATTAGTAAAGGGAAACTTGCTAACCCGCATGCATGTGGATGAAACAATTATAATTACCGTGGAAGACAAATGTACCAAAACTACGAGGATCCCATGCAAAACAGCGCCATGAGTGGTGG
Source organism: Triticum dicoccoides (assembly GCF_002162155.2). Taxonomy (NCBI): domain Eukaryota; kingdom Viridiplantae; phylum Streptophyta; class Magnoliopsida; order Poales; family Poaceae; genus Triticum; species Triticum dicoccoides. The sequence goes on from NC_041385.1 coordinate 280,907,891, forward strand.
AAGAAAACACAAGACCCTCGTATTGAATTGCATCACAGTACTCATCTGTGTACAAAAACTGATTTTGAGCAATATCCATCCAGTCGAACCACGAACGACGGCAACAAGCTTGGTGAAGATAGCAACAACTACATAGTTCTTGTAATTCCAAGAGCGGTTGGGAACTCGACAAATTGCTATCTTCCGTAGAAGACTGTCACCATGATCGTATTTGAACGTGCGTAGAATACCGGTGTGCTCAACCTCTGGGCAGTCTGCAGAGATTTTTGGAAGTGGAACCCGGTGACGAGTGTACACATTCACAAGTTCCCACTTGCAGTTGGACCCAATATAAAGAACCTAATCTCCATTTGTGCCTTCCCAAGCCTTACACTCAAGCGATAGCATCTTAACATCACACGTGTCATTATCAAGCGGCATCAACTTGTACAAGGCGAGGCCTCCGTCGTCCCCGCTCCAGTCATCAGGGTCACGATGAAGAAGATAGGGGAGATCAAACCGCTCCTTGACCCTTGGGTTCCTTGTAATGATGTTATTAGTTGAGTCAAGAATGGTCTTGAACAAACCTGCCATGCTAGCCAAGGTGATGATGTCGCACCGATCAATGAGTTCCTCCACCACGTCATCTTTCAGATCAAGGCAAGAATAACAGGGTCGTTTCCGGCATGTTCCCTCCATGGAGAAGACGATCAAACAATGGCAGAAGGAAGGGTGAAGGCAAATGGAGGAGGGAGGAAGAGTGTACGACAGCAGTTCCAAATTGAGAGGGAAAGGCAAAGAGTCGATGGACGGTTGCCAGTTTGCCACGGTACACGAAGAGGCGCCCTGGCCTACACGTCCGTTTGTAAATACTAGTAGAAAAGGACTCACCGTCGTCTCATTGATATGTTGGAACGGGACCACATGTTAGCGAAACATGGTGTGTAATTTCTCGTGCAAAATGCGATCTGGCCGCGTTGGCCCGAGGTGCCACATTAGTTATCAACCTTTATTTTTTTAATGGCGTGCCGTTCAGTTTTGAAGCACGAAACTGGTACTGTATGCAGAGAAAATATAAACTACTCTACCACTACTCCACCTCTAGTACTAGTAGTATAAAAAAGATATATAGGTTGGAGCTTCAGCCTTTCTTGCTAAGGGCTGCCCACTTGCTTCTCACACTATCACCCTCTCTCCAGATCTAAAAAAGATGGCCTCTCTCTCCCTCCTCACCGGTGGTCACAGATCCGCCGTGGAAGAAAAGGACGTGCAGCATTAACGCACTCGTCATCAGCGAGCGACGTCACACACTGACGACAAGGTCGTCCTCTCAGACCTAGCGCCCACGCGGGATGGCCTCCGTCCCCAAGCTCGCTACCGTAGTGTGTGCGGAGGATGACGAACACGAGCGAAGCCACTTCCCGCCGACCCTCAGGTATGCTACCTCTTTTCGAACCATACCCTTGTTCTATTGCCCATCTGCCACGTCACTGCATGTGGATCTTCTTCCACTCCACCATCTTCCCAATTTGCTATCATATGGTCTGCTGGCCACGCGGACGAAAACCTTAATTTGCACTATTAAAGGAAACCCTACTTCATGCAGACTAATCCATGTCTGGGTTGAATAAGGAAAGGAAGGGAGACTGTACTGTCCAAGAGAGTAGGCATCAAACCTGCATCTAGGTTGAAAAGGGGAAAATCAGTAGCTAAGGAACGCGTCTCGTGTCTCTTGGTTGAACAATGGTATAAGGCATGACAACGCAATAGAGAATGACCAGGTCGATCGGTTTGTTGTCCTCACATAGGAAAAAGGTGGCTAAAGAGAACAAAAATGGGACATAATCCACATATGCTGCCTGGATATTTGTTGCATTGGGCAACCATTCCTCCCTCACCACTCTGCGTCCATGGAGGTACATCGTAATGGTGCACCCACTGTCCGAATGGGCCTCCCATGCTCTTATTGCCACTTTTTTGTTGTTAGTATAACGCTAGCTGTCAAGTCAAGCAATGCTACTGCTACAGTGATGCCACATTTAACTAATGCCGCACTCAATCTAACGCCACCGATAAATTTAAGCAATGCCATTTAATGTCACTGGATTATTTCAGGGTTAGCTGTTGATTGTGGATGTATTAAAGATTTTTCAGCTAAGGCATTCTAATGCTGTTTCACAGCCAGTATGCCAACGATGAAACTTGTTACTACCTTCAGATTTTTGCATTGTTAATGCTTATAGATTACATACCTCACTTTCATGAGATAAGTTATTTTTTTGTACAGTGTCACCAAAATGCCAAGGCGCTGATGTCATTTTATTTTGGTTAAACTGCACAAAAAATTATGAAGACAAGAGGAAACGTCAAGAGTGGGCACCTCCTCCTCTGGCTATTCTCTTGATTCGTTCGATCAAGTTTTTATGTTTGACCGATTATCAAGATTGGGATAGCAATTTTTAAGGTCCCCACGAGTTCGAAATGATATTTACCTTGGAGGTACATGGTTTGCAATTTTTTTATACTATCATTAGTTAATAATGCTAGTTACCTTCAGACTTTTGTATTTGGTTTAATGCTAATGCACAGCTAGTATACCAATGCTGAAACTTGTTACCTTTACATTTTGTATTGTTAATTCTTATAGAAATCTTCCAGTGCTAGAGTTTATTGAAATCTGTTCAGTAAAACCATTGTACTGTACCCTGTAATAAACTAACTACTCTACTGTTGCACTAGCCACTGGATTAGGGTATATTTGTTGTATTCGAGTGGTGTTGCATTAGCGTATGGACATAAATAAAGTGTGGCAAGCTTTCCCAGATATGTGCCCAAGAAAACTACTACCTGTTTTTCTAAATACTAGACATTTGGGTACTTTAAATTGAACCATGAAAACGTCTTATATTAAGGAACAAAGGGTGTAGAGTTCACTATCCCGGTAAAGCTAGTCACACCTTTGTTAAAATTAATGTTCATTATGTTATCGGAGGAGGTCTGTATGTTTTTCTCTAATTCCTATCGACTGCATACCTTACATCATGATGTAATGTCAAGTCATTTCCTTTTGTATAGTGTCACTGAATTGTCAAGGCGGTGATGGCATTTTATTTTAGTTGAACTGCACAAAATATGCTTAAAAGAAGAGGAAAGGTCAGGAGTCGATCATTATTTCAAAAAGAACTATATATGCCTTTCTGACATCAGCCGCTGTTGCCTTATTTATTGCTTCAAACAGGTGGTTAGAAACAGTCTTGCTACCTTTTCCATTAAGAAATTGGAATGCTTATATTTGTGAGTCTATGCTTCAACTAGTGTCATTTTTACAGTAATCACACGTTCAATATCTATGCAAACAGCGATGCTCAATTTTAGTGGAACTGCACAAAAAGTCCAACTGGTTCAACATTAGCAGCATGTTTTCTTCCAAACCTTTATAGCCAATTGGTGGCACTATGAGCTGTTCATTACGAAGGTACATGGTTTGTTACTATCTTGCTACTCTTTTTGTACTATCATTAGATAGTAATACTAGTGGTTTGCTTGTGAATTTATTGGCAAGGTGGACCTACATTGGAGGTGCAGGACAAGATTCAATGATTTGATGCGCAATTTCGGTTGTATCGATTTCACCTCTTCCATCACTGCGAACATGGATATCCTTGGTCTCATGAAGAATAGGCGCTATATTTCTGATCTGAACCAGCAAATCAATTCAGTATGAAATTGTCCAGGGCAAAACATAACTGTATCAAATTGTCCAGTGCAGAACATGACAGATGCTAAGCGGAAGAGACATGTTTAAACCGAAAATACAAGGTGTGGTATATGTTTACTAGCTACTTGTTATTTGTGCAGACAGAGATGTCTGCCCGTTGCTATTTGGCAAACAAACAAAGTGACCGCAATTTTGGTTGAACTGCACAAGAGAATAGTATAGTCACTGCATGCAGTGCCATTTGAAAATAGACACAGAAAGATCGGATAGTCACTTCATGGACTGCAGAAAAGTAGTATTGTACTATTTATTGGCCAACACTAGGTGCTTCATTACTTTGGTCTGATTATACAATGGGCATCATTTTGCCTAAGTTAAAGTTTGTATTCTGAAAATAGTCTCCCCGTGTGATCGAGAGAAGACCAAATCATATTGCAGCGGATGTTCCTCCATCATGTGTGGTTCATTCTCATGGTTCCAGCTGTTGGTGAAACCACTTACGTTTGCAAGAGGAATTGTAGACTTCTTAAACAAATTTGTCTTTCAGTCTGTACTGAATGTTGGCCAAGAGAAGCATCCATGTTAGTAGGAAGAACATATGTTTTTTCTAGATCTTTGCTTTTGGAGCTACATATTTGTATATGATCTGTGAATCATTGAGATGCATTAACTTGTTGATCTTATGTATGGGAATCATACTAGTTGGGTTTAGTTGCGACGCAAGATCCGAAGTGGCTGATCTTTGCATTTTGAGCTACATATTTGTATATGATCTGTGAATCGTTGATATGCATTAACAGTTACTTATTTCTGTTCGCTCAGTGTTTACAAGTTACTGATCAATCACTAGCTAGCCTACTAATGCGCTCCTGGCAGTTTTATTTGCGACGCAAGATCCGAAGTGGCAGTTTTTTGAATAAAAATGCCTACCTCTGAAGAAACTGACAAGCTACACTATCCTACCTACTCGATCCTACAAGGATAAATAGCAGATCACGCACGTACTACCTCCTTTCCAGTTTGCAGGGCTCAATTCAAGAAACGACCTATGCGATCCTACACGAATAAATAGCAGATCACGCACGTACTAGTACCTCCTTTCTTGTTTGCAGGGCTTAATTCAAACCTCTCACCAACCAAGGTACTCCCTCCATCCGGGTTTATTAGTCCCGTGAGCAAAGCAGCAAGACCAAGGCATGTCAATAATTAACGGCATGTAGAATTTTAAGCCTAATTAATTCCAGCGATTTAAGTACCTGCATGCGTGCCCTCAGCTGCGACTCATTCCATGATGCTCCGCGTACTGGCTGCGAGTGATTCTGAGTGCCTGCATGCAGCCGGACATAATTAAGGCAGCTAACTGATGCGAAAAAAGATGCGCGTTGCAGGCTTTTTAAGTCCGTGGAATCATTATTGACAAGGAGGGAGATGATTCGAGTGCACTCGTTTGACCGTCATGCCGGCGTGTGACCCAGACGGCACGGGACATCACAGTCATAATTTCAGTTTCTCTAGTTTTCCATGGCAAGCTGGCGCGCTAAGCCATGCCTGCTTATGCATTGAATATCGATGACCGTCGCGCTACCTTCCGTCTATAAGTACTGTTTCCCGGCCTTCTCCGGTGGCACCGTGACCCAACTCGCCATATCCTCATAAGCTCCCACCGGCCCGACATCGCTCGCCACTTATCCTCGCCCTCGCCACGTCCGCCATGCCCCCGCCCGTCCGCGGTAGGCGAGGCCGGAGGCGGTCACCGCCGGAACTAGTGTTCGGTTTTTCACCGGAAGGCAGACAGAGGGAGGAGGCATTTTATCTATCTTTAGATGGCAATGCGGAGATCGAGGACTTGTTGTAGTGTGACCTCCTGCCGGAGGAGCAGCATATCACCAATTTGCGCCGCCAGTGGGGCATGGAGCAGCAGTGCACCGATGCTCTGAGTCCCGAGAAGAGCACCCGCAACTGGGCCGACTACATGGAGGCCGGCGCCCGGCAAATAGCCCTAGAGACTGTCGGGCACGCACGCGTTCGCGACGCTGATTTTTACTACCAGCTTGTCAAGTGGGTTTCCCGCTTAGAAGCCGAAACTTCGGTGGACCACGTCGGCATGGAAAGGGCCAACGTGCGCGAGCAACGTGCCCTATCGCACCTCTGGCAACTCCAAGGCGAGGCGGAGGACACTGGTGCCAGCGTTTAGCGTGTACCGCAGATGGCGGTCGGCATCGTCTAGTTAGCTAAGAGTAAGTTAGTACTTGTACGCTACTAGAGTATTAGTGGGAGTAGATAGTTAACTTGGCTATGATGGTTGTCAACATGGAAGTTCAGTACTCTATATGTGGATCAGACCTGTTACTTTGCTCTAAATGTTGAACTTTCCGTTTGAACGTATGGAATGGGCTGTTATTTTTTTAAATGGGTTGTATTTGTCCTCCATGGGTTTAGAGGCTGACTTGTGGGCCTACCAAGTTGATGCATACACAATCAGGAGATGATTGTGCGTGGAGAGGATGACAGCAGGGACCCGCCAAGGTCATGGCAGTACGCAAGCAAGTGCCTCCTTATTTTAAGCCAATAAAAAAATGGCTCCTCCTAATGGATTTCTGACATCTGGGTCCCATACCATTGTCAACATAGTCAATAAACGAGAGAATTGCACAACGAGCGGCTGACACCAGGGACCCAGCAGCTTGCCCAATTATTTTTGTTTTGGGTTAATTTGATAAATGACAATCCAAATATGGTGTTTCGAGAAATGCCACTGCAATTTCCAAACTTTGAAAAATGCCATTTCAGGTGGCATTTTTCGAAGTCTGGAGTGGTGTTTTTCAAAGTTTGCAAATTGCAGTGGCGTTTTTCAAAGTTTGCAAAAATTGCAGTGGCATTTTTGAAAGTTTGCAAATTGCAGTGGCATTTTTATGAATCGCCATAATTGGAGTAGCATTTATCTAATTTGTTTTTGAGACAGAAGTAGGGTGTCAACTGGGCTGTGCGGGACACTCTGGCCTGTCTAGACAGCCTTTTCTTTTATGTTTACCACATACCAGCCCAGTAGTTTTTTTTTCTTTCTGAAAATGGCTAGCCCAGTTTTTTGTGATTTGTCAAGTAAGTCGCTTTGTCAGGCCTGTTGGGCTACAAATCTTTGAAGACAAGGAGAGCTTCATGCGGATGGCCGAGAAAATGGCCTATCAGTAATGAGAAATGGGCTGTACATTTTTAAAACACATCAAACCAGCAATTAGTTTCAAATATCTTTTTTCATTTCGAGATTTTAAATTGCATTGATTTTTATGCGTGGACAATTTATTGGATTTTATATTGATATACATTTATTTTTAAAATCAGTCTAAATGTGACTCGAAATTTCGGGATTAAAAACAGTTCAGACTGCACCGACATATGCCAAATTTCGTAGATGGGAGAAGGGTTTCTCCTCTGGTCCATGGTCTCCATGGTGTGGGAGGGGCGAGAGCCCCTCCGATATTGGATCTGTCTGTCTGTCCCTCTCTGTTTCTGCACTCCTAGATTCTGCCCTTTCACCGTTTCTTATATGCCCGGAGATCCGTAAGTCCGATTGGATTGAAACTTTGAACATGATTTTTCTCCGGGTATTAGCTTTCTTGCGGCGAAAGAAGGGCAACAACCGCCTTACGGGGTGTCCACGAGGGTCAGGGGCACGTCCCCGGCCTCGTGGGCCCCTCGAGCATCGTCTCGTGTTGATCCCACTTCCCAAAATTCATCAGTATTCCAAAAATAATCTCCGTCGGTTCTTATCCCGTTTGGACTCCGTTTGATATGGATTTTCTACGAAACAAAAATCATGCAACAAACAGGAACTGACACTGGGCACTAAATCAATATGTTAGTCCCAAAAATAGTATAAAAAGTTGCCAAAAGTATATGATAGTTGTATAATATTGGCATGGAACAATCAAAAATTATAGATACGACAGAGAAGTATCAACGCTCTAAGCAAAACTCATAATATGTGATGAATAAAAATATAGCTCCCAGTAAAATACCGATGGTTGTTAGAAGAAATAGGGGATGCCACTCCGGGGCATCCCCAAGCTTAGTTGCTTGATACTTCTTGAATATTATCTTGGGGTACCTCAGGCATCCCCATAGCCTTTTGTTAATCCTTATTCCTTCATCCATTGCAATCTCACCCAAAACTTGAAAACTTCAATCACACAAAACTCAACAAAACCTTCATGAGATCCATTAGTATAAGAAAGCAAATCGCTACTTGAAGTACTATTGCAAACCCATTCATATTTTGTTATTGTATTATATATACTGTATTTTAACTTTTCCATGGCAAAAACTCTTCAAAGAAAACCATAGAATCATCAAAACAAACACATACCACAACGAAAATAGAATCTGTCAAAAATAGAACAGTCTGTAGTGGTCAGGGAACTTCGTATACTTCTGTAACTCCAAAAGTTATGAAAAAATTAGGACCCCATGGGAAATTTGTATATTAATCTTATTCAAAAAGAATCAACTCAAAAGCACTCTTCTGTTAAAAATGGGATTTTTTTCCTGAGCGCAAAAGTGTCTGTATTTCAGCAAGATCAAATCAACTATCACCCAAATCATCCCAAAGGCTTTGCTTGGAACAAACACTCATTTAAACCACAAAAACACATCTAATTAGAGGCCTAATTGGGCATTTTATTGAAAACATCAAGAAAACCAAAAGGTAAAAAGATTCAAGTTGGGTTGCCTCCCAACGAGCGCTATTGTTTTATGCCCCTAGCTAGGCATAATGCGAAGGATCTAAGTATTGTCATCTTTGTTTACCAACTCTTCAATCAAACACTTGGAATTCCTTAAGGATTTAGCATACAAATTTTCAATGACAATACTCCTAGGAACAAGTTTGCAGAACTCATTCTTGCACAAGAGGTTTCTTATAACTTCAACAAAATCAGGGTGAATACTAATCATCTTAAGATCTTCCCTGTTGCTACTGGAAGTTGCACCCTTATTTTTAGTGGCTTGGGTAATCTTACCAATTCTTAATAGAGTCTTCTTGATAGTTTTGGCGGAAGCAAAAGCCGTACTTATATTACTAAAGATTTCTTCTAGTTTATCAATCCGGGACGGGCTTTTTTCAATTCTTTCATGAATTACGGTCCCCTTTTCTTAACAACTTAAAAACTTCTCCCACTTTTGACCCAAGTTTGGTCGCAAAACTATGCATCTTCTTATCCAAGTTTTCAAAGTGTTCTTCAGTAAGCATTTCCTTTTCAATAGCATCTAGTCTTTCCATAACATGCTCAAGAGTCAAAGTTGTTTCATTAATCAAAAGAGGTGGTGAACCCACTATATTTCCCATAGCATTAAAAGCATTAAGAGAGGGACACATCAAGAAATTTCCACCGGTAATTGTATCAAGAACGAATCTATACCAAGTGGTGATGCCCACATAAAAACAGCAAAGACGAACACTGGTAGATTGCTTACGGATAGATCTATTATGAGCATTGCAAATCCTATACCAAGCATCTTTTAAATTCTCCCCTCCCCTTTGTTTAAAGTTGAGAACCTCATTCTCGGGAGTGCACGTAATAGAGGAAGAACTATCCATAACTTCAAAAAGTGGTAAACAAGTTTGCACCCAAAAACAGATCTGACGAGAAAACGACGAACGATAAAGAGGGCGAATAAAATGAAATTTTTTTGTGAAGTGGGGGAGAGGAAAATGAGAGGCAAATAATGTCAATTGCAAGGAGATGAGATTTGTGATTAGGAACCTGGTAAATGTTGATGATGTATCCCCGGCAACTGCGCTAGAAATTCCTTTTGATGTTTGCTTGAACTACATCGATATTTCCCCAAAGAGGAAGGGATGATGCAGCACAACAAGGCTAGGTATTTCCCTCAGTGATGAGACCAAGGTTATTGAAACAGTAGGAGAACCATGCAACACCACGTAAACAGCTCCTGCACACAAAGAATAAATACTTGCAACCTGAAGTAAGAGAGGGGTTGTCAATCCCTTACGGGTAAAAACATAGATAAAATTGTAATAGATTGGATAAATAGATCTCGCGGGAACGTGAGATAAAATAAATAGCTAAAAATTGCAGCAAGGTATTTTTGTATTTTTGGATTAATAGATCTGAAAATAAAAGCAAATAAAAATATATCTCGAAGGCAAATATGATTAAGAAGAGACCCGAGGGCCGTAGATTTCAGTAGTGGCTTCTCTCGAGAAAAATAGCATATGGTGGGTAAACAAATTACTGTTGGGTAATTGATAGAACTTCAAATAATCATGACGATATCCATGCAATGATCATTATATAGGCGTCACGTCCATGATTAGCAGACCGACTCCTGCCTGCATCTACTACTATTACTCCACACATCGACGGCTATCCAGCATGCATCTAGTGTATTAAGTTCATGGAGAAATGGAGTAATGCAATAAGAACGATGACATGATGTAGACAAGATCTATTTATGTAGAAATAGACCCCATCTTGTTACCATTAATGGCAACGATACATATGTGTTGGTTGCCCTTCTGTCACTGAGATCAAGCACCGTAAGATCGAACCCATCACAAAGCACCTCTTCCCATGGCAAGAAAAATTGACCTAGTCGGCCTAACTAAACCAAAGATTCGAAGAAGAAAACGAGGCTATAAGTAATCATGCATATAAGAGATCACTCAAATAACTTTCATGGATAAAACATAGATCTGGTCATAAACTCAAAGTTCATAGGATCCCAACAAACACACCACAAAAAGAGTTACATCAAATAGATCTCCAAGAGACCATTGTATTGAGAATCAAGAAAGAGAGAGAGGAAGCCATCTAGCTACTAACTACAGACCCGTAGGTCTACAATGAACTACCCACGCATCATCGGAGAGGCACCAATGGGGATGATAAACCCCTCTGTGATGGTGTCTAGATTGCATCTGGTGGTTCTGGAACTTGCGATGGCTGGAATTGATTTTCATCGACTCCCCTAGGATTTTTGCAATATTGGGGTATTTATAGAGCAAAGAGGTGGTGTGGGAGGTCACGGAGGTGGGCACAACCCACCTGGGCCTCCAAGAGCACTCAGGTGTCTTCTGCTCACCTTGGCCCCCCTCTTCGGTACTTCTTTGGCCCACTGGATGTCTTATCGTCCAAAAAAATCCACAAAAAGTTTTGCTGTGTTTGGACTCCGTTTGATATTGATTTCCTGCAATGTAAAAAACAAGCAGAAAACAACAACTGGCACTTGGCACTATGTCAATAGGTTAGTCCCAAAAAAGGATATAAAGTTACTATAAAATGTTGGTAGAACAACCAAGAATGATAATATAACATCATGAAACAATCAATAATTATAGATACGTTGGAGACGTATCAGATGGCGTGGTGGTGATTTGTATGTCTCCAACGTATCTATGATTTTTGATTGTTCCATGCTATTATATTATCTATTTTGGATGTTTTATATGCATTAGTACGCTATTTTATATTATTTTTGGGACTAACCTAACCTAGAGCCCAGTGCCAGTTTTTGGTTTTTCCTTGTTTTTGACTTTTACAGAAAAGGAATATCAAACAGAGTCCAAACGGAATAAAACTTTACGATGATTTTTCTGGGACCAAAAGACACCTACGTGACTTGGAGAGAGGGCCAGTGTCACATCCCTAGATCTGGTTTGCCCTAGCCTAGCCCCTCATGTGTGCATCATGTTTAAATTTCAATGAATTTGAAATGGAGATTGCCCAAACCCTAGCATCAAAGGAATTCACTAGGTTCAACTAAAAAATTTCTCAGTGATTCCAAATGGCTTTTAAAAATGTTCATCATTTCTGGATAATGTTGGAAACAATAACCAGAGGTGTTGCACATTTTTCCATGACATATTTGGGCTCTGAATTAAATCATATAGTATTTGAATTTGGGCATTTAAATGCTAGTAAATATTTTAAATGTCCAAATAATCCCAAACTGAAATGTTCCATGCTGGATATATTCCATTTAGTGGCCATGAGCAGTTTGGTGATTTTTGGAAATGCCCTGGCATTTTTAATAAAGCCCAAAAGACTACAGAATAATAGAAAATAGAAAAACATAAATAAAAGAGAGAGAGAGCAAACTCACCTGGACTTACCTGCAGCCCACCTGGCCCAGCACCGTAGCAGCCCAGCCCAAAGGGGCATCACCGTCTTCTTCCTCCTCTGCCAGGAGGACAAACAGGTGTGTGGCGAGTGCCGACGCTGCCCCGGCCACCTCCTGCTTCCCCGACCCCTTCTAGCGACGCCACGACGACGCCCCGTGTCCCCTCGCTCTTTTCCCTCACCCGCTGCATCCTCTCCCCTCCGCTGGATCTCTCCCTTGAGCTCATCCGAGCGCCGCTGTCACCGCCGACCAGCGCTCGCGCGGCCGCAGCCATCCCCAAGCCTCTCCGACATGCCCTCGAGCTCCGCCGGTCCGCCCTCGTCCTCCTCATCGTCTCACGCGACCAGAAGAGCCCCGACACGCCGTCCCCGCCCCCTTCTTCCTCCTTCGGCCACGGAGATCGCCGGCGGTTTTCCGCCGTCCCCTAGCCTTCCCAGAGCACGCCGAAGCCACCTCTGCACTCTCCGTGAGCCCCTCTTCCTATCCCCTCTTCTCTCCAGCTCGCGCTCATCCCCTAGCTTCATTTCCCACCACGACCGAGAGCTTCTTGCCGCCGGCCATGGCGTGGCCGTGGCCACAGCCACCACAGCTCATTCCCGAGCCCACCATCGTGCTCATCATGATCTCATGAGCCCGTAGACACCCACAGTGCCTCCTCTCGTGCTCTGTAGCGCCACCCTGAGATTGCTGAGCTACTGCCGCCGCCAAAGCTCGTCGTCGGCGCCACTCCGACCACTCCCCGACCGCGCCACCACCATGGTTGGATGCGGTCGAGCATCCGCATCCCGTAGCTGAGCTTCGCGCACCAAACAGTGCTCTGTAGGTGAATCCCGCAGCGCACCACCGCGTCTGGACTCGCCGGCGGCTAAACACCGGCGACCACTGACCCGTTGACCGGTGTGGGTTGACCCCACTGCCCGGTTTAACTTCCCCCACTCTCTCACTGAGTTGCGGGCCCCGCCCGACTAATTACTCTAGTTAGCACTAATTAACTAGTTAGGTTAGTTACTACAATCACTTACTAGTGAGCCCTGCCCAGTTAGTTTGGGCTAACTAACTTAGTTAGTTGACTGGGTCACTGACCAGTGGGTCCCACTGGTCAGGTTTGACCTGGTCGACGTCTGTTGACCGCTGATGTCACAGTGACGTAATGCTGACGCAGTTAACTATTTTCTGGATTTATTCTTATTCAGGAAATTTCAGAAAATAGTGCTAACTTCAAGAAATTATAGAAATTAATCTGTAACTCCAAATCAAACAAATTATATATGAAAAATGATCAGAAAAATCCAATCTATCCATATGTACCAGTTTCATGCACGTTTGAACAACCTAAGGTTTCTGTATATGGCAACTTGCATAATTAGCATTTAAATAAGCACATATGGAGTTTGAATTTGAACCCTTGGTTCAAACCAACTTCATTTAATTTGTTCTAAGTTGCATTAGCCAAAACACACTCATTTTGCCATGTCATATTCATGCATCATGTTGTTGCATTGCATTGATTGTGATTTCTCTGTGTTGCCGGTATTTGTCCCCTCTCGATAGACATGGTTCCGACGATGAGTTCGATGACACCGATGAAGAACTATATTATCTTCAGAAGTGCCAGGCAAGCAAAACCCCCTTGATCATTCCGATACAATCCTACTCTCTCGCTCCTGCTCTCTTTTACTGCATTAGGACAACACCGATTCATCTGTTACTTGTTGCGGTAGCTAAACCCCTTTATCCTTTGCATGACCTGTCATTGCCACAGTAAATAGATGAAACCCACTAGCATGAGTAGGAGTTGTTTGAGCCCTGTTGTGCCTACTCATTCATGCTTGTTTGTCATGCCTGCTACTGCTTAGAGTTGAGTCAGGTCTAATTCATCGGGGATGAATCAGAGGTGTGTGAACATGTCCTACTATGTGTGTGAGCTAAGTGTGTGAACACGATTTGGTAAAGGTAGCGGTGAGAGGCCATGTAGGAGTACATGGTGGGTTGTCTCATTGAAGCCGTCCTCAGGAACTGAGTTCTGTGTTTGTGATCCATGAAACAGCTACTACCATGCATTGGGCCCTGAAATATGACCCCGCTTGACTTCTTAATCACCCTTGTCCTCTGTACAGGAGTTGCAAGTAGTTTCTGGTGTTTGTAGTATGCTGGAGGCCGTGGGTAGCGCTGACCCGAGGGGTGGGCTGTGATGCGGTAGGCACGTGGCCGGGTATGCAGGGCGCCCGTTTGGTGTCTCGGAACCCTGTACACATCGTACGGGGCCGTATGTGGAAACCTCGGCCGGACTCCCCGCAGATGGAACCTGAATAGGCAATAAACCTGGACTAGAGACTTGAGTGTTTAGGTAGGTCGTGGTCTACACCCACGTCGGCTTTCGCTTGAAGTCGGTCGAGCACATGTCGTGTGCAGACGCTAAGTGGTGGAAACATGTATGAAGAAGTACACCCCTGCAGGCTTAACATCATCTATTCGAATAGCCGTGTCTGCGATAAAGGACTTCTGGGTTGCCTATAACAGTTCATAGACAAGTGAAAGTGGGTACTCTAAAATACGCAAGATAAGCGTGAGTGCTATGGATGGTGTTCTCGTAGGGAGACGAGAGCGGATCCATAGTGGTGTATTCATATGGTGAATATGTGGACTCGTGTGCGCCACCTCAAAAGAGTTACTTGCAGTCGTAGTTCAGGATAGCCACCGAGTCAAAGCTGGTTTGCTGCAGTTAAACCCCACCATCCCCTTTGTTGATAATGATGCATATGTAGATAGTTCTGATGTAAGTCTTGCTGGGTACAGTTGTACTCACGTTTGCCTATTTTATGTTTTTGCAGAGAGACTTCAGTCTCATTAGTAGTTCCGTGTGGACTTCGTCGTTTAGCTTGTTACCTCAGCTACGATCTTGTGCCCTCGGCAGGATCTGGTAGTTAGTCAGGCTTCTTAGCCTTTTTCATTTGTAGATGTCTGTACTCAGACATGTTAAGCTTCCGCTTGTGCTTGACTTGTATGCTCTGAATGTTGGGTCATGAGACTCATGTTTGTAATATCTCGCTCCTCCGAGCCTATTGAATAAATACTTGAGTTGTAGAGTCATGTTGTGATGCCATGTTGTATTTGCACATATCGAGCATATTGCGTGTATGTTATTGAAATGCTTGGTACGTGTGGGATCTGACTATCTAGTTGTTTATCCTTAGTAGCCTCTCTTACCGGGAAATGTCTCCTATTGCTTCCACTGAGCCATGGTAGCTTGCTACTGCTCCGGAACACTTAGGCTGGCCGGCATGTGTCCTTCTTCGTTCCTGTGTCTGTCCCTACGGGGAAATGTCACGAGATGAATACCGGAGTCCTGTTAGCCCGCTATAGCCCGGTTTACCGGAGTCCTGCTAGCCCAGTGCAACAGCCTGGATTCACTCGCTGATGACCGACACGTTCGATGCTGGGTCATGTATGCCTGTCCCTATAAGTTAGTGCCACTTTGGGTTCACGACTAGCCATGTCAGCCCGGGCTCCTTGTCATATGGATGCTAGCGACACTATCATATACGTGTGCCAAAAGGCGCAAATGACCCCGGGCAACGTAAGGCGACACCTGTGGGAATACCGTGCGTGAGGCCGCAAAGTGATATGAGGTGTTACATGCTAGATCGATGTGCCATTGAGTCGGGGTCCTGACAGCCAGAAGAGTCCTGAGGAGGCCACAAGCCTCTAGGCCGCGTCCCAGGGGGGCTAAGGGCATGTGGGCCCCTTGGGAGTCCTCGAACCCTAAAACCACTTCTATATATTCTCAAATATTCCCCAAACATCAGAAGCGTCCACCAAAATAATTTTCTGCCGCCACAAGCCTCTGTTCCCATGATATCCCATCTTGGGGCCTTTTCTGGCCTTTGCCATAGGGGGATTCAATCACAGAGGGCCTCTACATCAACCTTTTTGCCCTTCCAATGAAGTGTGAGTAGTTTACCACAAACCTACAGGTCCATAGCTAGTAGCTAGATGGCTTCTTCTCTCCCTTTGATCTTCAATACAATGTTCTCCTCGATGTTCTTGGAGTTCTATCCGATGTAATATTATTTTGCGGTCTGTTTTTGTTGAGATCTGATGAATTGTGGATTTATGATCAGATTATCTATGAATATTATTTGAGTCTTCTCTGAACTCTTTTATGCATGATTAAAATATGTTTGTATTTCTCTTCGAACTATCGGTTTGGTTTGGCCAACTAGATTGGTTTTTCTTGCAATGGCAGAGGTGCTTAGTTTTGGGTTCAATCTTGCGATGTCCTCACCCAGTGACATAGTAGGGGCAGTGTCACATCCCTAGCTTCTGGTACTGCCTAGTGTTTGCTTATTGCTTGCTTCATGTTTAAATTCTGTTGAAAGTTGAAATGGGGATTGATCCAAACCCTAGCACCAAATGAATTCAAATAGGATCAAATAAATTCATTTTCAATGAATCCAAAATGTCCTTTGGAAAAGTTCATGATTTTAGATAAAGGTCAAAACCTCTGGAAAAAATGATGCACATATTTCTAGGCCATTTCTGGACTCTTGAATTAAATCATTATGTATTTGAATTTGGGCATTTAATTGCTACAACAATTATAAATGCTCAAATAATTCTGAAACTAAATGTGGGTTGTTGGAAATAATTCAAGAGGTCCTCACAATTTATTTCAGGATTTTTAGATGTGTTTAGTATTTTTACTAAGTAAAAGAAAACAAAGAGAAAATAGAAAACAGAAACTAAAAAAGGAAAAACAAAGAGAGAGAGAAGGAGCTCACCCGGAGTTACCTGTGCAGCCCACCAGAGCGAGCCCAGCAGCAGCCTAGCTCAGCAGCAGCCCAGCCCAGCAGCCACTACCTCCCTGTCGTCTTCCTCCCTGGACAGAAGGACAGGGGCGCATGCTTGCCCCATGATGGCCACACGCAGGGCCACATCCTGCTTGCCGCCTTCTCCCCGACGTGCCCAGATGGCGCCACGCACCTCCCTGCCTCTCTCTCTCACTCTCTCGTGCTCTCACCCCCTTCCCTGGATCCCTCTCTCTCGCGCCCGACCGCTCTCATCGCTGCCGCTCGCTGCCCGCGCAGCCACAGTCGTCCCCTCGCCCCTCGATCGTGCCCCTGAGCTCTGCATCCTTGCGTAGCTTCTCCAAGCCGAAGAAACCAAGCTCGGACAGCCTGCATCGCCGTCGCCATCGCCATCTTCGACCTTGGCACCCGAGCTCGTCGTCAACGCCCCGTCACCATCCGTGCCTCCCCGAGCCCGCTGATCTGCTCCGCGTGTCCGCCGTGAGCTCCTCTCTGTTTCCCCTCCATCCTCTCGCTCGATTATGTGCCTTAGCGCCGCTCCCCATCATCACCAAAGCTCGTCGATGCTGCGTCCGTCATCACCATCGCTAGCAGCCCCTTCTGGCTAACCCGAGCACGTAGGCGTGCTCAAGGAGATCCCAGGAGCCCCACGCGGCCATCAGCTTGCTCGCTAGCGTGCTGCGGTCCTCGCACCAGTGGCACCGTAGCTCCGGCCGCCGCCTCGCTTGTTGCTGGCGTTGCTCCCAACCACCCCACAGCTTCCCGCCCGGTCCATTGGCTGCGGACGAGCAAGAACTCCTCTCCAGTACCCCCAGCACGCCAAACCACCGCCCACAGCTTGATTCCGAGCATCTCCGCCGCGAGCCGTGGTCACCATCGTCTAACTGCCGGCGCGTCCAACGTGGCTACGTAATTAGTAGCTAATGACCCAGCTAACCACCCCAAGAGCCACTGCCTTGTGGGCCCTAGTGCCTAAACTAATTAGTTTAATATCTCTGTTAAATTAGCACTAATCATAGTGGGCCCTGCCTGTCAACTTTGACTTGGCCACGTCAGCTTTAACCGGGTCGCACATGTCAGCCAGGTTTGAATTGGGCCAGGTCTGTTGACCTGCTGACATCAGCATGACACACTGATGACGCAGTAAATGTTTTCTAGAATTACCCAAAACTTCTAAAACTCATAGAAATTCAACCGTAGCTCCAAATGAAATAAGTTATATATGAAAAATGATCACAAAAATCCAATATATCCATATATACCATTTTCATGCATGTTAGAACAACTTATGGGTGCTATTTAGGACAAATTATATAAATGGCATTTAAATATCCACATATGGAGTTTGAATTGGAATCTTGGATTCAAACCAACTTCATTTAACCTGTTGCTAGTTGCATTAGCTCAAACCACATCATATTGCCATGTCATGATTATGCATCATATTGTTGCATTGCATTGATCTTGTTTTTTCTCTATTGCCGGTGTTTGTCCCCTCTCAGTAGACGTTGTTCCGACGATGAGTTTGTTGACACCGATGAAGAGCTATACTATCTTCAGAAGTGCCAGGGAAGCAAAACTCCCTTGTCCATTATGATACAATCCCACTCTCTTGCCCTGCTCTCTTTTACTACATTAGGATAACAATGATTCATTTGTTACATTTTGCGATAGCTTAACCCCTTTTCCTTTGCATGACCTGTCATTGCCACAGTAAATAGATGAAACCCACTAGCATGAGTAGGAGTTGTTTGAGCCCTTATGTGCCTACTCATTCATGCTTGTTTGTCATGCCTGCTATTGCTTAGAGTTGTGTTAGGTCTAATTCATCGGGGATGAATTGGAAAGTTGTGAACATGTCCTACTGTTGAGAGCTAAGTGTGTGAACACGATTTGGTAAAGGTAGCGGTGAGAGGCCATGTAGGAGTACATGGTGGGTTGTCTCATTGAAACCGTCCTCAGGAACTGTTCTGTGTTTGTGATCCATGAAAATTTTCTACCACACATTGGGTTCCGGTAACTCGACCCCTCTCGACTTATTAATCAGTCTGATCTCGGTCCAGGAGTTGCAACTAGTTTCTGTTGTTTGTAGGTAGTGCTAGTAGTCTACCAAGTGGCACCCGGTATAGGTGGGCTTGGGACAGACTAGGTGCAGTGGCATGGTGTACCAAGTGGCACCCGGATGGTGGGCTTGGGAACCCTGCTCACATCGTTTGGGGTCGTGAGCGACACCCCGGTCGGATCTCCTTGCAGATGGAACCCGAATAGGCGATAAACCTGGACTAGAGACTTGCGTGGTTAGTCAGGTCGTGGCCGACACCCTCGCTAGGCTTCCTTTTGAAGGTTGTCGAGATACATGACGTGTACATGGCGGTAAGTGGCCAGAGCGTGTGTGAAGAAGTACACCCCTGCAGGGTTAATATGATCTATTTGAATAGCCGCGTCCGCGGTAAAGAAACTCTGGATTGCCTATATAGTTCATAGACAAGTGAAAGTGGATACTCTAAAATACGCAAGATAAGCGTGAGTGCTATGGATGGCCTTCTCGTAGGGAGATGGGAGCAGATCCATAGTGGTGTATTGATATGGTGAATATGTGGACTCGTGTGCGCCACCTCAAAAGAGTTACTTGCAGTCGTAATTCAGGTTAGCCACTCAGTCAAAGCTGGCTTGCTGTAGTTAAACTCCACCACCCCCTTTGTTGATACTGATGCATATGTAGATAGTTCTGATGTAAGTCTTGCTGGGTACATTTGTACTCACGTTTGCTTAATTTATGTTTTTGCAGATAGACTTCTGTCTCGCTAGTACTTCCGCGTGGACTTTAGCGTTTAGCTTGTTACCTCAGCTATGATCTTGTGCCCTCGGCAGGATCTGGTAGATAGTCAAGCTTCTCAGCCTTTTTCATTTGTAGATGTCTGTACTCAGACATGTTAAGCTTGACTTCTATGCTCTGAATGTTGGGTCATGGGACCCATGTTTGTAATATCTCGCCCCTCAGAGCCTATTGAATAAATACTTTGAGTCATAGAGTTATGTTGTGATGCCATGTTGTATTTGCACATATCGAGCATATTGTGTGTATGATTTGAAATGCTTGGTATGTGTGGGGTCTCACAACCTAGTTGTTCATCCTTGGTAGCCTCTCTTACCGGGAAATGTCTCCTAGTGCTTCTACTAAGCCATGGTAGCTTGCTGCTGCTCCAGAACACTTGGGCTGGCTGGCATGTGTCCTTCTTTGTTCTTGTGTCTGTCCCTTCAGGGAAATGTCACGCGATGTCTATCAGAGTCATGTTAGCCTGCTATAGCCCGGAATATCCGGAGTCCTACTAGCCCAGCTGCTATATCCCAGATTCACTCGCTGATGACTGACACGTTCGTTGCTGGGTCATGTATGCCTGTCCTTGTAAGTCCACGCCACTTTAGGTCCACGATTAGTCATGTCAGCCTGGGTTCTTTGTCATATGGATGCTAGTGGCACTATCATATATGTGAGCTAAAAGGCACAAACTGTCCCGGTCCAGGTAAGGAGGCACCTGTGGGAATACCGTGCGTGAGGACGCAAAGTGATATGATGTGCTACATGCTAGATCGGTGTGACTTAGGATCGGGGTCCTGACAGTTTTGGTATCAGAACTTGACTATCTGTAGGATTACTGTCGATGTACGAAAGTAGGGGCTTTAATTTGCTTTTGACCCCTTTACATGTGCATGGGCAGTCAGAGGCTCCCGCCACGGCCACGCATAACAGGGCAGGAAAGGGAAGCCGGAGAGAAGCCGAAGGCTCAAGACAAACAAAGCAATGACAAGGACCAAGGCCACAAAGATCGGATGGACGAAGCAGGTTTCCCCGGCAAGAACCCTTGCCGGGGCAGCCTCAGCGGCCCCGGCAAGACCGTTGCCGGGGCAGCTCGCCCACACCAGCTGAGAGAGCCACCTTTGAGCCCCCCAATGCTAGACAAACACATTGGGACAGGGCTCAGGAGGCACATAAGTGGTGGCATGCAGATCTTTGTGAAGACAAAGAATAGTCAAGATCAAATGAGGATAGGAAGGCAACAATCTTCGCCAAGATCCTCACCGAAGAAACCCACAAGACCCCCGGCAAGATCCTTGCCGGGGACGCCAGCGCGCCACGGCAAAACCCTTGCCGGGCCACCGGGCAAGACCCTTATCAGGCAACCCAACAAGACCCTCGCCAAGCATGCCAGCGGGGCCACTGCCAAGCCACGCCAACCAAGTCTCTACCGCCATTCGCATGCAGCTGCCGACCCAACCAGATGGGCAAGCACCTATGTGGCAACGTGCAGCCCTTCGTGGAGGCTCCACCATCGCGCCACTTCAGCTGCCTGCCTGCCTACATGGCACCGCATGCATCGCTGGCCAGGGCGCGTGTCAAAGCAAGGAGGAGCGGCGACGGACGGGACGGGCCTCGCCCCGTCCCCGATAAAGTGAAGGGACACCTAAGCCTCACATTAAATGTGCTTTGTCCTGTAATACCAGCGATAAGCTCATAGCACTATAGCACTTTCCGCCACCTGTGTGCCACTGTGGCAGCCCCTTTCGCCTATAAACGGAGGCCCATGGCGCACTGGAGAAGGATTCGGCTCTTTCGAACCTAGCAGCACCCAGAGCTAGTTCAAGAGCTCAAGAACACTAAATACATCCACCAAAGCAGGATCGTAGGGTTTTATGCATCTTTGCGGCCCGAACCTGGGTAAATCCCCTTTGTGTTGTCTACTAGTCCCGCTCTTCTCACGATCCCCACACCCCGCAACCGTAGTAGGGATTCCAGTGATCCCATAGGTGTCGTTTCTCACCGACATCTTTGGCGCGCCAAGTAGGGGGCGCCTAGATTGTGAGAATCTGGTCTAGCAATTGACCTAGCTGTTCTTCATCGCCGTGGCTCCTAAGAAGAAGACGACCATGATGATCGGTTCGTCCGGGACCAGGTTGCCAGTACCGGTGCGGACCAGTAGCGGGCCAGTCGTGGAGAGAACCCGTGGCGCGGCCCGCGAACATCCACATTACCCTGGCGCTTCAGGCCTGGCGAGTGGCGTTGTTCGCGCGCCAGGCGACGGGCCACCAGCCGCGGGCTCCAGAGATGGAGTCGAGCCCCCCGTAGGCGGCGCGGCGGCCTCCAAGACACCAACACCGGTGCCCACGATGCGCTCTTCCCAGGTTGTGCGTGATGAGCAGCTTCACCCTGTCGGTGACCCTGCGCGCCGCCCTAGGAAGAGTCCCGCATGCCAATCACATGATGAGGAGGGCCAGCATGTGCGCCGAGGTGCTGACGGAGGTGGCGAACTGCTGCGGGGCCGTGATGCAGCACCTTTTAACGTGGTTAGAAGTCGAGCTGCATCGCGGTCCATCCATCTTTTGCCACCACCCACGCCAGCGGAAGCCCTAGCACGCGCGCAGCTGCTCCTCGATTTTCCTCCCGCCGCGGAGAAGCTCGACGAATGGAGGGCCACCGTCCGGAGCCTCGTTGGCATTGCCAACAACGATGAGTTGCAGCCGGCGGGACCCATAGGCCGTCGCTCTGCCGGGCCACCGCACGCCAGCGGAGACCGTGTTGGAGGCGATGCGGCCATGGTGCACTCCGTTCCGGCCATCCCAGGCGTTGGTCCGTCGCGACGATGCTCATGATGATATCTCCATCGTGTCGTCCGACTCGCGAACCAACCGTGATCAGCATCAAGTCCTTCGTGAGTGGGTTTATGACGACGCTTGAACTACCATCGAGTGCCGTCGTGACGCGCGCCACCAGTCGGATAGGCGGGCAGGGTCCGCTACGAACCACCCAGCGCCGGGAGGCTACGGTGGCCTACCCTACGAGGTGGGTTGTCCGGCTTTCACCCGTGAGCTGCGGCAGTTCCAGTGGGCCTCCCACCGTACGTTCAAGCCTGATGTTGGCGAGAAGTACAACGACAAGACTCACCCGTCAGAGTTCCTCAGCATCTACACCATCACGATGCAAGCTGCTGGGGCCCGCGATGATAAGGTGCTTGCCAACTACTTCCCGTTGGCACTCAAGCCTAATGTTATGTCATGGTTGATGCACTTGCCGGTGGATTCCATCTCTTCTTGGGCAGATCTGTGCCATGAGTTTGTTGGCGCCTTTACCGAAGGTCACCAAGCTCATGGCCAGGTGAGTGATTTACACATCATCCCCCAGAAGGAAGGAGAAAACTTGCGCAAGTACATCCAGAGGTTTAGCCTGGTGCAGTACAACATCCCCGATGTTCATTCCGCCGTTGTGATCAGTGCGTTCCACCAGAATGTGCGCAACCACAAGATGCGCGAAGAGATGGCGATGAACAAGGTCACGGATGTGGCCGAGCTTTATGTACTGGCCGATCGATGCACTCGCACTGAAGAGGGAAGGAAGTACCCCGACAAAGATGCCGGTGCGGAAACCGACTCCACTGGCGACACCCACACCCTAGCGAAGAAGGGCCGATGCCGTAATAGGAAGCACAAGGGCAAGGCCATGCTTGCCGTCGAGGGATCCGACGACACCAGCGCCACCAAGAAGACCAAGGCGAGCGACCATGACAAGGAGGTTGCCGGGTGTGTCGCTTGCCGGGCCTTGGCGGCTGCCGACAAGCCAGGAGGCTCCGACAAGCAGTACTGCAAGATCCACCGCACCAAGGGCCATGACCTCCAAAACTGCCGGCAGGTAGAGCTGCTCACTGAGAAGCAGATAGTCGAGTATGAGCGGTGGGACAAGGAGAAAGGCCCAGATGGTGCTGAGGGATCCGGCAAGAAACATGGCGGCCATGGAGGCCACCGTGGCAAGGATAATCAGCAGGAGAGGCCCGCCCGGGGCCACAACAAGAAGCAGGAAGACGAGGATCATGATGAGGACGACGAGTCCGGCGACCACGAGTTTCAGAAAGCCACATAGGCCATGTGCGTTGATGGTGGTGCCTCGCTGCATACGTCCCACCGTCAACTCAAGCAGTGGGCGCTTGAGATCACGGTGGTGGAGCCATCGTTTGATGCACGGAAGCCCCTGAAATGGTCCAGCACGCCCATCATCTTCGAAACGAGGACCACCCTGACCGCACTATTGCAGTCGGGTGCTTGCCATTGTTGGTTTCACCAACAATCCGCAACCTCAAGGTGACAAAGATGTTGGTTGACGGTGGGGCCGGCCTGAACTTTATCTCGCCTGTTGTGGTCAAAAGGCTGCAGATCCCCGATAGAGACCTCGAGGAGACGAGCACTTTCCAAGGGGTTAACCCGGGGAGGAGCCAGCCAAAGGGAAAGGTCACGCTGCCCGTGACATTCGGAGGCGAGCTAAACCACAGGACGGAAAGGATTGTTTTCAATGTAGCCGAGATCCCCTTGCCTTACAACGGGATCCTCGGCCGCCCAGCACTAGCCAAGTTCATGGCGGCTTCACACTACGCCTACAACATGCTGAAGATGCCCGGGCCGATGAACATCATCACCGTCCCCTCCGAGAAGAAAGATGCGTTGATCTGTGCCGACCAACTCTACCGGGAAGCAGTTGCAGCAGCTGCCGCTAAGGCACCTGCTCCTACCGCAGGAGCCCCGAGGGGGAGAAGACCGACGAGACCTCTCACACCCACTACGGCAAGCGCACCTCTTCGGGGTGTTGCGCTCCCGTTGAGAACTTGTCAGAGAGCTCCGCCAGGAAGAGCAAGAAGTCCAGAGCCACACAATCAGAGACCAAGAAGGTGCCCGTCAAGGAGGACGACACGGGGGGAGCTTTTACCATAAGCTCCACCCTCGATGGCAAATAGGAAAGCGAGCTCGTCACCTTTCTGCGGGCGAATGTCGATGTGTTTGCATGGCAAGCCTCCGACATCCCCGGTGTTCCCAGGGAGGTGATTGAGCACCACCTTGCTGTCTATCCTCATGCGCGGCCCGTCAAGCAGAAGGTCAAGAAGCAAGCTTTGGAGAGGCAGGAGTTCATCACGGAGGAAATCAAAAAGCTAGAGGCGGCAGGCCTGGTGAGAGGAGTACTCCATCCGACGTGGTTGGCCAATCCAGTAGTAGTGCGCAAGGCAAATGGGAAGTGGAGGTTGTGTATTGATTACACAGACATTAATAAGGCTTGTCAAAGGATCCCTTCCCATTACCGTGCATTGTCCAGATTATTGACTCCATGGCCGGGTGTGACCTCTTATCATTCCTCGATGCCTACTCAGGATACCACCAGATCTTCATGGCGAAAGAGGACGAGGAGAAGACATCATTCATCATCCCATGTGGTACGTATTGCTTTTTACGGATGCCTTTCAGGTTGAAAAGTGTTGGCTCAACCTTTGCAAGGGCAGTCCAAATTGGTTTTGAGCCCCAGCTGCATAGAAATATGGAAGCTTATATGGATGATATAGTAGTCAAAACCAAGGACAAAGCAACCCTTATGCAAGATCTGGAGGAAACATTTGCAAACCTGCGCAAGATCAACCTCAAATTGAACCCTCAGAAGTGTGTCTTCGGCGTCCCGTCTGGCAAGCTTCTCCGGTTCTTTGTGTCCCAGCGCATGATCGAAGCAAACCCAGATAAGATCAAGGCCATCGAGCAGATTGAGGCACCCAAATGGATCAAGGACATGCGTCGGCTCACTGGCTGTGTTGCTGCCATGAGCCGGTTCATCTCCAAGTCTGCGGAGCATGCCCTTCCTTTTTTCAAGATCTTGAAGAAGGCAGGGCCAGTGGAGTGGACCCCAGAGGCCGAGGCAGCGCTGCAGGATTTGAAGAAATACCTCTCCTCTACCCCAGTGCTGGTTGCGCCCAAACCACAAGAACTGTTGCTGCTTTATTTAGCGGCAACAAATCAGGTGGTTAGCGCCACACTAGTGGCGCAGAGAGAGGTCGACGAGAAGGCAGCGACAGTGGCAGAGTCAACACATGGCAAGCCGGAACCCTCTCCGGTAGGGCTCGATCCCGATACGACTGAGTCCCTGGCAGAGGCTGACGCCAGCGCGACAGGACCCACGCGACCGGGTGAAGAGGCGCAGAAGAAGAAAATGGTATAGCACCCTGTTTACTTCATCAGCTCCCTCCTGCAGGGGGCTGGGTCGAGGTACTCAGGTGTGCAAAACCTGCTCTTCGGCCTCCTTATGGCTTCAAGGAAGCTGCGCAATTACTTCCAAGCGCACGAGATCACGGTGGTCACCCACCTCCCATTGCAACGGATACTGCATAACCCAGATGTAACGAGGAGGATCGTGGAATGGGCCCTGGAGCTGTCAAGTTTCGGTTTGAAGTTCGAAAGTACCTCGACGATTCAGAGCAGAGTCTTTGCGGAGTTTGTTGAGGAATGGACCTCGACGCCCGACGAAGAGGTGCAGGAGACCACTCACCCCGGCAAAGAAACGAGCCGCAACTGGATCATGTACTGTGATGGTGCCTTCTCGCTGCAAGGCACCGGTGCTAGCGTGCTGCTTGTCGCACCCACCGAAGAGCACCTCAAGTATGTCATCCAGATGCACTTCCCCCGGGAGATGTGAACCAACAACACCGCTGAGTACGAGGGTTTGCTTGCCGGTCTCAGGATCGTGGTGGACCTCGGAGTTAAAAAGCTCATCGTCAGGGGCGACTCACAGTTCGTCATCAGGCAAATCAGCAAAGATTATCAAAGCCCGTTGATGGAAGCTTACGTAGATGAGGTGAGGAAACTGGAGGAGCGCTTTGACAGTATAGAAGCGGAGCATGTTCCTCGGGCGGAGAACGACATCGCCGACTACCTGTCAAAGCGCGCCGCCCTGAAGTGGAACTAGGTACTTTTGTGATTTAGTTAACTCAACCGTCCGTTGAGCCGTCGACCGAGCAGAACAAGCGGAGGAAGCTAGGACCCGGCAAGTACTTCCCCACCGAGCTCCCCAGAGACGGCGGCAAGATGTTGACGTGGATGTCGATCCTCCCGCAGGACAACCGACTTCGGGAGGACCTCAGGTCATGGCCGTGGAGATGGCCGCTCTCGTGGCAGAAGAGATGCCTTTGGTCCTTCTCGTCGAGCCACAGGCTCCGGCATGGACGCAGCACACCGTTCGATTCCTTCAAAAAGGAGAGCTTCCAGAGGAGCAGGAAGAGGCAGAAAGAGTAGCTCGGCGGTCTGCTCTATACCAATTCGTTGATAACGTATTGTACAGAAAAAGACCGAATGGGGTGAAATTGAAGTGCATCTCCCGGGAGGAAGGACTAAAGCTGTTGGCAGAGATACATGGAGGCATATGTGGCTCCCACATAGGGTCGAGGGCCCTTGCCGGCAAGGTTTCTTTTGGCCCACCACCCTCCAGGATGCAACGGCACTAGTAACCAAGTGTGAAGCGTGCCAGTTCCATTCGAAGAAGCTCCATCAACCAGCTCAAGCTCTTCAAACTATCCCTCTCTCCTGGCCCTTCTCGGTCTGGGGGCTCGACATATTGGGCCCTTTCCCCATGCTGTCGGGGGCTTTGAGTACTTGTACATCGCAATCGACAAGTTCACAAAGTGGCCAGAGGTGGAAGCAGCGAAGAAGGTGATAGCATAGTCAGCCATCGAGTTCTTCAAGGGACTAGTATGCCGTTTTGGGGTGCCCAACAGGATCATCACCGACAACGGCACACAGTTCACAAGCCATGCCTTCATGCAATACATTGAGGATCTCGGTAGCAGGGTCAGTTTTGCTTCCGTGGCACATCCACGGAGCAACGGCCAGACACCCTTTGCGGAGAGAGCAAATGCTGAAGTCCTGTGAGGCTTAAGAATGAAGACTTTTGACAGGCTGCGCAAGAGTGGAAGGCGCTGGATTGATGAGTTGCCGACAGTTCTTTGGTCGATCAGAACGACGTCAAATCGAGCCACCGGACAGACACCCTTTGCCCTGGTTTACGGGGCAGAAGCAGTTCTCCCCACAGAACTCATATACGGGTCACCTTGAGTGCTCACTTATGATGAGCTTGAGAAAGAGTGTTTGCGGCAAGATGACGTGACACTCCTTGAGGAAGATCGTCTCCGGGCGGCTGTGAGAGCAGAACTACCAGCAAGCCTTACGCCGCTACCATAGCCGCAAGGTTCATGCCCGGAGCTTTGAGGAAGGCGACCTTGTTCTTCGGCACGTTCAGTCGGCCAAGAATTCCAACAAGTTGACGCCAAAGTGGGAAGGCCCTTATTGGGTAACACGAGTCACCAGGCCCCACGCAGTCCGGTTGGAGATCGAAGATGCCGTTCCAGTGAGCAACTCCTGGAACATCGAGCATCTCCGCAAGTTTTAACCATAAGGCGCGGCTGCTGGGCCTCCCGGCAAGCCACCCTTTTGTACAAGCCTTGCCGACAAGGCTTGTAACCCTTTGTACAAAGCCAGGCGCAGACCGTGAGCATAAATAAACGAAGCGCAAGCGCCCTAAGTTATAGCATGCATGCTAGGTCGAGTCTCTTCCTTGGTTAGGGTTGATAGTGCTTAGCGGCGGCTAACCCCTAGCTTAGAGGTCGAGCCCACGTCTCTCTGTTCATCTTTGTCTTCTTTCGTTTGCAGGACACAAGAGTATTCTTGTCGAACTACTTAGGAAGAAAGGGGATGGACCGGCGTCTGGTCCCCGGCAAGCCAAAGTTGCCGGGGGCTACAAGAGCAAGGATCCATCCGCGGCAAGCCAAGGTTGCCGGGGGCTGCAGATCCAGATTAGTCTTCTATCCTCTATCATGCGTTTCTTATGGACTGAGGTATGTGAAACCTCATTTTATCCTTACGCTACCGTGCTCCCCTCATTCCGGACCCTAGGACTCATCCCCTGGGGCCGATTTTGGTCGTAGTCGCGGCAACAAGGAAATGAAACGAGGAGCCTAAGCCCACCTCATCCCTGCCTACGCCAAGGGCGTGAGAAAGGTCGAGCAAAGTGGGGGGACGGCAAGGCCTGTTGCCGGGCGAAAAAACGTTTATCTTAAAGGTAACGTGGATTCCCTCCTCGTCGTAGGTTCCACCTGGGAACGAAAAACCCGGCAAACATCCCTTTTTCATTAAAAAGCATCCCATATAGGTACAGTTCATACAAAATGAAAAAATGAGCAAGGGGATTACAAGTTATAAAGTTAACAATGGCCCAAAGGCTTACAAGACTAAAAAGAGATAAGGTGCCCATAATCCCTTTCTTGTCCCTCTTCCCAGGAAATGGATCAAGAAGGCAAAAGGGCAAAAGGGGTGCCTAGGCAAGGTACGAGCAGCAGAAAACACCAAGAGAACATGCCAGTGGTCGCCTAGGAGAGGGTCGGCGGTGGCGGCACCGGGGAAAGAGCTGGAAGATGAGACAGCGGTCCGTCAATGAAGGCGTCGGTGCCTGCGTACTCCGGCTTGACGGCCCGCCACCCGCCTTCTTCGCCTTCCCTGGCTTCCATTCGCCAGCCGCCAAAGAGAGGCGGCCCCGAGAAGTCCAAGGAGCTGGCCTCTCCCCTGGCAGGTCCCGCCGGAGGAACGGCCCGGTGCAGATGTTGCTGCTGCCACACCCGCCCAGGCACGGGGCGTCCGACGCCTAGTCGGACTCGTCCCCATCATCTGCCCCGCTGTCCTCCTCATCACTCCCGCTCGAGGAAGTGTTCTCGTCGTCGAAGGAGCTCTCCACGCAGCACTTCAAGTGAGTTCCAAGATCTCCAAAGACCTTGATGGAGAGCAGGCCGTTCTCCATTAATTTGAAGAAGAGAACGAGCCCCATGTCAAGTTGTGGACGCGGGCGAAGATCTTCCACCCTCGGTAGAGATACATGATGTGAGGGGCGGGGAACTCAACGTTGGCCCAAGTGCCACTGTTCCCACAACCCCTCATATGCAGCGCAACGCCTGCAGCGGATCCAGCTCCATCTCCCGTGCAAATGGAGTCGGGATGCGAAGGAGATGGCGCGATGGCTGGCGCAGCCTGACGAAGAACTCGCAAGGGTTGTCCCCGGCATGGCCCTCCATCGGAGGAGGGGCTCCTGGTGGAAGCGAGGCTGATCTGCCGCCCCGTCCTCCTCTCCCTCGAGCACCACGACGGCCTCGACCTCGCCCCCTCCCCCTTCCTCTAGCGGTCGGCTCCGCCGCTACGAGCTCTTGGGGAGGAGCGATGCGCTGTCTGGCCGAAACCCTCGCCGCCACTGATGAAACGTCGCCACGCCCCCTCGCCATGGCAGAAGAAAGGAGGAAGCAGGAATGGGGAGAGGCAGATGACGAAGGGTTGAGAGGCACAGTTCCTCCCGCTCCCCTCTTTATAAAGGGGAGGGGGCGAGGCTCGGCCGCCCCCTCTCGGCCAATCCGGCCCATTGAAGTGACAACAAGCGGGCTGTCGACGTCCCTCGCCGCTCCATTGAAGGCGCGTGGGAATCGACCCATGCATGCACACAACTTCTCACATCCGTGCGCCTGTCATTCGCCCTGCGTCGTGCATGCAGTGAACGTGGCGCAAGGGATAGGCGCTGTGGGATGCGTGGAGCGACAGTTCCCAAGCGAGGGCAGTAAATGAGCAGCGGCCCTGCAGTCTCAAAGAGACACACAAGCCGCCTCTTTACTGTCCGCCACGGGATGACACCAGCATCCTTCCATCATGCGCGTGCACGTCCCCCACATCACACGTTCAACGCAGGTCGTGGAGAAGCGCAGCGGACGGAGCAGTTACCGCGGTGAAATCCGCCCCAACTGCCCGCGCACCGTTCTGGGCCTGGCCCAACAACGTGTTGCACTTATGTAAGGCCCAGGCCCGGGGGCTCCTATCGGTATACAAAAGTAGGGGCTCTGATTTTGACCCCTTTACTTGTGCACGGGCAGTTAGAGCCTCCCGCCACGGGCACGCATAACAGGGCAGGAAAGGGAAGCCGGAGAGAAGCCGAAGGCTCAAGACAAACAAAGCAATGACAAGGACCAAGGCCACACAGATCGGATGGACGAAGCAGGTTTCCCTAACAAGAACCCTTGCCGAGGCAGCCTCAGCGGCCCCGGCAAGACCCTTGCCGAGGCAACTCGCCCACACCAGCTGAGCGAGCCACCATTGAGCCCCCCAACACTAGACAAACACATTGGGACAGGGCTCGGGAGGCACCTCCGTGGTGGCATGCAGATCTTTGTGAAGACAAAGAATAGTCAAGATCAAATGAGGATAGGAAGGTAACAATCTTCACCAAGATGCTCACCGAAGAAAGCCACAAGACCCCCGGCAAGATGCTTGCCGGGGACGCCAGCACGCCACAGAAAAACCCTTGCCGGGCCACCCGGCAAGACCCTTGCTGGGCCACCCAACAAGACCCTCGCCAAGCGCGCCAGCGGGGCTACTGCCAGGCCACGTCAGCCAAGTCTCCGCCACCATGCGCATGTAGCTGCCGACCCAACCAGCTGGGCTGGCACCTGCGTGGCAACATGCAGCCCTTCATGGAGGCTCCACCACCACGCCACCTCAGCTGCCTGCCTGCCTACCTGGAACCGCATGCATCGCTGGCCAAGGCGCGTGTCGAAGCAAGGAGGAGCGGCGATGGACGGGATGGGCCTCCCCCTCGTCCCCGATAAAGTGAAGGGACACCTAAGCCTCACTTTAAATGCGCATTGTCCTGTAATACCAGCGATAAGCTCATAGCACTATTGCACTTTCCACCTCCTGTGTGCCACTGTGGCAGCCCCTTTCACCTATAAAAGGAGGCCCATGGCGCACTGGAGAAGGATTCGGCTCTTTCGAACCTAGCAGCACCCAGAGCTAGTTCAAGAGCTCAAGAACACTAAATACATCCACCAAAGTAGGATCGTAGGGTTTTACACATCTTTGCGGCCCGAACCTGGGTAAATCCCCTTTGTGCTGTCTACTAGCCGTGCTCTTCTCATGATCCCCGCGCCCCGCAACCGTAGTAGGGATTCCAGTGATCTCATAGGTGTCGTTTCCCACTGACAATTACCAAGCCAAACTGGTCGAAGTTGAGTCTAGAAATTCTTTAGTTATGTAAGGGAATTGATTGTGGATGGGAACGTAAGGCTCTTTTTACTCCTTATACCTTATGCCCTTCTGATCTGAGTCATCCTATCTTCTCTACGGGGTTAAGGAACTAGGCTTTGTCTTCTTTCTATCAGGATCATGTGTTACTAATCTGTAGACTTATAAGATTGATGAGTTCAAGCCTTAGTTCAGTTCCTACTATCTCCGTGTATTGACAGTTGATCTCGGAACCTTGATATTATGATGATCGAGTGGTTATGCCAGCATTCTTGTAGGATGTCTCAAATCTTTTCGAGCATTTACAGTCATTATGCTGTCCGAGTCATCCCAGGTTTCTAAATAGTCTGATGCATTTGCAAATCCCTTCTTTCCGTTCCCGATGTTCCTTTGGGCCAGATTAACCACACTAATCAGTGTGTTGAGGTACTCCAATGCCTCAACATATATGTTGGAGCTATTATTATGACCCTAGGTGTCTTAGGGAATCACCTAGTAATCTAGCCATTCTTTGTGTTCCCAGTGTGATGATTCTGGCCACCATTCTCAAAAGCATCCCGTGATGCCACTTAGTACTAGGTATTCTATTCCTGGGTTTTTGAACCCGAGATTCACTCTACTTACTTCATGTTGATAGTGTTTGCTAGTTCCTTTAGGATATTAGTAACGTTTGCGATAGTCCTCGAGGTCTGTGGTATTTCCTTCTTCCAAATACGATGAACCGCTTATGGCGGAAGTTCTTTGAACCAAAAGGTCACAACAAGAGTGCTCTCGATGAGTTCTCCATTCTATATTGTGACTCTGCCAGTTCTACCTTTATGCTGGGTTATCCGGAAGAAATACGTTGAATTCGTTTGGCATGCTAATCCATGCATCCACAACTTAGAAAATCATATGTTCTTTTGAGTTGTCCCTCTTTAGGTGTTTCCTGGCCCTTATCTATCAGTTGATAGTCAGGATTGATTATGCATTCGTGTTATCGATGCCTATTATTTCTGTGGTCTGACAAACCATTCTATTCCGGAATGACTAGGAGAAACAAACTCCAGAACCTCATCCATATCCAGGATTGGGACAAAGTAGTTGTACTTCGTAGATCAAAATGCCAATCCACCTTTTGTTTTGTTCCACCTTGGAGTATTACTATCTTTATATCAAGAATATCATGAAATTACACACCACCCTATGAACTCTTGATACAGTGATACTTCTCGCCCTCATTATTCATTCCTTGGTTCCGTGTTGTCGCAACCGGAATGCTGACAAGTGAATCGTGATGTGTGAAATCTATATTCCTAGCAACTCCGTTGCTTGGTAGTTAAAGGACAATAATTTCATTCTTAGCATGTTGATTCTTGAATCATCGTTCTAAGATAGATTGTCCTACCTAGTCCTTATTTTCGGTGCACTTTTCGGTCAACGAGTTAGGATAGTGCCAATCCTTGCTTATTTGATCATATCATCTAGCCCTGAAAAGCAAGGTTGCTCCCGAGCTTAGTAACATATCGGAGGTTCGTGATTTTCCGAATATCTTCTCGGAGGTATCACCAGTTTGTCACCTGACCGCTATGTTGAATTCGTGATCAAGTTGATTTCTTATAAACCACCCTTCCTCCAAGAATCTGAGATGGATACCCTGAGCTAGTTGGTTAAGCTAGACAACAATTTGGAGAGTTGGAGGATAAAAGCTTGTCCCACTTAGCTCATTTCAAGGGATATCTTGTATGTGTGTTGAAGAAGGATAGTATTTCTATCGATTGACCCTCGTGAACAGTTAATGGACATATCATCTTATCCAATCTTTGATTTGAGTATGGGTTATTGTCGAATCAAATCAGAACCAACGATGTTCGTAATGTTGTCTTACTCGTGGTTCTTCCTTGAGCATACACCGTTATATCTTTTGTTCTGACCAATGCTAAAACCTTGTTCACATAATTGT
Source organism: Triticum dicoccoides (assembly GCF_002162155.2). Classification (NCBI taxonomy): domain Eukaryota; kingdom Viridiplantae; phylum Streptophyta; class Magnoliopsida; order Poales; family Poaceae; genus Triticum; species Triticum dicoccoides. The sequence goes on from NC_041385.1 coordinate 280,941,372, forward strand.
GGAATTCCATCTATATGGAAATCTCGATGACTTGTTGTTGAACCCATCAGCAGCATTTTTTCTCCTCCATGATTCGTGTTGAACATCTGTTGTTGAGCCCATCAGCAGCATTTTCTCTCCTCCCTGTTTCGTATTGAACATCCAGCTAGTGTTGGAAACTTCTATAAGCATTATCTTCTTGTCCCGTTCATGAAGCATGTGTTGGATTAAAGAAGTGACTTCCTCTAATTTATGTGCATTTGATGCAAGTTGTCGCCATGAATTTGAGAAAAGTTGGTTTGCTTCCTCTAGAATCGTCCCAAGTTAGTCACGCATATGTGAAGTACTCTATGGTTTGGTAGGTTGGCCGCCTCCATCCAATATGTTTTCCTAGCACACCAAGCCACTGATTGACTTGTTCAAGGAGAAGAAGTTCCTTCATAATAGCTAATCCGGACTTATGTAAGGACTTAGTTATCCGCAATGATGGTTCCCCACCTGAACTCGGTAGTGTTTTATTATAAGACTACTATGTGGTCTTGCTTGTCTGGGACAGCGTGTTCACATGTTTGTAGCAGAACCAGCTAATGCTTTGGAGCTTACTACGGTAGTCCATCTACCGAGAATCTTGCAACGTCATCTCGTCGATTTGTGTTGCAAACTTTATTTTTCTTTCTAGACTTGATGAGTCTGGAATATTCTGACACCAACCAGATCTGAATCTCTGGCAGATATGATGGTTGGAACGTGTCCCAAGAATTATAATATTGGTCTCTCTATAACCCGGTAACGTGGATGTCGTGGCCAACACAGCTAGCTGGAAGGCCTATTATTGTAGTATGTTGGTTGAAGAAGTTGGTCACCTCCCCTAAGGGTCTCGCTAGTTCTGCCTCTGTAGTTATCCCTTATGGATTCTTGAGCTTCTGAAGTCTGACCTGTTAGTTGATGTTCTAGATACCAAACCATTTTAATAAATGGGTTACGCTAGCACATCAAGGAGAACATTAGAAGGGGAGTGCTAAATGTCTCTCGGTTGATCATCCAGATTTCGTTCTCTTGGCCTCGCTAAGGTGAAATCTAGGAAGGTGTTGTCCTCCTTTGCATCTGCATCCTCCACCACTATTCATCATGGTAGTATGATGTGTTGCCAGGATCCTCGGCACGGAAGTTGTTAAAACCTTAATGAATATGGAAATGCTCAAGTTCTTGAAAGCACGCCCAGACACTAGGTTATATCATTGGTATCAACTGGAATGTGCCTTCCATTTGCCGAGTTATTCTATGATCATAGTTTTCTTTCCAAACTAGGTATGTCATTCTTTCGTACTCCGCCAAACGATTGTTGGTGAATTGCCTTAGGCTGGTCTAAAGGGTCTCAATGATCTCTATATCCAAAGTAATTCTCTTTGCCACTTAAGGTAATAATTCTACGAGTCACCCTCCTCTAAGATGTCTCATTATGGTATCATGGCAACTAAACTCCTCGCTACGTCGACAACCTTTCACCACCTTCTTAAGTGTGGAGTTGTTGCCTATCTAGTGAACCTTCGTCAACTGTTTCACTCGATCCTTCTAGATGTGTGTTTTGTGTCTCAACTCGAGAGATGTTACTATGTCTCCTTCTGTGAGGTGATCTTGAGTTACTCGGTCTTCGAAAAGATCGACTTAGTTCTTCCTATCATCAACATGTTGGATGAAGATCTCGAAGGCAAAGACGTCAAGATCAAGATGACGCAATGAATCAACATCCTTGAGAAATGCAATGGATCATGAAGACTCTGTTAGTCCCATGTCCCCTCTCTCATCTTACCTCACGTCCTGAATCTCGGGACGAGATTCTTGTTTAGTGGGTGAGGGAGTCCTGGATTAGGGGGTATCCGGACAGCTGGACTGTGTACAACGTCCGGACTATTGAAGCGTGAAGATACAAGACTCAAGACTTCGGCCCGTGTCCGGATGGGACTTTCCTTGGCGTGGAAGGCAAGCTTGGCGATCCGGATATTATGTCTCCTTCCTTTGAACCGACTCCATGTAAACCCTAGCCCTCTCCAGTGTCTATATAAACCGGAGAGGTTGGTCCTTAGAAGGCCGATCACAATTACATTCATACCATCATCGGCTAGCTCCTAGGGTTTAGCCTCTATGATCTCGTGGTAGATCTACTCTTGTACTACCCATATCATCAATATTAATCAATCAGGAAGTAGGGTTTTACCTCCATCGAGAGGGCCCGAACCTGGGTAAACATCTGTGTCCCTTACTTCTTGTTACCATCAGCCTTGACGCACAAATCTAGACTTATAATCAAAATAAACATTGTTTTTACAATAATTCCGTTCACTCGAATAGGAGATTCTTCGGGCACTGCGCCTCTATCAGGCGGGCACACTCTGTGACCTGCGCCAAGTACTGCCCGGCCGGATATTGGCCCCCCACCGGATCCTAAGACGCTATCATAGTGGCATCCATATCCGTCCAATACGCTTTAATGCGTGCAAGGGCCATCCGCGCACCCTCTATACATGCCGACCTCCTCATGGCATCAATCCGAGGCACGGCCCCAAGGAACTGTTGCACCAAACCAAAGTAACTGTCTGGATTAGGCCCTTTCAGCCAAAGATGGTCTATTACAGACCACATTGCAAGGCCGGACAGCCTGTGAAGCTCCGCTACAGCAGCCATCTTATCACTTAATGGCAGCGGGCGAGTGGGAGCATTGAACTGCGACCAGAAAAGCTTCTCCACCTCCTTCTCACCCTGATCTTTGAAGAACTCCGCAGCATCAGTTGTACGCTTCGCCAGGTCAGTGTATGCGTCCGGCGAACTCTAGTGTCCATCCAGGGTAGCGTACTTCGGATTGAAGAACTTCGTCCGCAGCAAATAGGAGCCTCCAGCCACAATTTTACCGGCCTGTTGAAGCTCCTCCCGCGCACCCCTGAGCTCGATCCGTATTTCCCTGGTGGCATTAAGTGCCTTGCTCAGGTCAGCCGACTTATCCTCATGCTCCTTTTTCAGGAGCTCATACCGGTCAGCGGCATTTTTTAACTCGATAGCCATTTCGGCTATCTTTTCCTCGCTTCGGCGATGAGCAGCCTGTTCGGCTCTCAATTCCTCGGCCACCTTTAGGGCAGCCGCATTGCTCACCCGAGCTTGTTCCTTGGCTAGAGCAAGTTCCGTCCTCAGGGCCTCCACGGCAGCAGCACCATTTGCAGTCCGAACAAATTATATTAATATGTGCCACCTTAATATTTTCCTATGCAATGGGAGACAAGACACATACCTTGTGATGTATCCAGCCGCTCATTCATCAGAGTAATATCGGCATTAATCGACCCAATTTGCCTCGATAGTTCAGCAACTTCAACGGACGGGCCGGCGGCCGGACCCACAGGTACCTGCACACATTTCCACATAAATCTTTGGTTTATGATCCCCCGTTTCCCACCTAGGGCGGGCAACCAGAGTCTCAGGGGCTGCTATCTATATGGTGTATTCCTCATTACATACCTCAAAGCCTCTGAGAAGGCTTGTAAATGCTTCATTCAAACCGCTTGTAGCGGATGAAATCTTCTTGAGCACCGCACTCATTAATGAGCAGTGCTCCTCCGAGAGCACAGCTCGCTCCAGTAAGCCCGTCAGTACGTCCGGACTCAGGGCGGCTGACGTATTGGCCTCCGGCCTTGGCGGATCTGGACTCCTCCATGACGACACCTCGGTGTCGCCCGCGTCAAGAATCGGAGAGGCGGTGGGGTCTCGCTCTCCATCATCTCTAGAGGAAGGTCCCCCGAAGACGATCCCTGTTGAGAAGAGCTGCCAGCCGGATTGCAAAAACTTGAATCCTGGTCATTGATCCAGGAGAAATATAGTACCTTTAAGTTAATGACTGACTTATGGCTCATTGGAGGGCTGGCCCGTTGGTGGGCGTAACGCGGTGAGGATGCCCATCGCGGAAGAGCCCCTTGGGGACACCTTCTTCCCAGGTTCAAGCGTCTCCGTCTCCAGGTCTTCAGAGGTGGTACTCTTCATCCCGTGCGGGGAGGAGGCCTTAACCTCTCCTC
>NC_041385.1:280945622-280950755 GCF_002162155.2 Triticum dicoccoides
GATTCGAATGCCTAGCGTATGGGGTTCGGATTTTTCATCCCTCCCCTCGCCTTTCCCCGAGGGCATCCTGCTGAGTACCCGGTCGAGCATCTTGGCCATGGTAGGGGCGGGCGAGCCTTCGAGAAGCGGTGTCGGACACCTGATTCCCTCTGCCTTGCTTAGCCATTCCTGGACGCGGATGATTGTCAGAGCAAACAGTCATGATAAATACAAAACAGGCTGTCCGGTATCAAGGCTACTTACTTGGGTATCTAGGCGATTACAGCTTAGGCCCGCATCCTCGGTGGTGTCCGGACACATTACTTTCTGTCCGAAGAATAATTTGCACATCTCTTCGAGCTTCAAGCCGAAGAAGTGCTTGACAGTCCGCGGACCCTCTGGATTGAACTCCCACATCCAGAGAGGCCGGTGTTGGCACGGCAACATCCGCCGGATTAACATCACTTGCATTATGTTGACAAGGTTAATGTCCCTCTCAAGAAGCTCCCGGATGCGATTCTGCAGTACTGGTACATCACCAGCGGGCCCCCAATCCCGTCCTATGTCTGTCCAAGATGCCAACTATGGCGGAGGGCCCGAGCAAAACTCTGGGGGAGCCACCCACTTTGTGCCTCTGGGAGCCGTGACGTAAAACCACCTCCGCTGCCATACATCGAATATTTCTGGGAAAGAACCCTCTGGCCACGGGGCATCGGCGTTTTTGCTTATTATGGCACCTCCGCACTCCACATGTCGCCCCTCGATCATCTTCGACTTCATATTTAAGGTCTTGAGCCATAAGCCGAAGTGTGGCGTGACATGGAGAAAGGCCTTGCACACGATAATGAATGCCGAGATATGGAGGATAGCATCAGGAGCCAGATCATGAAAATCCAGCCCATAATAGAACATGAGCCCCCTCACAAAGGGATGGAGGGTGAAACCCAAACCACGGAGGAAGTGTGGGATGAAAATGACACGCTCATTGGGCTCTGGCGTAGGGATGACCTGCCTCGGAACAGGAAGCCTCTGCTGGATATCGGCAGTCAGGTATCCGACCTCCCTAAGCTTTGCAATGTCCTTCTCTTCAATTAAGGAGGCCACCCACCGGCCTTGAGGGTCAGATCCAGACATATTGGAGGATTCGGAGGGGTGGAGCTTAGGTTTTGGGTGTTAGAACTCGAGGTGCGAGAGGGGGCGATGAAGGTGAAAAAGGAGGCGTAGGTCTCAACCCCTTTATAAAGAGGGTGAATATCAAGAGTCCCTGGTGTGACCGTTTGAGGCTTATCTAAAAACACACGGGGTAATACCAACAGCCGTCGTGGGGTCACGCACGCTCATATTGATGGAAGATCCGGTAATAAAAGGGACATGATCTCTGCCTCGACGGGACGTGCCAATAAAACCGCCTCGTAACACGAGTCGTTGTGGGGAAGGAAACATCGGTTCACGTTGGACCGAGCCATGATGCAAGGGCACGACGCACGAAGATTGCCAGCAAATCAGATCTATACCATACGAAGAACGTCTTGCAGACCCGGACAAGGTCTACGTGTTCGATAAACCACTTTGCAGAATTCGGAGGAGGAACCCGCCTTGCAATGCCGAAGACAATACTGCGCGCCGGACTCATCGTCATTGAAGCGTGGTTCAGGGGCTACTGAGCAAGTCCTGGATTAGGGGGTATCCGGACAGCTGGACTGTGTACAACGTCCGGACTACTGAAGCGTGAAGATACAAGACTCAAGACTTCGGCCCGTCTCCGGATGGGACTTTCCTTGGCATGGAAGGCAAGCTTGGCGATCCGGATAATATATTTCCTTCCTTGTAACTGACTCCATGTAAACCCTAGCCCTCTCGGGTGTCTATATAAACTGGAGAGGTTGGTCCGTAGAAGGCCGATCACAATTACATTCATACCATCATAGGCTAGCTCCTAGGGTTTAGCCTCTACGATCTTGTGGTTGATCTACTCTTGTACTACCCATATCATCAATATTAATCAAGTAGGAAGTAGGGTTTTACCTCCATCGAGAGGGCCCGAACCTGGGTAAACATCTGTGTCCCTTACTTCTTGTTAGCATCAGCCTTGACGCATAGATCGGGACCCCCTACCCGAGATCCGCCGGTTTTGACACCGACAGTGGGGGTGAGTTGTCACATCCTAACTTCTGGTACTGCCTGGTGTTTGCTTATTGCTTGCATCATGTTTTAATTCTGTTGAAAGTTGAAATGGGGATTGATCCAAACCCTAGCACCAAATGAATTCAAATAGGATCAAATAAAATCATTTTCAATGAATCCAAAATGTCCTTTGGAAAAGTTCATGATTTTTTATAAAGGTGAAAACCTCTTGCGAAAATGATGCACATATTTCTAGGCCATTTCTGGACTCTTGAATTAAATCGTTATGTATTTGAATCTGGGCATTTAATTGCTATAACAATTATAAATGCTCAAATAATTCTGAAACTAAATGTGGGTTGTCGGAAATAATTCAACAGGTCCTCACAATTTATTTCAGGATTTTTAAATGTGGTTTAGTATTTTTACTAAATAAAAGAAAACAAAGAGAAAATAGAAAAGAGAAACTAAAATAGGAAAAACAGAGAGAGAGAAGGAGATCACCTCGAGTTACCTGTGCAGCCCACTAGAGCCAGCCCAGCAGCCACTTTCCCCCTGTTGTCTTCCTCCCTGGACAGAAGGACAGGGGCGCGTGCTCGCTGCCTGATGGCCACGTGCAGGGCCACGTCCTGCTTGCCGCCTTCTACCCGACGCGCCTAGATGGTACCACGCACCTCCCTACCTCTCTCTCTCTCACTCTCCCGCGCTCTCACCCCCTTCCCTGGATCTCTCTCTCTCTCGCTCGACCGCTGTCGTCGCTGCCGCTCGCTGCCCGCGCAGCCACAGCCGTCCCCTCGCCCCTCGGTCGTGCCCCCGAGCTCTGCATCCTCGCGCAGCTTCTCCAAGCCGAAGGAACCAGCCCAAACAGCCTGCATCGCAGTCGCCATCGCCATCTTCGACCTTGGCACCCGAGATCACCGTCAACGCCCCGTCGCTGTCCGTGCCTCTCCAAGCTCGCTGATCTGCTCCGCGTGTCCGCCGTGAGCTCCTCTCCCTTTCCCCTCCGTCCTCTCGCTCAATTATGTGCCTTAGCGCCGCTCCCCATCATCACCGAAGCTCGCCGGCGCTGCGTCCATAGTCACCATCGCTAGCAGCCCCGCCTGGCTAACCCGAGCATGTAGGCGTGCTCAGGGAGCTCCCAGGAGCCCCCACGCGGCCATCAGCTCGCTCACTAGTGTGCTGCGGTCTTCGCGCCCGTGGCGCCGTAGCTCCGGCCGCCACCTTCCTTGCTACCGGCGTTGCTCCCGACCACCCCGCAGCCTCCCGCCCGGTCCATTGGATGCGGACAAGCAAGAACTCCTCCCCAGTACCCCCAGCATGCCAAACCACCGCCCGTAGCTCGATTCCGAGCATTGCCGCCGCGAGCCGTGGTCGCCGTCATCTAATCGCCGGCGCGTCCGACGTGGCTACGTCATTAGTAGCTAATGACCCAGCTAACCACCCCTAGAGCCATTGCCATGTGGGCCCCAGTGCCTAATCTAATTAGTTTAATTTCTTTGTTAGATTAGCACTAATCACAGTGGGCCCCGCCTATCAACTTTGACTTAGCCACGTCAGCTTTGACCGGGTCCCACATGTCAGCCTGTGTAGCTGACTCTGTGTCACTGACCAGTGGGCCCCACTGGTAAGGTTTGACCTGGGCCAGGTCTGTTGACCTGCTGATGTCAGCATGACACACTGTTGACGCAGTAAATGTTTTCTGGAATTTAAATAAGTCTTAAATGATTTATTATTTTTAGAAATCACCCAAAAATTCTAAAACTCATAGAAATTCAACCGTAGCTGCAAATGAAATAAGTTATATATTAAGAATGATCAGAAATATCCAATCTTTCCATCTATATCATTTTCATGCATGTTAGAAAAACATATAGGTGCTGTTTAGGACAAATTATATAAATGGCATTTGAATATCCACACATGGAGTTTGAATTGGAATCTTGGATTCAAACCAACTTCATTTAACCTGTTGCTAGTTGCATTAGCTCAAACCACATCATATTGCCATGTCATGATTATGCATCATATTGTTGCATTGCATTGATTGTGTTTTTTCTCTATTGCATGTGTTTGTCCCCTCTCAGTAGACGTTGTTCCGACGATGAGTTCGTTGACACCGATGAAGAGCTATACTATCTTCAGAAGTGCCAGGCAAGCAAAACCCCCTTGTCCATTCCGATACAATCCCACTCTCTCACCCTGCTCTCCTTTACTGCATTAGGACAACAATGATTCATTTGTTACATTTTGCGGTAGCTGAACCCCTTTTCCTTTGCATGACCTGTCATTGCCACAGTAAATAGATGAAACCCACTAGCATGAGTAGGAGTTGTTTGAGCCCTTATGTGCCTACTCATTCATGCTTGTTTGTCATGCCTGCTATTGCTTAGAGTTGTGTTAGGTCTGATTCATCGGGAATGAATTGGAAAGTTCTGAACATGTCCTACTGTTGAGAGCTAAGTGTGTGAACACGATTTGGTAAAGGTAGCGGTGCGAGGCCATGTAGGAGTACATGGTGGCACTACAAAAAAAGACACATCCGTGACATTTTGGGCCAAACAAATTTTTTTCCTGTCATACTTATGACAATTCTATGACGATAATTGTGACAAAACCCAGTATCATCATAGATGTGGTGGGCTCCTACTTCTATGACAAAAACTCATGATAGAAAATGGGCGTTTCATCCTGGGCGGGCCGGAGACGCAGCTGCATGACATTCTTTCGGTCGTCCATGATGGAAAAACCATGGTTGAAGCGAGGGCGAGGAAAATTTCGGGGAGTTCCCGGTTATGGTGGGTGGTCGGGGGCCGAGTGATGCTCGTTTCTCTCGTACACGTACGCGCGTGTGTGCGTGGTGTTGGCTCTAACTGAACCCGAGCGAGGTGTTGGGCTCTAACTAAACCCGAGCGATTGCACTACAGGCTACGCGTTACTGAACCCGAGCGATCGATCTATGGCTGTTAACTGAACCCGATCGAGCGATTCCTTTGTTACTGCTGCTAACGTAAGCCGATCGATGATGCCTCT